>NW_004567125.1:20219866-20245343 GCF_000260355.1 Condylura cristata | reverse complement strand
GGGGGGAGGGAAGTGCACGAGATTATGTGATGGCACATGGGTGACTTGGTGATGGGAAACCCGTTGGGGTTACAATTGAGATGGAAAAAAAAAATGTACAAAATGATGTAAAAATAAAATGTTATAAAATAAAACTATATATGTGTATATATATATGTATATTTTAAAAAAGTATATGAAGAGGGCCCTCCCTGGTGGCGCAGCAGGTTAAAGAATAGAACTAAGAAGCTAAAGCCAATTCAGCATGGGTTTGATCCCTGCTTACCCCAGAGGTGACTGCGTGGTGCGGCAGACCTCTCCTGACCCACCTGCTGCTCCCCTCAGCAGTGTACCTCCTCAGTCGGCCTGTTCTGCTCCTCAGTCTGTCTTGGTGAATCCTCTCACTGCCCCTGCACTTCTGGCCTGTACCCCAGTTCTGTATGCATTAGTAAATAAATCTTTATAAAAAAAAAGTATATGAAGAAAGGATAAGACTAGCAAACATGTATTAAAGCAAATGTTAAAAAATGTATTTCAGGAAAAATAAAACTGATCCCAGAAGAACTATTGAAAACTTAAGAGGCAATAGCCAAAAAATAGATATATATTAACAGATACATAGTAAAACTAATAAAAGCAATAAAGGTAGGCATAGGTATAATGTGTTGATAGACATCTCTCTATATATCCCATGTTTCCTAGTTATTTACTACTTAAATCTCTTAGCACAACATCTCAGACCTTCCCACTGTAACTTCTCCAATTTTCTCTTTGTTACTCTACCTTAAGAAATTTCCCCTCCTAACAAGTTCTTACAATAACCTGAAAATGTTTGTACTATGGTACGTACCTTTGTACTTGTCTAATAAACTCTTTCTCCTCTTTATGTTTTAAAGATGCTACCATTTATATAACATCTATCCTAAGTATTAAACTCATAGTGATTTCCCTTTCCTTCCCTTTGTCTCTTTAAGTAGATATTACCTGAATCAATCATTACATAATTAAGCACTTTTTATTATGTACCAACCATGAGCTAAGTACCTTATGAGATATATAAGACTTACACTTAACATATAATATAGAATAGTGTGTAATTAGATAGGCTCTAAAATCAGAGTTTAACCCCTGCTATGTTACTGCATGATGGCATTTACTGAACCCTCTGAGTCACAGTTTACTTATATATCAAATAAAGATAAAATATTTACTTCTTGGAGATATTGTGAACATTAAATCAGAGAAGTCATGCGAAGTGCTTTGTTTCCAAGATAAATAGAGGACAGATGATAGATAGATAGATAGATAGATAGATAGATAGATAGATAGATAGATAGATAGATAGATAGATAGATAGATAGATAATACATAAAGAATAGCATGGTAAGATATGAACTTTTCCAATTTACCTGGATTATCCTGACATTTGGTTTCAAATTCCACACCATGGAATTCTAGGAATAAAATTAGTGGTAAAATTTTGTGGAGCTACATTTCTAGAAACCTAGGTCGAAGGAAAAGAACAGAACTAAAAATTGTGTCTATCAGGAGTTTCGCCCACAAAAAGTAGAAATGAAAAACTAGCTCTCTCTACCCAGAGTGTTGGCACCAGCTGAGAAAAGATTGCTATCTTGGAAGCCTGGAGCCCTCCCTGCTCTCCTTTTCTTTGGGTCATCGTTGCCTGAACTCAAGCCTGGCTAGAAATCTGTGACTTCTGGCTTGACATGTAAAGATGAGTTGGGTCATTTCACATTGACTGTGTCCAGAATTTGAACCAAAATATTTCAAGTGACTGAGACAATTAGTAATGGGATGTGAGTCTGAAGACTCAGTGAGATAAACCAGGAGCCACAGCAAGTTGAGTTTAATTTTAAGCAAAAGCTGTAAAGGGATAGGAACTATGAGTCATGTAGCAAACTAGTAACAAAATGCAGAGAACCTTGCAGCCCTGAGAAAAAACGTGTTCAAGTCTGCCTCTATCCCTGCAGCCTTCTAGGTTTCATTTCTAGCCCATAAGTAATTGTACAAGAAATCTATTTTCTTCCGTTATTTGACTGAGCCTCTGTTCCTTCTAACCACAAAGCCTAACTAAAATATTTGGTAAGAGTCTTGTCTAACATGTGATATCATTTCAAAAGGCTATATCTGACTGGAGGTCCCTGTGATCCTTTCTGGGGAGTTGCTGTTTCTCTCAATCACTGTCTCCCCAACAAGCAAGGATTCATCTTACATATTAGCTGTCATGTTTGACTAGTTCTCTGAGCATGAAAACTTACTCCATGTTTTATACTTTCAGAGCCACCTGGGAACTCAGCTACTCATATAATAAGATAATAAATCGTCCTCTAATCATCAGGCAACACACTCACACTTTCATGGGTCCCTTTAGTTAGTTTATTTGTTTTTGACTATGGCAATTTAATCACAGTAATGAGCAGTAGGAAACATGACTATAGTGTAGACTCTGAATAACTTTTTTTTTTCAGTTCTGAGGAATGTACACTGCCCTACTCAAACCCTTGATAACTGGTTTTATTCATTAATTCATATATGTGTGTGTGTGTGTGGTGTATGTGTGTGTGTGTGTGTAAATGCTAATTCATATAATACCAATTGAGTACTTCCTACATTGCAAGAACTGTGAACAAAGAGCTTAAAGTCTTGTGCAAGAGACAAACAACAGATAATTACAATATAGTATGAAAAATATGTACTCAGGCAGGGATTGGCAAACTTTTCCTATAAAGGACCAAATAGTAAATATTTTAGGTTTTGTGGGCCACACAGTCTCTGGCATAATTACACAGCTCTGCCACATGAAAGTAGTCATAGACAATATGTAAACAAGTGAATGTGGCTGTATTCCAATAAAATTTTACTTACAAAAACAGGTGGTAGGCTAAATTTGGTCCATGGGCCATAGTTTGTCAACCACCATGGTAGAGGAAGTGCCTTCCTTTATTCAAAAGTTATTCAACACTTCGTAGTCCATTCCTTTTGCTGTTCTAAGTGCTAGGGTAAAATAGCAATGTAAACATATAAAAACCCTTCTCTATGAAACTTCCATTCCAATGGAAAAGACAGACATTCAGCAAAACAAAAGCAAACAATATTAAAGATTAATAGCCCAATTGTATCAGCATGTCACGCTAACTTAATGACAAGAGGTATTTCTACCATGAGAAAGACAACAGGAAGTAACCACACACAGAGTGCAAAAAATTTTAGATGCAATCACCAGCGTAGCCTTCCCTAAAAGGTGACTCTGAAAAAAGACCAGGAAGGAGGAGGGAAATTCTCCATGCGAAAGCTGGAGGAAAAACTCATTAACAGAGAAAACGCATGGAAGTTCTTGCAGTGGGGCAGTGTGGCTATCAAGTCAAGGGGCAGTGAGAAGGCCAGCATGGCGGGAACAGAGTAAGCCAGGGGGCGTGGTAGGAAGTGAAGCCACAGTACTGCATCAGATTAAGCCTGCAGGAACAAGTCTAAACTCTCTGGGGTGCTGCTGGAGAAATCCACAGGGGAATAAGTTGATCTGAATTACATTCGAGTAGGACTATTCTGGCTCCCATGTGAAAAAGTAGATTGGGAAGAAGATGGAGAGACCAGTTATGAGGTTATAATAATTATATAGGTGGAAGACCAGGGAGACAGAACAGAGTGGTGGCACTATGGGGTGAAAAGTGACACACATGAGATGGCTAACTCCTTATTTGAAGACAAAGGAATGTTTCCAGGAAGGAAGGACCTCCTAATTAAGACTTGAAGAATAAGCAGTGGGCAAGCAAATATTGCTCTGAATGGATCAGACCCACAGCTGTAAACAAAGCCCTTGGGGAGAAGTGTGAGATGTACTGGGATCCAGGAAGTTAATGGGTCAACAACTGCTTCCAGGGGGTGAGGTTCTGATGCAACCAGTCCTCAGAGAGACCCTGCTGCCCAGACTAACTATAGGCTCCGCCTGTTTTTCTGGGTTAGGGGAAGACCCAGCAACAGGATTTAGCTTCAATCCAATCCCGAAAGGAGCATACAAACAAGGTTTCCTGAGGAGAAAAAGAAAACATTTTAAGTGTGCAGCTGTCTTTCAGATTCCTAGCTTAAATTCTAGGAAGGGATCCCTAAGTGAAATCATCTGAGACAGACTGGCATGTGGCTAATGTACCAGGGCCAGCACCCCAACTCCTAGGAAAATGCCCAAATATTTTGAACAACTGAATGTGGTTGGAGACTCGGGTCTCTCCCAAAATGTTTCTAAGAGGAAATATTTTTAACCCAGACACACCACATGACTCCCCCACAAGTCTGTCTATTTGGCTAGGAAATAACCACAAAAAGAGAAAAACAACTTATCCACACTCACCTGGGGAAGAAAGCTCACCAAGCCAGGTGAACAGGAAAATTATGGATCTCGTTTGCTCTGTAATATGCTTCCTACTGAGACTGAGGAAAATGGCCGGTAGAAAAACAAACTGGAGACATTTCTATGTATAGGTAAGCTTTCTTACCTGTAAGACGTTCTCTCATTTCATCTCCCCATCACTCTTTATTTACCAAGTGACGTGAGCATAGAAAGGTGAGGCTTGTCTCCTTAGAGTCTGTGTTGCTTGTGCATTTGAAGGAGAGGCAGGGAGGGTTTTTTTTTTTTTTTTTTTTTGGTTTTTTTTTTTTTGGTGTTCAGCTTTAAAGTTTCTTCCCCATTTCTTTTTCCCTCTGCCCTCCTCTACCCCTTACACTTATTTTCCCCTGTGCATGTTTGCTTTGGCTCCAGAGAACTTTGAATCCCAACTTCAAAAGAAACCTATAATGAAGCCTGGCTGATGTTTAACAGACCCGCCACTGCAGAAGCCCAGCCCGACCGTGTCTCTGGTTCAGCAGCCACACTGGCTGGGTAAGCACAGTACAGCTAATCCCCAACACACAGCCCATGAGGCCCTGACTTCTCCACCTGTTCCCTTGGATGTCACATGTATGTACCCGCCTGTCCCCAGATACACACTGTCTATCCAATTGCAGTTACTACTCTCAACCATGCCCCTGCACCCCACCCACCCCACCAACCTACTCTATTGAGGATCTTTTAAAAGGGAGATGGTCATGCCTTAACGTTGTTACAGACTACAGTTCTGCTCTCTAGCTGCCCAGTAGCAAAACTTAAGACAATACAGAGCCCTGATCCGTTGTCAGCACAGACTTCAGAACACAAGTGTGTGACATCCCACTGTCGGCTTTACAGCATGGCCTGACACTAGGTGATTCATGGCTGGCCTACACTACACTCAAGCATTCATTTTTAGGCTGTGGTTTTTCTCTGCACGATAACAATATTATTTTCTCTAACACAGAGAAACCAAGTAAGAATCCACTGTTTCAGATTTAGGTGAATACTAAGCTCAACTCCAATGTGAAGAAGAGAGAAAGAACAAGGAGTGGAAGGTAGATTTGGCAGCAAAGAACCCTTCATCTCTAAGACATCATTTTAGGGAGAAAAAACTTCATGACCACAAAGAAATTGAAGGTCAAGAAAGCACAGATTTTCCCTTAGCTTGGCTTCCTAGGGGACAGCATATGAAGTGGACAGCATATGAAGTGGTCACACCATTTGTGATTTCACTGCAGTGGACTCTCAACCCCCTTCTTTCCCTCACTCTTGTAGAACCTCCTCAGGGCAGCTACTGAGTCAAAATAGACATCTGGCCTATGTATCCTTCCCTACTAAGCCAAGTTCTTCTAACTTGGTAATTCTGTTCAACTGGCCGGGTAACATATCTATAATTCATATCTCCTCCTGACCAGTCCCAAGTCTGATAAATACTCTCCCTTTGATAGGTCCATCTGGGTTACAGATGTTTGATGTGGAATTCTTCAGTCTCTCTCCTCCTCATCCCAGAGCCATGGGGAGCGCAATTTCTTTGGGCTCAATTTTTGATTGCTTGCTGGGATGGAGAAAAGGGGAAGACTGAATAGGATTTGAGTTCATATGCTAATCATTGTGCTTGCATGTGAGCAATCTATTTATGGGTGTATCCCTGTTACTTGCCCCCACTAAACGGTGAGTTCCTAAGTGGAAGGACTCTGTGCCTGGCACACACTGCTTGCTCAATAAATATCTGGCAAAACATTTGTTGGAGTTGGATGCCTTCATAGTCATAGCACAGTGGAATTGAGAGCTTGAATGCTGCGACTTAGTTATAACAATAGGGGTGCTATTTATGGGAGTTTAGCTGAGACAACCACAGACGACACCAAATCACAGGCCCTCATAGAAATCCAGAGATCTTTGTATCTAAAGTCCATTCAAACAATCCAACTCATGGAAAAGAGAGTCTATACTGTATGCTTTGCTTTCAGTATCTCTAGGCTAGATTTAAACCCAGGAAACTCAGAGAAAAATTATTAAGCCCCTCCACTAAGTTGCTAGTATTCATTCTTACACATTCTTTGTATATGTCCCTCTGCTTATTTACTATTTCTGGCATATCCCAGGCACTTGATAAGTAATTGTTTTCAAAATATGACACTTGCTGAGGGGAGTTATTAACAACACTCAATATTACATTTTGCGGGGGTGGAGTGGAGAATGGGATCAAAAACGGGGGGGTGGGGAGGGAAGTGCATGGGATTATGGTGATGGCTCACAGGTGACATGGTGATGGGAAACCCGCGGGGATTACAATTGAGATGGGGAAAAAATGTACAAAATGATGTAAAAATAAACTGTTATAAAATAAAAACACTCAATATTTTTAATAATAAAATTCAGCAAATGGGATAAAAGCAGAGGTTGGGGGGAAGGGAAATCTAATGCATGAAATAAATATAAGGGTGTTGGAAAACCTGCCTTAACATTTCTGCCTCTGAAAGAAGAAATTCATCAGCAATTGTTCCTTTTTTTCATAAGTAGAGATCAAAAAGCATGGTTCTATCCAATAACAAGAACTAGACATTTGCAGAAATCTAAGAGCATGAAAGACAGACAGGAATTAAGGGATGGGGCAAGGAAAAAGAAACTTGACTATAGATGAACCAGACAGAGTGCACAGAGGGAAAAAATCAGAGTGAATTTTATTTTTTTTTTTTAAAGATTTTTTTTTTTAAAAGATTTATTTATTTGTGCATACAGAATTGGGGCACAGGCCAGAGACTCAGGGGTTGTGAAAGACTTCACAAGAGACAGAGCAGGAGCAGAACAGGCAGATTGACGAAGTACACTGCTGAGGGGAGCAGCGGGCGGGTCAGGAGAGGTCTGCCACGCCATGTGGATCTCCTCCGGGGCAGGCGGGAATCGAACTCATGCAGAAGTGGTTTCAGCTTCTTAGTGCTGTGCTTTAACCCGCTGCGCCACCAGGGAGGGCCGTGAATTTTATTTTTAACCTCACAAAGCATAGCCTTTTAAAATAAAATTAGTCCAGAAATTCAAAGAATGAGGTTTGAAAATATGATTGCTAAAATTAAAAATTAGTAGACAAGTTAGAAGATAAACTCAAGGAAATCTCAAAATAACAGAGATAGAATCTATGGGGAGGGATGACAATGAGTACAGAAGCTCCATTATTGGGAATTTCATGGGGGGAATTTCAAGAGGATAGAGAAAACCGAATAAATAAGTATAAAAATTTTCAGTGACGAGGAACACTGGTGTCCAAATTACAAGGACCGCTGAGTGTTCAACAAAAGAAAAATAAAATGCCAACCCTATGAAAGTTCATCATAAATATTTAAAATGACATCCCTGAGAATAAGATTTTAATGAGTCTAAGAGGAAAAATAATCTCCATAAAGATACACTTTTATCAGAAGAGAAGCTAAGGCAATTAATGCGTTTTTTCAAAATTTTGACAGAAAGTGTTTTTCAACATAAAATCTTACACCAAGACAACCTATCAGTTTTGTGTAAAGGCAAAAACAAAAACATCTGAGGAGTGCATTTTCAGAAAAGTTACCTCAAACATCTTCTTTTTAGAAAGTTACTTAAAGGTGTTTTCCAACAAAATAAGGTAGTAAATTAAGATATATTCATGAAAATCAACAGAATCCAATCCAAAAAAGCCGTGAAGTTCAGGATTACAACTGCACAGCAGAAATAAAGGTAACTGGTCAAATGGAAGAGGAAAGGAAAACAGAATGAACTTGAAGACAGAAATTGAGAGGCACATTTGAAGCACACACATATACTTTATAGACTTGCTGATAAGAAAAAAACAATTAAAGCTATAAAAAAAATAAAAGCATGGAAACAAAGATGGGGGGGAAGAAGAAAGGCAAGAAGGATAAAAGAAGAAAGACCAGGGACCTCCTTGTGGCCAAAGGGTTAAGTCTGAGCACTATCACCCCTATGGGTCTGAGTTCAGTCCCTGGCCAGGGAGCTGACCCACATGGTGCAGCAGACCTGTGTCTTGCCTAATGCTGCCTTAGCAATGTATTTCAGTGGGTCTGCCTGTTTTTACCCCACTCTATCTCTGGCAGATCCTCTGATCTCTGTACCTCTGGCTTTTGCCCCAGTTCTTCTACCAAAAAAAAAAAAGACAAGAAGTAGAGACCCGAGGTGGTAAGGTGAGGAGAAGAAGCTATGCCAGCAAGGATAATGATAGAATGACACTTTGTTTTGTGATAACAAAAATATATTTCACTGACATGATATGATAAATATATATAGCTGACCCAACTCAAAAATAGAAAAGTAACTATTGTTGAAAGATGGGAGGGAAAGGGAAGAGACAATATAAGACGGATCGTCTCATCTTCACCATTAGCATAAGTCAACACTTAATGCTTAAAATTGATGAATCAAGTAATATAAATATGATGTTTGGATATAGTGGGTAATTACCACAAAAGACAGGTAAAATGGGTCCATATGGAAGCAGGGCTACAGAGTAGAGTGAAAAAGTCAGGTGGGAGACTGTTATTCCTTCTTACTTCTTTTGGTGTAATTTGATTTTTTTATAACAGTTTATTCATTATTTTGATTGAATTGCTTTTAATTATCAAAAAGTGTAAATAGTTTCTCTTATTGCACAATATGAGTTCTGCATGTAGAGATAAGAGAATTCCTTACAAATAAAGGTTTGAAACACATTTGGGCCTACAGATACAAAGGAATGAGTTACCATGGCAACTGTGAAGCAGTGAAGAGAATAAGTTATAACACTTATTCTGACGAGATCCACAACAGCAGATTCAGATAGATAGAGACCATTCCAAGGAGAATGATTCCTGGGTACCTTGAAACATGCTCTCTGAGTCAGGGCATTGGGTTCTTGTAATGAGCAAGTAGACAAATAAGAACAAGCCAGATTTCCCTCTCTCTGGAGATTCTAAAATTGGCAACCATTTTTGTTAGTGAGGTTGAGCTTCTTCTTGAGGTTATCAAAATCTGAAAACCAAACCCAAACAGAATCTGTATTATACAAATATCTCTGATAATATAAATTCTCTATGTGTGATTATATAAACAAAGGTTTTCCACCTGTCAACTCTAATAATGATAATAATAACAACAAACAGTAGTTTCAAAATTAACAACTTTCCTGTACCTTGTTTTACTTGATTCAAAAAGCAGCCCTAGAGGTAATACAAAGTATTGCTGCAGTTGACCCATTTTACAGACAGAATTCCTAAGTTACAAAAAATTACTTGCACAATTTACCTAACTAGTTAAGTGGCAAGCATGCTGGGATTCAATGTGTCTCTGATTCCAAATCTTACTCTCAATCCTTGACAGCATATGTCTGAACTATAAGCCAACATACTGACAGGTGTTTAGTGAGTACCCATATATAGGGACACCATGGGTTACAACACAAATTGTGGTTTACACAAAGGCTGCCATTCAGGTAACTGGTGAGAAATGAGACTAATTCTACCATTCTCCCATCAACACAACATCCTAGCGCTGGTATGAGCCTTTTTTTAAATTTGTACTAATTATGTAATGGTGATGCCCTGTATGCATACACAAATTAACAAGTTTACCACCCCCTTTCTCTTTCTAGCCTCCCATAATATTCTCCAACCCCTGCAACCTCCAAGAAATAAGACTCCTATCATGGGCTTCTGTCTCAGAACCAAAGACACATCACATCCATTAAAACAAACATGAGATAGGCCCTCCCTGGTGGCGCAGCGGGTTAAAGCACAGCACTGAGAATCTGAAGCCACTTCCGCATGAGTTCGATTCCCGCCTGCCGTCTCTGCCGCCTGCCCCGGAGGAGACCACATGGCGAGCCAGACCTCTCCTGACCCGCCCGCTGCTTCCCTCAGCAGTGTACTTCGTCGATCTGCCTGTTCTGCTCCCCAGTCTGTCTCTGGTGAAGCCTCTCACCGCCCCTCAGCCTCTGGCCTGTACCCCAGTTCTGTATGAATAAATAAATAAATCTTTAAAAAAAAAAAAACATGAGATAAACAGCTAAGCAGCAGCTGCTGTTTAGAAACTGAGCAAATAGTGGTTAACAAGGATGCTCATCTCATGAAATTGAAAGATTCTGGAAGAAAACAACAAATGAAAGATGCACAAGAAAACATCAGAAGTGTTGTCTTACACAGAGAATTAAAGTAAGTTGTGCATAATAATTATTCAGTAGTTGCTTTAAATTGGCGTCAGGAAAGACCTTCTCCAGGACAGGACATTTAAGTAAATATTGGTACTATAAGGGAAAACTCACTGGGGAAGGTCAAGAAAAAGAGGGTTCCAGCAACATGAAACAGTTCATGGAAGAAAGGGCAAGAAGAGTCTTAGTCTGTCCCTGGATCAGAATAGTCAAGGAGACAGGTAGTGTGGTGAGGACAGAGGCTGTGGGGAGGAAGCTGGAGAGTTTGGCAGGAAGTAGGTGAGGTATCTGGGTTTTATTCTTAGGGCAGCAGGGGAAATTTAAGGCAAGTCACAGAACTAGATTTTCCTTTTGCAAAGGATCTTCCCGGATACTATGTGGAGAATGTAATTTAACAGACACCCAAGGAAGACTTATGGGTAGATAGAGAATGCCATGTCCATGAAGCAGCTCAAATGGCACCAGTGACTCATGGAGTAACTGTATGATTTTGTATGACTTTGCTGGGAATCTAAGAGTGCTCAGCTGTAGCTGGTACTGATTGGTTTCTATCAATTTATGCAGTTGACCTTTGAATGACACAGGGATGAGGTATAGGAGGGGAGAGATAGGGATGCTGACCACTCCCCCACAAAGCATAGAAATTCCATGTATAGCTTATACTCCACCATTGACACCACCGGTTCAACATCTTCAGATTCAACCCACCAATAGCAGCAGTTGGTGGAATTCCTGAATGGCAATCCCCAGAAAGAAAAATACCTATAGAAATGGAAGCGTGCGATTTAACCCTATCTTGCTCCAGAAGCATCTGAATCTTATTTGTACTCAGGAAATGTCTCCTGAGCTTCCTCTGGTAGACCAAGTTGTCCCTTTTCCTGGGCCTCAAGCCCCTGGTTCATTGGTCTTCAGGTGCACACCACAGCAAGTGCACAGTTGTCTGCTCCACAGAGAGTGATGTGTCTCTGATTACCTGACACAAAACTAGTACTTCACAGAAGTTCGATAATGTCTGACAGGGTGGATGAATGATGATTCGGGAGCTGTGTGAACACTCTTTCATTTCCAGAAGCCACCCCCCCAATATAGTAATGCTAAAAATGCCCCTTCCAAACAGCACATTCTCACCCCCAGCTCTTACTTACCTCTTTGGAGAATCAGGGTCGAAGCAGGTCCTGTGCACGTCAGCCACCTCAGGGTCGCAGCAGTCACCGTCGTCGAAGTCATTGAGCATGTTGTTGCACTCTGCGTGGCACAGCCCGTCCCTGCGGTTCCAGGAGTAGCAGCGGCCTTGCAGGCGGCAGTCACCTCCATCGTAGCCCGTGAGTGGGTGCTCACACTCAGGATCACAGTGGTCATTGCCAATCTTGCTGGGCTCACAGTTGACAAGCACAACCCGATGGCGCAGGGTGGAGTTGTGGACATGGTGGACGTTCAGCTGCCAGCTGATGTTGTAGCGGCTGAAAGCTTCATTGAGTGCCTCATGCTGCCGCTGGATCTGCTGCTCACTCACCGTGGGGTTCAGGCCCTGATTGTCACAGATGTTCACCACCTGGTAGCGAATCACCTTCTCGCCCCGAAGGGACCAATGTCCATTGTATTGGGAGATCAGTTCCACGTTGTCACAAGCTGTTTGCCCACAGAGTGGAGGTTTCAGGGGTGACAGAATCTCAGGCTGAGGGCCTGGGCCCTGGAGGACCTCCAGCCGAGGGTAATTCCCATCTCTAAAGGGGATCCATTGTTCTTCCATGGGCTGGAAATTGGCTGTTAGGATCAAGGTAGTCAACTTCTCTGCTTCATTTGGATGCTGAAGACTGTACTGGAGGTGGCTTTGTGGGAGGGCCGTGGACCAGAAGACCAGTGTCCCCACATGTCCACGGTAATGGTGTCCGTCCTCAGAGCTATCCCCCCCCACGAGGAAAGAGCGGCAAGATGCCATGAAGGGGCTGTTCAGGGGACCGGACTGCTCTGGACTACTAGCCACCTGAGTGCCGTCCACATACAGGGCCATCCGCCGTCCATCGTAAGTGGCTGCCACGTGTGTCCATGTTCCTGGCTGGTAGCGGCTGTGGCTAGTCACAATGGTAGCTTTCTTCATGCGGTCAGTGCGCAGGGAGAAAAAGAAGCGAGCATCTCGCCTTCTTGTGTCCTGCCCTGAGCGAATCCCCAGGGCCCAGCCCTTGTCACTGACAGTGTGGGAGCAGTTATCAAACACACCTGGGAAAGAAGGAAGAATCGAAGGGAGAAATACCAGGTACAAAGGGATGGAGAAAAGGAGAAGAAAACCCATGTAAATAGCAAGAATACAGGTTCTTCATGGGAAAAATTTTAAATGAAATTGATTCCCCACCTGTTAAGCCTGTCCAGTACCCCACATCAGGCTGTTACACAACATCTGTCCCTCAACGAATCCAATTTAAGACACTATTCAATTTGACTCATTCTGGCATTTTTCGGTGACCAAATGGAAGCTGGAAAAGGGATCTCCAATGCAAGTGACAAAGCCCTCTTCTAGAATTTGTCACAAATGCTCCTCCAGCTGACTCTGAGTCCATACCTGCCCTCCCAGGTTCTAGCCCCTATCTACTTCCTGAGAAGTCATGAGGGCAGTTGGACTCATAAAAGATAGTCATCTCCCATCTCCTTAAAAAGCCACTTTCTCTAATGAATATTAATTCTCATTGGGAAAACAAGGAGTTGATGTGTAACATCTCAGACATCATTCCCAAAACACTATTCCTTCTAATACCTCTCTAGCATGGGCCAGGACATCCATCCACAGAGAACAGATGTCAGCCAGCATAAGCAAAACTCTCACCACATGGCCTTAACTAGAAAAATTACTCAAGTCGGTATAAGAATGACTGTTCTCTCACCAGCACAGGACAGAAGTGAAACTTCCCCAGGTAAATGAATCTTCTCACCATACATAAGCTTCCCACCTTGTTCATCGCATAAAACTATTAAGTACAATTGAATATACAAAGGAATGAACACTTGTAGCTATCTAGATCAATGAGAAATTGGCAACAGAAAGGACAAGTAATACAATCACAGATAAAAGAGGGATCCTGAAGATAATTTGGAGGCCTTAGCCAGTCCTCAGAAACCCATTTTCCATTTTAAGTCCACCATCTTCTCGAGAATTCTAGTATAGTCTCAGGAACAGATTTCAATTATAAGTTACATAAGAAATAGTACATTCACAAAGAAAATGTTTTAACTAACAAATGTTGGAGAAATCTGCTGGCTTTTGGATTAGATACTTGAGTCTCCCACCAGAAGTCATTGCCCACCAACCTATTATTATCTATTCCTTTGTTCTATAGAATTCACTCAACCAGTACTTCTCCACAAAGAGTCTGGATTTATATGGCATGAGAATCCCCCCATTCTGATTACAGGCAAGTGTTTTAAAAGTAGCTACATTTTCATAAATGATAAAATTGCTCTGTTCTGTCCCTTGTATAAACTAATAACTTACAACTCAAAAAACAAGACCTCTCTTAAAACACTTAGAGAAGCAACTCATTCCTAACTGACTATTTCTAACAACTTAGACTTCATGTTAAGCATTGATGATAATAAAGTTACATTTACAATGCAATAGTGGTATTCCAATTCTGTTACCTGGGATTTTCGTGTTTATTTTTTTGTTTTTTATTCTGAGATATCTTGATAAGAAGCCTGAGAATTACTGTTGTCCAAAATTTTGTATTGGGTAGCTTTTCAATAAAGCAGGTAAATCTATTAAGATGAATAATAACTCCCTATTTCATAATTTTTCCCTAATTCATTATTTTGGTAAGTATTTTGGACCTTAATTATATCCATCTGCTAATCTATGAACAAATGCGCCAGGACCATGCAGTTATTAATCTCTCAACAGATAAGTTGCTGATTTTTAAGAAGAAGACTATTTCATATTTGTTGTACATATAAAGCTGCATATACATGTTTCCTACACTATCCAAAAGTAGAGCATTCCTATGAAATGTTCTGCAAGTGAAAATGGCATAAATCAAAGAAGCAATTCCCATTAGTATAATGGAAAATATTTTGAGGTTTCCAAGACACACAAAAAAATTACCTACCAAGTCATCTCAAATAACACACAAAACCTAAAATAATACTAACATAGAGTCAAAGAAGAATGACATGAGAATACACAGTCCATGTAAGTAGTTCCCAGGAAGGAGCTGGCAAAGACAACTCTCACCACATAGGGTGCTGCTGCTTCTTGAAGCAGCTCTGCCAAACAAATATTAATGCTATTTTCACTTTTTTCTTTTGTCATAAAAGTGAAAATCTATCAAAACAAAACTCATGCCATTTACAGCAACATGGATGGAGCTGGAAGGGATTATGCTAAGCGAAGTAAATTAGAAGGAAAAAGAAAAACATCAGATGGTTTCACTTATAGGTGGAATATAAGGGAACCAAACAAAAGGTCAGGAAAAAGGAAAAACTGGCAAGCTGACATGATCTGAGGCATACAGCAGGCAGCAGGAGAGAGGGATCAAAACAGGACGGGGAGAGCACAATGGGATATGGAGATCATTCGCAGGTGCTGTGCATAACGAAATGAAGAACAATGTAAGAAAATAATCTTCAGATCTTATTTAAAATAAAAATGTATTTTCACTCAATAAAAATAAAGCAAAATAGCTACTAATGTAGGTCTTTTGTAAAAGAGGTGGCCTCAAAGAAACTTTCAGGTATGACAAAAACCCGTATACATTATTTGGATGGGGGCATAAATTATTGAACAAATTATTGAACTTGACATTAAAATTACTAGGCAGTTACTAGTTACATCTGTGAACACTTTCATTTACTATCCTTAGTCTGTCTACTTTAGTATCAAAAAAGTTATTGTTTTTACTTACTGATCTCATAGCAAACTATAAAAATATTGAGTTGTGTCCAAAATATTTCTAACTTCTTGAAGTATTACATAGGAGGTAGAATTTTTCTATCATATAAGTCTAGTTTTGATTAATCTAAGATTCAGTAATTATATTAAGAAGATTTGTTGGTAATAGCATGAATCTAATCTATTTTAGTTGGTAATTTTAGCAAATGTATAGACGTGCTACTTTCTCAGTGATTATCAAAGTAATGACCCTTTGTTCTCTAGTAAGATAATCAAGCATTTTAAGGAAAACCTCACTAGGTGCTTAGATAATTGCATTTCATTTAGTAACTCACTGTTACTATTATTTACACTTTATCTATAGGATAAAAATATGGTTATATATAATATATTCTTTATATGGTATCTATCTATATATATACAGTTCTGAGCAATCAAATCAGATAATTCTTTTGATCTATCCAGGTAGATAGATGAATCTATGTAGATACATAAGAACATTCAGCTCAATAGATAGATAGATAGATAGATAGATAGATAGATAGATAGATAGATAGATAGATAGATAGATAGATAGATAGATAAAAAGAATTATCTGATTTAATTGCTATGAACTGAATGTTTGTATCTCCTGTCCCTCAATTCTATACATTGAAATCCTAATCCCCAATATAATGATATTTGTAATTAAGGCATTGGGGAGATAACTGGATCATAATGTTGGGTACTCCGTGGAGGAATTAGTGTCTGTTTAAGAAGAGGAAGAGAGCTAATCCTCTTTATCCCTGCTTCTCTACTATGTGAAGATACAAAAAGGTGGCTATCTACAAAGGAAGAAGTAGGTCCTCACAATACAGTGGACCTGCTGCTGCCTTGATCTTGGACTCCCCAACGTCTAGAACTGTGAAGAACACATTTTGCTTATGCCACCCAGTGCATGGAGTATTTGTTAAAGTGGCCAAAAGGGACTAAGACATCAATGTGCCTTAACTCTCATTGTGGATCAGACTCCTGTGTGGAATTCTAGAGAAAACATAATGAGAGAAGCTCACGCTATATATTTATAAAGAAACACACTCCTTTCTCTGCTGCTCAGTGGGTAGAAATGGAGAAGACAGAAACTGGGAGGCTTCGTAGTTTCTAACCAGTGAAATAAAATTAGACAGATTGCTATCAATTGTAAGTTAAATCAGACATGAAAGTGGAAACTGTCTCTATAATTTTTAAATAATTTGTATAAAAATCACATTGAATTAGGCATCTTAGCTTTGCCTGAGGTTTTTTTTTTTTAAGATTTTATTTATTTATTCACATAGGGGTACAGGCCAGAGATGCAGAAGGTGAGAGGATTCACCAGAGACAGAGTCAGGAGCAGAACAGGCAGATAGATAAGGTACACTGCTGAGGGGAGCAGCGGGCAGGTCAGGAGAGGTCTGCCACGCCATGTGGTCACCTCTGGGGCAGGCGGAGATCAAACTTATGCGGAAGTGGCTTAAGCTTCTTAGTGCTGTGCTTTAACCCACTGAGCCACCAGGGAGGGCCCAGCCTGAGGTTTTTGTATAACCATACTACATATTTGTTCATTAATTTAGCCAGCTAATGGAATGAGAGGTAGGTAAAGCAAACAAGAGGTGGTTATGAATAAATGCCAAGACATAATCCTATTAGGGAACATGGTTAATTGATTTTTACAACTGTAATTAATGGAACTTTTTATTATTTATAAGAAAATTTGTTTTTAAGACCACTGAAATAGGGAACAAATGTTCCCTGCTCCCATGAAAAATCTATTCATCCAAGGGAGAAACATGTGATGTTGAAGTATTATGCGACTTACAGACCTTCAAGTATCACTGATATCAGCTCCAGTCTCTTTCATGGTGTCATGAATATGCCCTTTTGATTACTTTCATGATTTCCAAGGATACATTAAACAAATATTTCTACCTTCCTGCATCAGCATCTTAAGCCAGCCTTCCAATCAGGAGGATGTGTACTACCTGATACTATTTGTTGAGACTGAATTACACAGCCTGCAGTTTAACTGTATTTCAACCTGTGTGCAGGCAAAAATTTAGCCACAATATTGAACCTAAAACCTAGAAATTCTAAGCTCCATCTTTCCCCAATGGGAAGAGGATCATGCTTGACCACTTGAAGGGCTATCACTGATTTAACCACAAAGGGCTCACACTTGACTTTATTGTCCTCCTACTGGTAAGAGGAATTCCACTTGGAATTAGTCATTCAGTTCATCAAATATTCACTTAACATGCCATTTGGATGAGACATGGACCCTCTTCTAAGCTTAGAAAGAAAAGGTGGTCTCTGCCCTGAAGGACTTACAGTCTCATGGGGGAGTGAGTAACATAGGAGATGATTTCAATATAATATCAGAACTAAAAACAAGGAATACAAAAGTGAATGAAAATAGGACCCTCCCTCATGGCACAACAGGTTAAAGCGAGCACTATGAAGCTAACCATAGCCCCTTCAGCATGAGTTTTATTCCTTGCCAGGAATGTGACCCACATGGCTCAGCAGACCTCTCCTATCTCACCCACTGCCGTCCTCAGCAGTGTACTTTGTCAATCTGCCTGTTCTACTACCTACTCTGTCTCTGGTGAATCCTTTCACCTCCCCTGCACTTCTGGCCTGTACCCTCATTCTGTATGCATAAATAAATAAATCTTAAAAACA
Organism: Condylura cristata; assembly: GCF_000260355.1. Classification (NCBI taxonomy): domain Eukaryota; kingdom Metazoa; phylum Chordata; class Mammalia; order Eulipotyphla; family Talpidae; genus Condylura; species Condylura cristata. The sequence continues at coordinate 20,227,241 of NW_004567125.1, read as the reverse complement.
AAACATAAGCAAATGAAAATAGCCTGCTCTTCACCCATAGTTCAGACAGAACTTCCTGCGAAGACAGTTCCAAATCTACTCCTGAAGAGTGTGTAAGATTTGTCCAGGCAAAAGAATTAAAGAAGTTCCTTCCACAGAGTAGATATATCAAGTCTAAAGGCATCAGCAGTAAAACAGGTCAAGACAGATCTTGCATAACACAGTAAGGAGCTTGGAATTAAAGATTCCTGGAGGCTTCCCTATTGCTTCCAATGCCCCTGACATCCTAAGAACACTAGAGTAAATTTAGCATGAAACATCTGATGGTTTGTTTTGCCATGTACACTAAATCCAACAGCAACTGACACTTAAGAAAATGTCCAAAGATTGCAGGTGGACAACTCTGACATAGAAGTTCATGGATACCATAAAGATTCCATGCATTTGTTCACCCATGAACTTGGTTTAATGGTTATTTACAAAAGAATAGTACTTGCTAGCTTCAGTACTCAGTTCCGGGAAAGTTCTGTAGTTATCAAATGGTTATTTGACATCATGGAGAGTTCAGCACAACAAACAAGACAAACGTTAAATTAACCTAATGAAATATGCTGGTTGTTGGAAGTAAAAATAGCTATAAAATAGAAAAAGTTCCTTTTTATTAAAAGCACTGCCCTACTATGGTATAATTTCTTCCTAAAGTTACCCAGTGTTAGTTAACACTAGTTAATAGTGTTAGTTAATACAGTGTTGCTCTGTCTTGTTAATAATTTGAGTCCTACAGTATATCCACCATCCAAATATGCTCATAAAATTAGGGATACTTGACTATCAGACTTTCCGAGAAGATTAGAGAGACCCAAAATTAGAGAATTCTAAAAGATAAATTTAGACATTCCTAAATCAAAGAACCTGCTAGTCACCTGGAAACATTCAGAGTAAGATTTCTTAGACCTGAATTTATATAAAATGCCCATTTCTGCTGAATCTTCTAAACTGAGATGGATAGTGTTTCTTTTTGCTTGTTTGTTTTTTGGTGAATATCTTTCTTTCACTTCTCATATGTACAGTATCTCCCATTTAGACAGTACTTGAGCTTCTCAACGTTATTACAGACCTCAGTTTTTTGCTAAAGACGATATCAAAAGAAACAGGAGAGAATTCAGAGCTGGGAAGAAAATATTTACATATAAGGTGCCTTATAAACAGTGGCAATATAAACTATGAACAAAATGCCTGAAATTTAACCATAAAATCTAATTTTAATATGGTTCAAAGACAATAAAAGTTACTTCATTAAAAAAATATATGCATTTGGTGATGGGAAACCCGTGGGGATTACAATGGAGATGAAAAAAAAATGTGCAAAATGATGTAAAAATAAACTTTAAAAAAATATGTATTTTAAGAGAGAAAAAAAATATATGCAGATGACAAAGAAGCATATGAAAAGATGCTCAACCTCATATGTCATCAGGGAAATGCAAGTTAAAAGAGCAATGGAATATTACCATATATTTTTTTAAAGATTTATTTATTTGTACATACAGAACTGGGGTACAGGCCAGAGGTTCAGGGGCGGTGAGAGGCTTTACCAGAGACAGAGTGGGGAGCAGAACAGGCAGATCTACGAAGTACACTGCTGAGGGGAGCAGCAGGCGGGTCAGGAGAGGTCTGCCTCGCCATGTGGTCACCTCCGGGGCAGGCAGGAATCGAACTCATGCAGAAGAGGCTTTAGCTTCTCAGTACAGTGCTTTAACCCGCTGAGCCACCAGGGAGGGCCTTACCATATATTTTTAATGACTAAAATTCAAAACACTGACAACACCAAATGCTGACAAAGAAGTGGAGCAACAGGAACGTTCCTTGTTAGTAGGAATGCAAAATATTGTATCACTTTGGGAGACAGCATATTATAAAAACATGATCCAGCAGTCATGCTCCTTGATATTCACTCAAAGTAGTTAAAAATTTTGTTCACACAAAAACCTACACACAGAGGTTTGTAGCAGCTTTATTTATAATTTTGCTAAGTCTTGAAAGCAATCTAGATATTCTTTCATAGGCAAATAGTTAAATTAACAGTGGTATATCCAGTCAATGGAATGTTATTCAGTGTTAAAAAGAAATGAACTACCCATTAATAACAAATATTTGACAAAATAACATATTCTAAAAGAAAAGTATATTCAATATTACTAAAGGAATTACCATTGTGAAAGAAAGAAGTCCAGAAACAATGTGGTTAAGGAGTATAAGTAAAATAATAGAGAAATGTCTAAAAGAAAAAGAAAAGAAATGAGCTACCAAGCCATGAAAGGACATGGAAGAAACATAAATGCACATTCCTAACAGAAAGAAGCTAATTTTAAAAGGCTACATATTGTATGATTCCAATTATAAGACATTCTGGGAAAGGCAAAACTATGAAAATAATAAAATGATCAGTGGTTGCCAGGGGTGGGGCAGGGAGTAGAGATGAATAGTCAGAGGAATTTTAAGACAGTAAAAATAATCTGTATGATAATATAATGATGGATATATATCATTTCACTTTCATCTAATTCCACAGAATATATAAAAAGAATAAATCCTAAGAGGTGATTATGCATCAATGTAGATATAGCCTTGGTTTAAAAAAAAATTACCTTGTTTGCTGAGGAATGGAAATAATGGAGGAAGCTATGGATATGTGGGCAGGAAGGATGGGCAGGGTATTACTTTTACAGAGTCTCTAAATGCTCTTAAAAAAATAAACATTTTAAAAGGGATAAGGTAAATGTTGCCTCCATTCTAAGCTTAGGGCTCAAGATTTCTTCCTAAACACCAGTGACCAATTTCTATTTCATTATATCTGTAAAACACCAGCTCTGCTCTTCAGCATCCTTTAGCCACCAACTGGAATCACAGAGCACCCTGTGAGCTTATCCATGTGTTCTCAGGAGGGACCCCCGCCCCCAGCCCCCCAGCCCACCTTCCTTCACTCCTCTGAACAGGAAAAAGAAAGACTTTGAGCCAAAGGGAAAATTACAGAATTGCCAGATTTAGGAGAATTCTCTTTCTTCTCAGTCTAGCAGTGCAAAGGCTGACAACACAGTCAAAGACCAGTACAGTCTAAGCCAACACAATATACATTGTGAAACTCTGAACTTGTGCAACATTAAGATTTTATAACTTTGGATGTACATGTGATAGAAGCAAACACGTTATGACTGTTGTTTATTCATCAAAGCCACATTCTTGGGAGGGAAAAAGGAAACAGATCATCAATATGATTTGTGAAATCACTCAACACCAAACTGAACTGTGATAGCCTGTGGGGTAGAAATATCAGATCAAATGATGTAGCTCAAAAAAATGGTGGTGGTGCTGGTGCTGAAGCCAAACATTTGGGCCCTGTTGTCTTAAAACTTGAAGAATGATTCTTTCAGCTCCTCTTGGAACTGGCTTCCATTATGTATCACTGTTACTAAATTTTCAAACACCTTAGTTTGTATTTAATCTAAGTTCTGAGAAAAAGAAATTGGGGGAGCGGAGCTTGCTCATTGTGTCTCTGCTCTCTACGTCAAAATTCATATTTAGAGACCCCAAGTATGTAATAGAGCTGCTTGCTCACATGCCCACTTTCGACTTCAGCAAAAAATCATTTGCCTCCAGTGCTATTATTAATTGCCAGCATTTGGAATTAATAGAGTCAATTACACTCAAGGAGAAATGCCTCTTCCCAAACTGGGATGCAGTCTCCCTGAGTGATTATGAAAAATTCTAATAAAGTGGCAAACATCATAGCTAGAGCATTACAAACAGTTGTTAAATGGGAAAGTTTTTAAATATGGCCCTTGTAGAAGAGCAGTCCAGCTTCTTTTGTTTTCTTGGGTTCTTTCTTCACACTCAGGAGATCTATTGCTTATGCCAAGAAGAAATAAAGAGACTTAAAGTACCTTTTATTAAATGTCAACTATGCTCCAGATGCTGGTCAAGCGCCATCCCTATTAAACCCTACCCCAAATATATGAGCTAAATTTTATTATCCTCACTTACAGACCAAAAAACTGAAGATGATCAAAATGCAACACGTTGTCTCCAGTCTTATATCCAGCAAAGGGTCAGAATCAGGAATCAAAGCCAGGTCTGTTTGTCTGGCACCCTATATGTACTTTCCACTGCATTAAAATACTAAAAATTAAGTTAGTGCTTTGGAGCAAGAAAAGTAATATAAGAGGACAAGTGTGGCACTAACGCTTGCTTGTCCTCAACAAGAAAGACAACTTGTTGAAGATGATGGGATCTTTTCAAAATCATGTACAAACTAATATCCACACCTGGAAATAGTTTGGAGGCAAGAACAGACTGACTTAGCCCAGGAGTTAACACAGCCATGTTGGTTGGTCCTTGGGTTGTCTTTTTGATAAAATCTTTGATAAAACAAACATTTGATAGGGCCCTCCCTGGTATTAGGTTACAGCACAGCACAGCAAACTAGAGGCAGCAGCTTCAGTGCCAGTTCAATCCCCGACCCCAGAGGTTGTCCATGTGGTGTGGCAGACCTCTTCTGACCTGCCCGCTGCTCCCCTCAGCAGTGTACATCATCGATCTGCCTGTCCTACTATGCACTCTGTCTCTGGTGAAGCCTCTCACTGCCTCTGCACCTCTGGCCTGTACCCCAGTTCTACATACATAAATAAATAAATCTTTAAAAAAAATTTTTTGATAAACTTTCTGTATGGCCCTACAAGCTTTTCTGTGACACATAACACCCAGGAATCAACTGTAGAAGACCCCAAGGAAAGAGAGAACTTACCATCCTAATGCCAGGATGATGACCAAAGGTTGGAGAAGGTGGGTAGAAAGCTAACATGAAGAGCACACAACTGAAAACTCATGTCCAAACCAGTGGCTTCCACCCTTACACCCTCTCCCTTCTTTTTCTTGGCTTCCCTACTACTAAGGAGACCAGTTCCATTAGAAGAAAATGTAATAAAAAAGGAGAGGGATGAAGTAATAAAAAAGGGAAGTCCAGAGAGAGGCTATTCCTACTTCTCTGTCAACTATTCTTATTGCTCACCTCTTTCTCCACCTGAACTCCCTTCCCCACTTCTGGAATCTTCTGTGTGACAGAACAGAATTCCCTGACTGCATGATAGGAAAGGAGCTATGTTTTAAAGTTACCAAAGTGTCATAGTGAAAAGGAAAGTATCAACCACCCCAGGAGTTATAAAAGTCAATGTAATCTCGGGGAAAAAAAGAATCTTCCAAGACTGTTAAGAATAGACCTGGCTAAGTAGCCTCTCTTAAACTTTTCTTCCTCAAATCAGAAGAGCATCTAGGTTTTAGGAATATTATGCCAACTACTTTCAGAATGTTTATTTCAGAGTGTTGAAATAAATGAGAAAGCCAAAAACTGCCCTGTCTCACAGGTCGGCTGCCCCAGTGCTAAGAGATGCCCTGAGACATCATTCTTTTTCATAGTCCCAGTTAAGATCTTGCTCTCAGGGCACTGTACACTTTTGGTGAGCATGCCATTGGGTGTAATCATTATGAAAAACAGTATGGCGGGCCATCCCTGGTGGCTCAACAGGTTAAGCTACAGCCGCTTCAGTGTGAGTTCATTGCTTCAGTGCAAGTTCAATCCCCACCCTGGAAGTGATCCACCTGGCGTGGCAGACCTCTCCTGACCCACCTGCTGCTCCCCTCAGCAGTGTACTTCATCAATCTACCTATTCTGCTCCCCATTCTGCGTCTGGTGAATCCTCTCACTGCCCCAGCACCTTTAGCCTGCACCCTAGTTCTGTATGTATAAAAAAATAAATCTTAAAAAGAAGAAGAAAATAGCATGATAATTTCTCAAACAAATTGTCACTCATGGGTATTTATCTGGAGAACATTAAAACACAAATTTAAAGATTATATATATATACACCCCACTTTCATAGCAGCACTATTCGCTGCTAGAATAGCACTATTAGCCAAGAGCTGGAAACAACCTATTTGCCCCTGGCAAATGCCTGGTTAAAGAAGATGAGGTGTATACACACAATAGAAGACTCCTCCATTTCAAGAAAAAGATCCTGCCATGTGTAATAACAGTGTAATAAGTTAGATGGAGAAAAACACTGTATGATTTAAAAAATAAAGAAACAAAACTAATGAACCAACAAACCACAAACGCTTAAACTATAAGAACAGAATCGTAGTTACCAGAAGGGAAGGTAGAAGAGCAATGGGTAAAGCAGGTACAAATTATCGGTTGCATGGTGATACACGGAGGCAAGACTTTCAGGCATGAACATGCTGTAGTACACACAGATGGTAATTTATAATGTTGCACATCTGAAACCTATGTAACGATCTAACTGATCTTTCTTTAATAAAAAAAAAAAATTTAAATCCTGTTCTCCAGTCAGTAAGTCACTTTCCGATGAACATTCCAGAGTCTCTTGCCCTCTAAATAAATCATATGGCTCCCTCTATCTGAAATGCCTCCCATGTATGACATGTCCCCCAAAAGCTAGAAAAAATGTCACCTCTCCATGGTGCTTGATTTGACTGACCTTAGTCAAAGAAGTTTTCTGTTGCAGCTTGCTGAGCCTCACTTTATGGCAGCCGTTTTCTTTATTCAACAGAGGAATTTGAGAGTTCCTTGAGTTAAGAGGCTAACTCAGACACCTCTGAATTTCCTACTGGACCAAAGAACTGGTTTTTGTTCTTGCCTTGCACCCATTCTGCTCCTCCTGAAGTCAAACTGAGTCATGCCTTGACTCAGAGAACCCACATTCCCTGCCAGGCTTTTTTTTTTTTTTAAAAAGATGTTTTTGCATATATTTACTTGTGCTCCCTAGCTGTCTTAGGGGGATGGGAGAGGAAGGGTAATAATCTTCAATTGCATCTGACCTAAAGAATAACGCTAGAAGGACAACACATTCTTTTCACTGCATCTGCAGGTGTTTAGACTTCCCATGATATTAGAGGTGCCTTTTCCAACTGTCACACAATTTGCAGCTTCCCCTGGATCCTGCACAACTGGATTACATCACATGAGGTAAAACCTACCAAGGGCCCTCCCTGGTGGCACAATGGGTTAAAGCACAGCACTAAGAAGCTAAAGCCACTTCCGCAAGAGTTCCATCCCAGCCCTCCCCTGAGGTGATTCACAAGACAGGGCAGACCTCTCCTGACCCGCCCGCTACTCCCCTCAGCAGTGTACTTCGATGATCTGCCTGTCCTGCTCCCCAGTCTGTCTCTGGTGAATCCTTTTACCACCCCTGCACCTCTGGCCTGTACCCCAGTTCTGTATGCACAAATAAATAAACCTTGAAAAAAAAAAAAAACAAAAAGGAAAGATGCAGCTATGTTTATTGTTCAGAACACTTATTATTGATACATTTACTCGCTTTTG
>NW_004567125.1:20218643-20219766 GCF_000260355.1 Condylura cristata | reverse complement strand
CCTACCGAGGTTTTCTTGGACAAAAGCGCATCCTGACAGGAACACCTAGCCATTGTAGAGTATCACAGAAATCATTTAACTATAGGTCAAGGCTAACAACGATAAAGCTAAGGTCCAGGCAGAAATGCTGCCCTTGGCACACACACAGCCTGGAACCTCACTTCTAGGAAAACCCGTGGCGAGTTCCGGCACCTTGGGAGGGAGAGTCCTGCTTCTCCAAGAAAGCTCACCAGCTTCCAGGAAGGTGAGGTCTGTTCAACAAAACAGAGGAGTCACGCACATGTCATCAGCTCTAGTAACTAAAAAAACATGTTGTGTGCAGCAAGTTTGTTTTTAGGAGGAAAATGAGCAAAAAAACAAGGCAGGTTAGGTCATGACCATAAATCAACCTGATACAAGGCAAGGTCCTTTCTCAGGAAGTTATGCCCGTGGGGGCCACACATGTCCATCTGCTGCCTTTTGCGGAATTACACACCCCTCCAGCCACTCCCAGCCCCAATAGAGGCAGGAGGGGTATTAAAAGGACCAGGAGGAAGAAGAGACAGGCCATCCATCAGAGACTGCAATCTGACAGAGAGCAGGGCTGTGTCCACAGCAAGAGTGAAATAAAGTGTAAAAAGCAGCCTTGAGAGGTGGTTTTCAGCTGTTTTAAATAACTCTCCCTCAAGACAGGGTTAGGCTTAGCTTTCATCAAAGACTGCAAGCTTTCACAAATGAGAGTACAATGTATGAAAACTCCTGGGGGCTGTTCCACTAGCATCTTCCAAGAAAACTACTCAACCTCTCCTCAGAGAGCTTTTCATTTTGGCCACGCTCTCATGCCCAAAGGTGACAGAAGGCAAAATGGGAATGTCCCTGACTTTCCATAAGCCACTATGGCCTGGACCAGAGAAAGTCAGTTGGTGGGTGCATAGGGAGAGAAGAGGACTTGCTTTGTGAGAGGGCAGGAAAACACAGAATGATAAGGGGGATAAGAATCCAAAGGTGGGGCCCTTCCTAGTGGAGCAGCGGGTACCAGCACAGCACTAGAAGCTTAAGCCACTTCCGCATGAGTTCGATTCCCGCCTGCCCCGGAGGTGACCACATGGCGTGGCAGACCTCTCCTGACCCGCCCGCTGCTCCC
>NW_004567125.1:20216948-20218533 GCF_000260355.1 Condylura cristata | reverse complement strand
GAATCCTCTCACCCTCCACATCTCTGGCTTGTACCCCAGTTCTGTATGAATAAATAAATCTTTAAAAAAATGCCAATGATTAAGTAAATTAAAAAAAAATATCCAAAGGTATGTACAACCTCGGTAGAGGTGCCCTGTAAGTGCCAACCACAGAAAGTAGTTAGAAAGGTTATGACAAAAAAAAAGGAAAGAAAAGAAAGGTTATGACATAAGGTGTCGACAAATGTTAGCTACTCTCAGAGTTAACATTGTTTCTGGTTTGGGGATGGAGGGGAGTGCTGGGAACTAAATCAAAAGCACCATCACATTTTTTTAAACCGTTTATCAGCTGTGTCTCCCAAAGGTCAAGCAGAAAGTGTCCACAGGCCTCCAGGAAAGCAACTCTAGGCCAGAGCTGCTCAGATTTTATTGTGTGGAGGAACAACCCAGGGAACTGAATAAATGCAGTTTATTTGATTTGGTTTTTGTTTGTTTGTTTGTTTGTTTTGTTTTGTTTTTTTTTATTTGGTAGGACTCATCGGCACCTGAATTCCTAACAAGCTTCCAGGTGAGGCCAATGCTACTTACCCTCTGAGCACACTTTGAGCAACAAGACTTTAAATCGGATCTGTGTCTTTGAGAATGAGTCTTTGTCAGCAATGTGTAGGAACAGACTCTTCCAGTCCCTTAAACACACTCACCATCTGCGGGTTAAGTTTCCCCCAGTCCCACTCTCATTTCCTGCAGATTCCCACAAGTATACTCATACAAGTACAACCACACACTATAAACACGTATGCCTAGTGACAACTGTCACTTCTCTCTGTTCATATACCCCCTGCAAAATAACAGTAGGGGGCATAATAGAAAATACTGGCATGGGGAGTAAAAAAGGCATGAATGGGTAAGGCAAAAAAGAAAAAAAATATCATTTTAATTGTGCAACCTGAAAAGTACAAATTAAGTAAAAAGAAAAGAAAATTTGGATCTCAGGTTGGCAAAGATAAAGAACAATAATATTCTAGATTTGATGATACTCTCATGAATGGCTGTAAGAGAAAAGTTGGTCAACCTTTCTGAAGAAGCATTTGTCAACCACTGGCCAAAATCACGTACATCCACCCTTCACACCTGTCATTTCAGTTCTGGAAAGCACTACAAGGAAACAGTGTGAAAGGTATATTCACATAAATATTCAGAACAGCTGTATTTATAATAAAAAAAATAGCACCACTCACCTAAACCTTGGAATACTGCTCTGCCTTTACAAATCACATTTCAGAAGAATGTTTAGCAACATAGGAAGATGCTTACAGCTTATTTATTAGAAAACAAGGTAAGTTCTGAAACAGAATGCTCTGATCCAAGCTGTGTAGAATAATTACTAGATGCATATTTTTGTGAGTATGTATTAATAGACAGGGTTTTCTTTATTTTTTATCTTTATCAATAGTTTTTCAAAAAAATCTGAGTGTATTTCTTTATCTTAAAAAATAGGACTAATGGGCCCTCCCTGGTGGCGCAGCGGGTTAAAGCACAGCACTGAGAATCTGAGGCCACTTCCGCATGAATTCGATTCCCGCCTGCCGCCTGCCCGGGAGGAGAC
>NW_004567125.1:20204697-20216800 GCF_000260355.1 Condylura cristata | reverse complement strand
CCTCTCACCGCCCCTGAGCCTCTGGCCTGTACCCCAGTTCTGTATGAATAAATAAATAAATCTTTAAAAAAAAAAAATAGGACTAATGATAGTGCCTACTTCATTTGTAGAGCTCAATATCAACACAGGTAAAACCAATTATAATAAAGACTCAAAGTGTGAACTATTATTAAATATGGCTAATTTTATCTTATTTGCTGCTATATTACTAGTACATAGAATAAAGCCTAGTACATATTAAACATTCAATAAATATCTATTGAATAAACAAATTAACTAAGAACTATACACTGCAAGGCCGTCCCTGGTGGCACAAGGGATTAAAGCACAGCACATAAAGCTCTTCGCAGCCACTGCAACATGAGTTCAATCCCCAGCCATGGAGCTTATCCCCATGGCGTGGCAGACCTCTCCTGTCTCACCTGCTGTGACCCTCTGCCGTGTATTTCAGCCAATCTGCCTTTTCTGCTCCCCACTCTGTCTCTGGTGAATCCTTTTACCACAACCCACACTTCTGGCCTATACCCTAGTTCTTGTATGTATAAATAAATAAACCTTTTTAAAAAATGATTACACACCACATTACATACTGGTAAAATTAAAATCATTTATGATTATTGAAATATATCACAAAGGATGGCATATTAGAGTTCACCAGTCTTTATATTTTTGGATGAAAACTCCGAACCCAGTGAGGGTTTAAAGTAAAAAAAGATAGAGCACAGCAGGTGCTGTTAGAAAGTTGGAATAATATTAGAAATCGGGATGATAATATAAGGACAAAAATAAGTTACCTAGCAAATAGCAAATAAGCCACTTCCATTTCTGTATGAGGTTATTTGAGGGAATTTTGCTTTCCTCAAAAAAGTCTAGAAAGCAAAGGACTTGGGAAGCCCAGAAGAACCAAACTTGCAAAGAACCAAGACCAGCACTGCAATTAATCTGAAATAAATCCAAGGTGGCAGGAGCCTCCCTCCTAAGGAAGCTTCTTTGGCCACACAGTGAAAAGCAACATGGCTTAGCCATGCATCATGGATTGCCCTGGTGGTGAGCCATGTCCTTATTAAAAGAATAACCCACAGGAGCCAGGAAGAGCTACCTCAACAGCCAAACTGGAGCTCCACTGGGCCTTTTAGAGAGTGCCAATGCCTTTGGAAGCTTCCTGAGGATCTCCCAGGACAACCCTATCCCATTCCCAACTTTTCCATTCTCCAAAGCCTTGATCTATACCCACACATGATGAAAGGAAGCCAGCCCAGCAGTCAACTAAGAATCAAAAAGATGGTTAATACTATTCTAGTTCAAAGGACCAACTGTGGAGTTGGACAGGCTAGAATTAGCTGAACCTCTAACTCCACACTTGAACAAGAATTAAGCAGTTATCTATATCTCATTTTCCTCAGCCACAACATGGAGGTTGATAGTACCTAAGTTAAAGGGTTTCGAGGGAAATTCAATTAATGCACATATGTAAGGCATGTGTGTATGAAAGCAGTGGTTAGCACACAGTAAGCAAATATTTTTCTTTTTTTTTTTCTTTTTTTTTTTTTAAAGATTTATTTATTTGTGCATACAGAAGTGGGGTACAGGCCAGAGGCTCAGGGGTGTTGAGAGGCTTCACCAGAGACAGAGTGGGGAATAGAACAGGCAGATCGATGAAGTACACTGCTGAGGGGAGCAGCGGGCGGGTCAGGAGAGGTCTGCCACGCCATGTGGTCACCTCCGGGGCAGGCGGGAATCGAACTCATGCGGAAGCGGAAGCGGCTTTAGATTCTCGGTGCTGTGCTTTAACCCGCTACGCCACCAGGGAGGGCCAGCAAATATTTTTCAATGCTAATTATTATCATTATTTTAACATACAGGGGTTATATCTCTTTAATGATATTGAAAGCTCCTTAAGAGCAGGTCATCTGTTTTATACTTGCTCACACTCCCAATGTATTAAGATCTTGCCCATGGTAGGAATGGACTCACTAATTCACTAATGGACTAAAGCCACAAGGGCAATCAGTAGGGCTAACAAGAGCATCCTCTCAACTGACAGTGTGTCACATGACCTTCTAAGAAACCATTCCCCAGTGTAAATCCAGAAGAACCAAGAGTGGTCATTAGATTTCTGTCACCCCCCCGCCCCTTAGCCCAGGCAAGTACCCTAGAGCCATCCTCTGTGCTAACATCACATATGACCATGTTATAGTTTCCCCCACACGAGGAAACAAGTAACTAAAGTTAGTGAAATATTCCTTTACCTAGTCATTTGCACAAAAAAGGAATGGAGGAAAGGAAGGGAGGGGAGAGGGAGAGAGAGGTTTCCTGGGTAATAGTCAAGACATGTGGGGGGTGGGGGTGATGTCATTTCAACAACTTTTAATAACCTTTAAAAACATGCCACAGGAAATTTCCTTAGCATCCCCCATACTGCTGCTCCTTGACTATATGATTTGCATAAACAGCAAGGCTGATGCCAGAGGTCTGGGTTGGGCTGCGGCTCTTCCGCAGATGTGGGGAGATGCCCCCCAGGTTCTCTTTGCAACAGTATCCTCTCCCACCTTAACAGAATGGGAAAGCATGTGCTTAGAAATTCCAGGCGATAACTCTCGAAAGGCTGAAGATGAGGCATGCAAAAGATACAGAATGGAAGGAGACCATGGCTCTGGGAGGACTGAGCATATTTTCAGTCTCTTAGTCTTGATAAGACACATCAGTAGCCAGCACACCCTAGTGCAGGGAGACATGGTGGCACCCACAGTGAGATATCCAGCCCTTCTTCTGGGACCTTACCCCATCTTCACCAAGGTCTCTCTGAGACCTCTCTTTTATAACTCCAGTTACGCAGTACCAACATCAATTTCCTGTTTTTTCCTCTTCTCTGCCAAATACAGAATTTTGAGCTCCCTCTCAGAAATTTGCTTTGGCATGTCTTTTACCAGGTACAGTTTACAGAGTCAATGCTGCCTTAGATGAAGTGTTTAAATAGTGTTAAATATACATCTGATGATTCAGAGGCATTGCAAGAGTCTTTCCTTAAAGGAAGGTTGAAGAAGATCCTCTTGCAATGAATTTAGCCTCCCAACTTATCTGTCCATGAGGTTAGATGTCTGCAAATATAAAAAGTGTGCCATCCTAAAAAAAAAAAAAAAGTGTGCCATCCTATCACTTTTCACAACAACTTTCACAAGTTGGTCAGTATTTGACCAACTTGTCTTATGTTCATTCAACAAACATGTACTGCCCATGTTGACTTAATGATATCTGAATTTGTTGCCTATCATGTGGTCACAAATAACCCAGGGAGACGGACTGCTTTCTAGGAAACCAGTTAAACACAGGGACCACATAAACCCCAATACTACGCCAATCAGACCCTAAGGGCTCGGCAGCTCTTTTTTCCAACATGTGAAAGTCTGAGAAGGAATCAGTGGATACAGGGCATGTGTTCTCAAACTGAACACAGGGGAGCCTTCAGAACCTCACTCTGAAAGAGGCACTTAAAGCTGATCTCTGAGTCAATTCCTACCCTGAAATAGCTTTGGTCCCCCCATTGCCTCTGAGTGAGACAGAGTAAGAACAAGAAAAATAGGGGATGTTGTTAACTGACATCAGGATAAATGAGGACTAAAGTCATAATTATTTTTTTCCTTTTCCTATTAAAAATCCTTTTAATGGGCCCTCCCTGGTGGCGCAGTGGTTTAAAACACAGCACTAAGAAGCTTAAGCCACTTCTGCATGAGTTCGATCCCCGCCTGCCCTGGAGGTGATCCACATGGCACAGCAGACCTCTCCTGACCCACCCGCTGCTCCCCTCAGCAGTGTACTTCATCTATCTGCCTGTTCTGCTCCCCGCTCTGTCTCTGGTGAATCTTCTCACCCTCTGCATCTCTGGCCTGTACCCCAGTTCTGTGTGGATAAATAAATAAATCTTTTTTAAAAAAAAATCCGTCTAATACTTTCATAATTTCAATCTCTTACTAGAGATTGAAGACAACCTACAAGAGTTGAAATTACAATACACTGGGAACCAAGAAACTTGGACTATGACAGCAGCCTGCCACTGTGTGACATCTGGAAGGTGCCTTTCTCTCTCTAGACCTTGAGGTCCCATCTCTGAAGCAGAGGCTGAGTCAGGGGGTTCCAGGTCTGTGGCATACCAACAGTGCCTGTCTCTAGGATTCTGGTCTCTAGACTTATTCTGAAGTGTTATAATGTCCACAGTCTCTGAGCGCATCTCCTTGTGGTACACCCTGTGACTTGGGCCATAGAAGGTGAAAGGACGGGGCTAACCCCTCATCTTATGGTCACATTTTGTTTCTACTGGATTCTTCTGTGAAATTCATCTTGTAGTCGTGTGCCTCTATCCCCTAAAAAGTGGCAAAACTAAAAACATTCAGGAGAGTTAAGAATAGAACTTATTTGGAATCCATTATGCTAAGGTTTTGCTACAAATAATTCAAAGCTAAGGTGTATTGCATAGATATGCATGGATACCTATGCATAAGAATTCAGAGAATTTGAGTGCACTAAGTGGACAGGGGAGGTCTTAGGGTAGAGGAGCATGAGCCAAACTTGTCCTGTGGCGGACAGCGTCCTGAGGGCCAGGTTCTAGTCCTTCTTTTGCTATCACATGACCATAGAAGGATGAGAATCGCACCTTGGCAGGGGCCTGGCAGGTGATATAGACCAGGCACACGTCGAAGCACAAGATCTGTGTTAAGCAGCCACAATAATTCTGTAAAGCAGAAACCATTACTCCAATTTTATAAATGAAGAGAACTTAATTTGCCAAGTTCACACAGGCTCAAGTTCATAGGCCTTGGGCCCAGAACATTCAGGTCCAGATCCTGAATTCCTAACCACCACATTAAGGAAAGAATTTAGATGAACGAAGAGATTGAGGTAGGACACTTAAGGTGAGGAGACAGCTTACATAGAGGCTGAGAACTGGTAATACATGGGTCCCATGGAAGAGAACAAAAGATTTTCCTGACTCAGGAACATGGTGGATGCCAGGAGGGCAGGAGAGATTAAACGCGCTGTGTAGAATGGGATCAGAGTCTTCTCCATCTACCACTCAACCCAAAGTTCCCAACACCGCCATGGGCCCTGCCTTGGTGTTAGAGTCTGTAAAGCCCATGCAGTTCCAGCAAAGTTCCCAGAAATCTACAGGCAATCAGAAGCCCCAAGTGCTGTGCTGGGCACTCTGAGCTTGACCTGGAAGTGGGACCCACAAGCGTGTTGGACTGTGGTCCAGTGGAAGCCTGCAGTGCAGTGTCAGGCAAGGTGCACTCAGCGCGTTCAGCGCACCTTCCTCCTCTCTGCCCGGCCTCCTGAAGTCCAGCAGGTGGCCTGATGCTCCAAAGGTCTCAGATCTTTCCATGGGTAGAAAGTCAAGGAGTAGGGGCTCCTTCTTGCACCCTCTTGTCTATCATAGGGACCTGGCTAAGGTCAGGCACTCTGTTCAATGGCCCAAAGAGACTGCCACACCCAGGAGAGGAATTGTGGCCAAGACTACCTCCATCCTCAGGATACATGCCTCGGGCTGGATCATGAGGATTATAAGGATATTCTGTTGTGCAATTACTTCAATTTATTAATGTGCCTTGAAACAAACAATGTTGAAAATAGATCCCTGCTGTGGTTAGTGTTTATTGTTATTCTTCATACAGTTGGAGTTTATTTCAAAAATAGTTCTTGAATACTTTGTGCTCAGTAAACATCTGATGAACAAATGAGTTAGTCAGTGAGTGAATGAATTAAAAAATAAATTGAGGACCCTCCCTGGTGGCTCAGTGGGTTAAAACACTGCACTAAGAAGCTTAAGCCACTTCCATATGAGTTCAATCCCCGCCTGCCCCGGAGGTGATCCACATGGCTCAGCAGACCTCTCCTGACCCGCCCACTGCTCCCCTCAGCAGTGTACTTCGTCGATCTGCCTGTTCTGCTCCCCACTCTGTCCCTGGTGAATCCTCTCACCCTCCGCATCTCTGGCCTGTACCCCAGTTCTGTATGAATAAATAAATAAATAAATCTTTAAAAAAATAAAAAAATAATAAAAAAAATAAAAAAATAAATAAATTGAGCTAGGTACTGCCTATAGGGATGATTAATGACAAAACAATTTCAACACACACATAGTAACTTTGTGGTAACTCCAGACTTTTAAAAGACCGGAAGAAGAGCAAAGAGTGGAATGACTTTTAGAAACCAAGTAAAATTCCTGGGTTCCCTTAAAATCTTCAGATCTGCAGACTAATTTTCTTCATTCTCCAGTTCTTACCCCTCCACACCCCTCACAGTAAAAAGCAAACAAGTGGAGGCACAAAAGTTTCAGGGTGAGAATAAGCAAGAGACAATATATACAAACCAGAAGCAAGTAAACAGAAGGGGAAGAAAAACTTCTGAAAGGTTAATAATGACATTAGACCAAGTTGCAAGTTATAATCCAATTATAACCAGTCAATGTTTATCAAGTGTAGGGTGAAGGGAGGGAGAGAGCTGATGGAACTCTTTCTATTTATTATTGAAGAATTCCAATTTCTTGGCCATTTTCCAAATCAATAGGATTTAAGATGACCACATCATCCAATGCCTACTTCCAAATAGAATCATTCATTTCACAGTTTGTGAGGCTGTTATTGCCTTCATTGATCACTCATTCATCCACTTATGAAACATTTACTGGATGAGTTTCACTTGCTGATCACATACAAGCCCCAACTTCAAACAGCACACAGCCCAATGATGGAGTTAGCCTAGAAAAGAAGTAGTGTGGTGACTGGGCATTCAGTTGGTGTCACAGCATCCCCACATGCCTGGCACACAGAAAGAGCTCAGTGAGGATCTCCATGCAGTGACTAAAGTAAAGTGGCAGTAATGGTAGGTTGACTTAACTGTTTCAAGATGTCAGTTCTCCATACTCACTGGAGAAAAAAACCCACACAAAGGATTCCTGCTGAAAGAGCTGTCAGATTAACTTTAATAGTAATCCAGGAGTGACTAAGACTAGTAAGTGAATAGGAGTTTTGGGAGTGGTTCCTGTTAGAAGTACAAAGGACAGAGGTCAGAAAAAGAGTGTTATCTCTGGGTCACTTTGAGCTGCTTGCTATTGTTGGAAGTTACTGGAAAATGTGTGTGTGTGTGTGCACGCACGTGTGCGTGTCTGTGTTTATAAGTGCACAGAGATGTACAGGTGTGCAGACATGGTGTTGAAAGGCATGTCTACCTTGGATTGACGGGTCTAAGGAGATAAGCCAGTTCCATATGTCATATTCAAGAAGCAGAACTTAATTCTGAGTGTGCATTCAGGTCATCTTAGGGTTTAGAAGGAGCAGGATGACTTGTACTACTTCATATTTGAGAAAATTCCCGTTGGTGCAATTAGTCAGCTGAAGAATACATTTTGTCTCTCAGGTGACAGATATACAGAATTAATGTGACCAAAACTAAGGTAGTAGCTGTGGGGATGAAGATGACAGGTCTAAAAGCTATTGTTGATGTAACACAGATGTGAGTTTGTAATTAGCAGTGTTGTATGTGATGTCAGGGTGAGGGGTGTTGATATGAGACAAGAACTCCAGAGTTTGGATTGAGGGCATAAGACCTTTGCAAAGATGGAGGAGGAGGAACAGGAGCAGGTTGGAGGTAAAAAGTTCACTTCAGAGAGGCTGGAACCTTTCTCTCCTTGTGTAAGTCAGAAACAGGACTGAACAGTGGATAAGAGAGTTCACTCTATGAGCTGAGCCCTCAGGTTCAACTCTTGCTGCTTCATGAATTAGTCTGGTGACCTCGAACAGCTTCCTCTCCCTCTCTGTTCCAGGTCTCCACCACACCCATGAGTTATGCTGAGAAGTAAGTGAAGGAACATTACCACATCTGCCACACTTCCCTATCTTACAAAGTACCATAGAAGTATTTGTCAAATAAAAGCTTCTTTGATCATTTTTCAGAAGGCCTATACTTGCATTTGCATGCTTTACATTTCTGCTACTCTGCTACTTCATCTTCCATTTTTAACTGTGTGTTTATGTTGTCACCTGCTTTATTTTAAGGTCTACTATAAGGTCTTAAGGCTTGGATATTTTTGCCTTAAAATAAAATCTCTCTCGATCTGTATACACTTCTTTGTCTATCCCCTCAGCCTTCTACAGAGCACACTATACCCTACACTTTTTTTACTCGCTCACCTATCATTCATATCTCTATGTACTAACATGGAGTCCCTTCTTGCTGCCACCCCCAAACCAAGTATGGAGGAAAAATGGTCTTTCTAAAGCCACCAGGCACTTCCTAGCTGCTGGGTCACATAAATCCACTTAAGGCCTGTGTCCTCTGACACATTGAGAAGTTTCGTTTATTCTTTCCCCTAATTCTGCCATCTCCCAATCCTTCACTCTCTGGTTCTCAGCTCTCCTTCTCTAACCTCAGTTTCATCTAAGCAGGACTGGCCCCTCCCCAAGGCTTGGCTGTAATAATCTAATTACAGTTCAATTCCTACCACAGAGTCCCTGCCTCACTCATCTTTGAATCCCCAATATGTGATTAAATGATTGATACTTCACCTAATAGAAGCTCAATAAATGCTGGAAGAATAACTAAGTGAATGAATGAATGAACAAAGAGAACCAAACAACTTTATTACTTTCAAAAATTCCCCAAAACCTACAAAGGAAATATTTTCAAATAAGTTAGCAAATGCTGAGTCACCATTTGAACAGTGACTCACTAATTGATTACCTTTTAAGCTTTGTAACTTCCCTAGTCTTTTAATTTAAAAATGAACCATAATTACTGGTCTTGGTGTCCGAACTGGTTGCTTTGACAATGCTTCAACTTCAAAATGGTTTAAGACTTTGGATTCCGGTGACTAGATTGTATATTTGGGCAAGAATCACTGTTCTTCACTACTCATTTCTGACTCATAAAGAGAAATGGGATGTTTTTGTTTGCTCACTGGGCTTTATTTCTTGGATGTTCTTTTCAAAAAAATCCAAAGCGTGGAATTGTTTTAAGACAGGTAGTAAACATGAGAAGGAGAGGATGCTGTTATTTTTGGATAAAAAATTAACAGAGAGATATGCTTTCTGGAAGGTTCTAGTGTCATGGAATATATGGTGTGAGCAGAAAGGGAGTCCCTAGAGAAATTAAATTCCACGTACTTGAGTACAGAAGCATGGAACTGATGTACTTGTTTATGGCATCAGGAACTGAAGCTAACGGCTAGTCAGGGGATACAAACTCAGAATCCAGTCCAACCCTCTCCTGTTGATTTGGCCTCATTGAGGCATGGACTAGGACAGGCACAAGAAGGAGCCAGGCCTCCTGGCATACCCACTCTGAATGACTCAGATGGGCAGCCCCAGGGGAACAGTAAAGAAGAAAGAACCAAGGAGTAAGGAAGGACAAATTGTGGTGGGTGACAGGGAAATTCTGAATTTATTTGAGTTGTCAATGATGATTCCTACTTTCCAGCCCCTTTCCTGTCATTCCTGAATATTTCCAACCTGACAATCTGTGTTCCATCCAAGAGTCCCCTGGGATTCCCTCTTATCCCCAGGACTGGGAAGAATATATCTGACTTCAGGGGATGGAGAGGGCACAGTCAAGGGCACCACTTGATCAGTCAAAACTCTGCCTCCTTCCCTGAGACTGCAAAGTGACCAAGAAGGGATCCAGTCACTGCAAGTTGGGGCATGAGGACAGGAAGGACAATGACGAGTGTCAGGCTCTATTGCCAGAGAGTGGAGAGTAGACAATCACATGTAGTGACAGAGGAAACTCCTCTGTCCTATGGTCCATAGGTGATTCACTGCCCTCACCTGTACCCTAGCCACCTGAATGATCCTGAAGTCCCAGATCTAACCTGGTGAGTCAGGCACCAGATCCTGAACAGAGCGGCTACTGAAAGACTGTAATATCCAAACAGCCAATGAGGTCAAACCCCAAATGGGAGCCAGAGAAAATCCGGGGCAGCCAGAGAAATGGGAGCCAGAGAAAACCCAGCCTTATCACCGTGAATGGCCCAATTTAGTCTGATGTCTGAAGTTAACAAGGTGAGGCCCAGTTAGGACTTGGATGGGTGAAATTTCACAACATTGAAGTAAGTTATCTCAGTTTTATTTTCCACCCTCCTCTACTCTCTCCCTTATCCTTTTCTTCCTGAAGATGCTGTTGCATCAGAATTGTATGCTGTGTGGCTTCTGAGGATTGGAGTGTTCTCTATATGCATGTCAATTATGGCTTATCCCAATGGAAAGTAACAGAAAGTAATGTATTTTAGGGCAAAGGAAACACTCTTGAGAAGAGACAGATTCAGGGAAGAAGGGTCCATTTTAGGATGATGGCCTTTAGAAGCTGGAAGGAGAAAGGTTCGGTAAAAGAAACGATCTCATCCACTAATAGCTTCCTGTGGTTAGAGCTCTCAGTGATGGGGGTCCAGGTCTTTCACATTTCTCAAAGACACATTTCTTGAAGACCACTCAGAAGCTGTTAGACCTACAAAGTGGCAGAGCCCTAGTCATCAATGATATCATAGAAGCCCATCTCATTTTACATGGCCAGAAATGTAAAACCAAACCTTCAGGCATCAGTGGGGATTGCAAAATGGCACATCCACTTTGCAAACCAGTCTGTCAGTCCCTCGAAATGTTAAATATAGAGTGACAATACAACCCACCAATTCCACTCCCACACATCTACCTACAAGAAAAAAGAGGCTTATAGCAGCAGTATTGATATTAGTCAAGTAATGAAAGAGATCATCAACTGAAAAAAGAAAAATAAACAAAATGCAATATATCTATGGATTATCACTCAGCAGTAAAAAATAATGAACTTTTAATACATACTATAACATGACAAAACTCAAATGAATGTAGCCAGTCAAGAGACCCTATAGTGTATGTAATGTCCACACAGTATATGTAATGTTCAGAATCAGTAAATCTATAGATGCAGGAAAAAGATTTGCAGTTGTCTCTGGCTAAGGTAGGAATGTGAACGAACGGAGGGAAATGAGTAGAAGGTTTCATTCCAGTAGAATAAAAATGTTCTGAAATCAGATTGTGATAACAGTTGCACAGCTCTGTAAATATCCTTTTTTTAAAAATCAGTGGTACAGTTTAACCAGGTGAACTTTTTGGTATGTAAGGTATATTGTCTATTTAAAAAAAAAAAGAAAGAAAAGAAATAAATATAATCTCTATCTGAAATGCGTATGTCAAGAAACTGCAAGACTTGTTTCCAGCAGAAAATCTCAATAAAGCTTTGTTTTTACTTGAATAAATGGTGTGTCCTTAGTACTGATTCTACCAATGTCACTGTTGGTACATTCTAGATAGTGTAAAACTAGGAAGTAAAGCAAAAGAGGACTATGGAAGAAGTCTGGCATGTAAGAGGGGCATTCGGTGCCAGCAGTCAGCAAACGACAGTCCATCTGGAGGCAAACTCTGCTCTGTCACCTGTTTGTTGATAAAGTTTTATTGGAACACAGCCATGGCAATGTGTTTACCTATTTTCTATATCTCTTCACACATTCCATTGACAGGGAATCAGGGAAGTTTCCATGAACAAAAATCTCAGTAATGGCATGAAGGGATTGGGAAAGAGTGTTTTACTTCTACTACCAAACACTGAATCTTCTGAAGCCCATCAGTCATATGATAAAAGCTTCTATATGGTTCTAACTTACAAGCATTGGGCACAATGGTTAACCTCGTCTATTCATGCTTCTCATCCTTGTTGAAGTGGGCAAAGGCATCCCCAGAAGCCAATGACAGCCTCACATTCATGGTTTTTGATGCCAAGGGCAGGACTGCTTATCAATCCTGATCAGGAAGATGAGCTAACATGCAGAAAGAAATGGACCATTCCTCAGAGGCTCCAGAGGGCAAAACTCTGACCTTGACCACTGCACTAAAACAAGGGAAGATACAATGAAAGAGAAGGGCCAGAGAAACCACCTTCTTCAGAGACACTCTGGGAAAGCCAGGAACACAACTCCCCACCTGACATTGATTCCTGCTGGATAAAGAGAAGAGAGCACACACACACACACCTTTGAAGTTTGCTTCACACACACACACACATATGTATATGTATGTGTGTGTGT
>NW_004567125.1:20201219-20204597 GCF_000260355.1 Condylura cristata | reverse complement strand
TTTATGTGAAACTTCTATGAAACACCATACTCTGTGGAACTCCTCACCCTGACAACATGGCCCACTGTTTGGGAGAAGAAGTTACAGCATCACCTCAGGTGTCTTTCAAAAATCAAAATCAAAAATTAATGAGTATGTCTTGACCAAGGCTCTTCAATCTTACAGACATGGTGACCAAGAGATCCAGGAAGTTATATAAACTCATACATTGAGATGTAGCATAGCTTTTATCAGATTTGCAAAAGGGCTTATGACCCATAAAATGTTTAGTACCATTGTGTAATTCAGTCAAAACAGTCCAGCTTACACTAAAAAGAGCAAATAGGACTAATAATAAAAGTCTCTTCAGACCACTGATGCTATAGTGTTTCAGTCATCTCAAGACCATCTTGTGAAAATTCTATGTACCATGTTCCATTTACAGATTAGCAAATTTAATTCCTAAGAAATGAAAGTTAATATCCCATCTAAGGAAAAATGATGGGTTAGTGAGTTAGAACCAAAGATGCTTAGGTTAACAAGCTGCTCTTAGTAAAAACGGCCTCCCGCTGTTAATGTCATGTCATAAACAAACACCATGGGTCAATACCATGGGCACTTGACATACAGGGCTTATTGAAACACCATAACAACTCTGTAAGACATTATCTCAGCTCTTGAATTGATGAAATGAAGACTCAGAAAAGTTTGATGGATTGCCCAAGGCAGCAGCCCTGACAACGCCAGGGATGAGACCTGATTCCAGGTGTGTGGGACTCCCCAGATCTTCATGGGTGTACCTTCAGGGGAGGAAAACTCATTTTGAACCCAGGGACCGTTTCTTAGACACCTTTGTATTCCCCAACTGCTTTGCGTGGCAAGGCATTCAACAAATATTTGCTGAATGAAGAAACCAGGGCCTGGGCACCATTTCTGCCAGGGACTTACTGACTCAGTCTCCTGCCACTTGGAGCTGCAGGTGGTTACTGAGTTGGTCAGCTTTAGGGAACATTTGAAATCAATTATGGCTGAGGAGGAGCCTATTAAAAGTTTCTCTTCTGTGTATGTTGGGGGTGAAGGAGTGGAAAGGAAGCTGCGCGAGAGGGAAAAGAACAGGATGATTTCAGGGTTGGACACTGAAACTTAGAGATTCCACACCAGGATGGTATTTGATGTATGTCCACTGCTGAGATCCAAGTAGGCTCCTGACTATGGGCTACTCCTAGGTGGCCACAGGCCCTTAAATTGCCAAGTCCCTGGGTAGTTACACCACCCAGGTACACACAGCTCTTTCCTAGGTCTCAGAGAGCCTGAGTCGGAGCTCCAGGAAATAGGTGACTCCAGGAAGTCTCTCATTTGTAGGGGGTCCACCCCATCACCCCCTTCTAGGGGGCAAAGGAATCTCAGCACCCAAAGTCTGTGAGGCCTGCCTGTCCTTGGCCCTAAAGAAAAATATTCCAGCAATCCATTCTGGAGTCTAATTTCCTATTTTGGAAGAATGTGAGAGTTTAGGGTTGTGTGTGTGTGTGTGGGGGGGGGGGAGTGATAACTCTAGTTGATTTTGTTTTCTTTACTGGTTGCTACAAGTGCAAGTTAGTCACCACCCCACAAATGCCAATTTTCACCCTCTGACATGGGCCTACTGAATGACTTATAAGAGGCTGACCCTAAGAGAGGCCTACAACAACACTCTGGGGGGGGGGGGGTGTTAAATGCAGCCCAGAGGCCAGGGCAGGGACAACCCTCCAAGAAACCAGACACCTTCCCCACTACGTGGCTTCCAGAAGGAAGTGCCTGCTCCTGTGCATGAAGCAACACTGCCACCTAGTGCCCTGAAGGGAAAATATTCCCTAAGGCCCCTAGTCACCAAGCAGTTCCTCTGCTGTGTCTGAGGTGGTGGGGAGATTCTCCATGTGTCTGCAGAAGAGAAGATGTCCCACAGCTGGTAGATTGAGAACTAAGAAACTGGGTATAAGTTAAGCAGGTAGAAGCTGAGGTCTGAGGGCTATTGGTAGTCAAGTCTGCAGCACCTTGGCTTATCCTGGGTGGAGCAGCAGAACCTCAACAGCTGAACTGCCATTAGTTTTAGGGGGATGTGATTCCTTTCCAGAACCTGGGCATAGAGGTCTCTGACTTGCACCCATTCATCCTCTCCCATCAACAGAGCTGCCCGTCTTCAGGATCCCCTTTGACCAGCTCTTGGTTCTCAGCCATGGGACCCCAGATGAGGTGTCAGGGGCTGAACACACTGAGGAGACAAGGATACGACTAAATCCTGAAGAATGGAGGCCTTGTTCTCAGTCCCCATTTTCCCCAGCCTTTGACCCTAAATCTTTCTTGAACGTTGTGTGATGCTCAAGTCTGAGGACAGCTACAGGGTGGGAAGTAGAGAAGAGAGAGGCCTGGGCACTCCTGCCCACCGACTGCCAGTGTGGACCTGGAGGGACCACTCTGACTTGAAGAGAAAGAAACCTCAGAAGCTAGACTGTCTGCAAAAGCTTCTTGCTTCTGCATTCTAAGGGAGGCTACAAGCTCAGAGGGGCACTTTGAAATAGGTTCTATGTTTATGCTTTGGAAAGGATAAGGGCTCTGAGTGGTGCTGGACTGGAGTACAAGGCAGGGAGAAGGACCAAGCTGGACTGGGGCTGCCACAAGGAATGCTGTGACTGGAATCAAAGCCCGACGTCCCTCTCCTCTGTGCACAGCCTGAGACAGAAGGACATGGAAGGGACAAGACCGGGGTCAGGTATCCACTGTCTTGGTTCTGTTTCTGCAGGTCTGGATTTTAACAACCCAAAGCAAGAGTCTCTTAGAGCTCCCTCATATATTCTTGTTGGATGCTTCTCTCCTTCTTCACAGCCAGGGAACTGATCCCAGATCCCTCTGTTGCTACTGCAAAAGGAGGGGTAATCAGAGGTGGGGCTCCTCTATACTGCAAGCATGCAGTTTCCAGGGCAGATGGGTGCTAGGGAGCGAGCTTAGGCATTAAGAAGTCATCTGGGGAAAACTGGGAAGATGCCAGCTCCGATCAGATAATCATCTCATTCTTTCTTGTTTGGCCCCACAATAAGGACTTCCTTCTACTCTCTCTCTGCCTCCACCTATCCTACAGTCTGGTCCCTTCTCTGCCCCCTCCCCTCACCCCCTCTCCCGCCCCAAAATAAAATAAAGCAAAACCACAAGACTTGAGAGTGCTCAGTGTCTGGGAATCCCAGCTTCCAAAGGAGAAATCACAGCCAAAGAGGGGGAGACAGCATGTCCGGAAGGGATGTTCCAGCAACACCCCATTGAAAGAGACTTCCTTCTTCCAGATTGCTTTCTCCAATCTGAAACTTATTTGCAGGCACCCAGCAACCTGAGCAGTTCTCAATCTGGAGTGATGTTGAGCTCCTGGTGGGG
>NW_004567125.1:20178885-20201119 GCF_000260355.1 Condylura cristata | reverse complement strand
GTGGAGGGGGGGAGTGCTCTGGAGTGTCCAGTCTTCCCTGGTGCCTCACACTGCTTCAGTTGCTCACAGACAGAACTAGCAAACATCAGAGGCTTATGGGTAACCTATTAATAAGGTTAAAATGTTTTTGCCATGTGCCTAGTCTACTCCTGGGGGAATCCAAGAGGATGATGAGACATAAGGGTGAAGTATCAAATCTAATCCCCCTTGCTTGAAAACATCTCCACCTCCTCCCCCTACCCCCCACATGTGCCTGAGGCAGACAGGTAATCCTAAGGCACCTCTTTGCAGCTTCCAGGGGGGCTTCCCAAGAAAGTCAAGACCTAGGTAAAGTGGAAAATAAATGTGGATAATATTCCAGATAGATGTCTCTGATCAAAACCACAAAATTAAACTACTAGGTTCACTTTGGGATCCACGTTTAGGTCCCTCTTACAACAGAGCTAGAAATCAAGTTCTCAGGCACACCCGGTATTGCCCACCTGTGCCCAGGATTACGATGTGCAGTCAGGACAAAGTGAAAGGGACCCCAGGTTCTGGACCAGCTAGTAGCTTTCTGCCAACCTCCAGAGGTACTTAAAGAAAAGGGGCCCTGTAGGTCCCCAGGGCTGGGGACCTGGCAGCTGTGTTTGCCCATTGCCCTGCAGCCCTGCATGACTCACTGCCCAGTTCCTTGGCCTCTCATGCAGGCTCACAATTGCCGGGGTACTTCATACTGGGCTAGAAGAAGTGGAATGTGGCACTTCTTCCCCACTGACAAAAAACCAGAGATCTTTCCCTTTAAACAGGGGCAAGACACTGGCCTCAGTTCTCCTAAGTGCCAGCACAACATATAGAACTGTGAGAGATCAATAACGGGCATAAATGCTCTTGTGGTTATAGAGCCATTAGCCTGGATGAAGCCTGGTAGCCTGCTGAGCACAGGAAGAAAGGCCCTTCCCCCTCCCTCCCCTTGGCTTTCCTCCTCAGTCCCCTTCCCTCCTTGCTCCCTATGTCTAGCTCAATCACCAAGGAAGCCAGCCATGCCCCACCCCAGGAGCACGACAGTCCAGGAGTGGGTTATTACCTGTGATGATGGCCGGGTGGTTCTGTCCTCCCTCGGGCTTCACCCAGGTTTCCACAGTGAACACCTCCCGGGGAATCTCAGCCAGCGCTTCTGGACGCAGCAGCAGCCGCTCCCTCCGCCCCGAGAAGTACAAAACAGGCAGTCCTCCCTGGGGTGTGACAGGCTCTGCTTCCCAATAGGAGTCCCCTCCACCCTTCTGGATGCTGGCCTCCAGTGGACTGGGTCTGAACCCCAGCTTAGGCCACGGTCGGAGACGCTGAGGAGAGACACCGGGGTCTCCTTGCGCACTCTCTGCTTGCCCCTTCACCACCTGGCGTCGGAGTCTGGCCTTGACCCAGTCTCGCCTTTGGGTCTCCGATGCGGGGTCCTTCAGGCTCGCAAAGCTGGTGGACATGGTGGCAGTGGTGGCTGAATGTCCCTGAGTCCCAGCCTCACCTAGAGATGCCCTGGATCCTCTATGGCCAAGAGAAGTATCAGCACCTCCCATTAGCTCAGAGTGTCCCAAGGGCCCAGCTCCTACCCAGGACACAGCTGACAGCTGAGCCTCGCTCCTTACTTTTGCACCTGCATCTGAGTCTGGGGGAAGGCTCACAGCCTTGCCACCCTTATCTGGCTGGCTGCGTCCTGCAAGAAGGGTCCCCTGCTCCCTACCAACGTAGGGCCTCAGGTAGTTCCCAGACCTGCTGGGGTATACCCCAAAGAGGTGATGCTGGGGAGCAGCTCTGGGTCTTCGAAGGTTGGCTCCGAGCCAGCAGCGTTCTCCTTCCGACAGCACCTGCACTAGATGTTCCTTCTGAGCCAAGGATCTCTTGCATGTCCAGCCGGGCTCAGAGCAGGCAGCACTGAGTGCCCACCCGGCCAGAATCACTAGGCTTATTCTCAGTGCCTTTATGCACGTCATACCTCCCCCCACTCTTTTTCTAGAACCAGAGGTTAACTTCTGGGTGTCACACCAGAATGACAGGGAGAAGAGCAAGAGACGGCTGGCGGTGGAGCGGCAGTCACCAGGAAAATTGCTCTGTTCACAAACCAAACTTTTCTCAAGCAGCCCCCAAGGAGCGCCTCTTCCCGTTCCCTGTGCTAGGTGTCTACCTCACCCTATGTGAGCGCTTCA
Source organism: Condylura cristata (assembly GCF_000260355.1). NCBI lineage: Eukaryota > Metazoa > Chordata > Mammalia > Eulipotyphla > Talpidae > Condylura > Condylura cristata. The sequence goes on along the minus strand of NW_004567125.1, from coordinate 20,198,939 downwards.
CCCGCTCCCTGGACCTCCCAGCCCTTGCTCTCTTTCAGTCCTTTCAGTCTTTTCCCTTGGTTCCTTTAAGTTTCCTTCCAGAGAACTCAGGTTGGTTTTCTCCCAGTTCTTCAGTAGCCCCTCCCCTGATGACAATAGGAGGGTGATAAAGAGCACCAGTCAATTCTCTCAAATACACACTCACTCAGAAACACGTACCCCTCTGTGTCCTGAAGTTAATCAGATCCTGTAATTCTCATTGCTTTCTCCTTCCTCCTTTTCTTGGTAGTTACCTCTTCTTTGTAGTCTTTAGCCAAAAATATATTCACCTTTTCAAAGAAGTTGCTAGAAGAATTTGCATACAGACACACAGGACTGGATGCTTAGTATCTAAATTCAAAAAGAATCTGGGGCACAAAAAATCCAGGCTGGTACTTAACTTTCATCTCCAGATGTCCTCCTCAACCAGAGCGCCTTCCAGCTGCCAGTGTGCCTGTGTAGGTCACAATATTCCCTCAGCTTGGTGCTTGGTATTGTTGAGTGCTGAAGGTTGTTTAATCCCCTTCCAACTTGTTGGTATGTTGCAAGTCTCTGTAAGTTCTCCTTTAGGGTTCCATTCTGATGTCCTTAAAATCTTATGAGTCTGGGAGCCCTTGACTTCACCTTCAGATAGTCTTGTGGGTCCCTGGAAAGATGGAAAAGAGAGTGAGGAGAAAAGTATGGACTTCAGGGGACCTGCTCTCTCCAGTCCCTCTGTAACAGGGTGGTCCCTAGGAAAAAGGGAAGTTGCTCTCCTTCTCTCCCTTCCACTCTGGCTGGAATATCTTCTTGTTTGCTTCATTTAAAGACAATGATGATGTCAAAGCTAATAAGTTCTACGCATCACTCCACCTACTCCCAGTCCCCTCCTTCCTTCTGAAAACCTCCCACCTCACTGAGGCACAGGGGACAGACCTACTCCTGGTTTCCCCAGTAAACATCTAGGGCTTTCTCTTTCAGCAGCTGCAGGCTACACAATCAATAGGAAACAATCAATACTGTTTTGGAGCACTCTGTGTATGTATTCTGTCTCTCTCTTTCTCTCTCTCACATACTCACACACCCTCACAAGTGTTATCAACAGATCTGTTTCCCACCTAACAAATCCACACCAGCTTTTTAAGGACCACTTGCATCTCTTTCTTTTGTTTTAGCACACCCCTCCTGTACTTTTTTTCTTACTTCAATCATTTGAATTTTAAAACAATGATGCCCCAAATTCACTTTATAGCAGACATGAGGAGAAATCAATTATCTTGCTATAAGAAGCATTAAATAGAAATGCCATGAATTCCCACTACATCACTCTTCTTTTTCTCTCTGAAGTTTCTCATTCTGAAGTTATTGAAAGTTCAACATATGCTGAGTGAGCGAATAAACAAACGAGAAGCTCAAAATAAGTAATTTGCAAAAAGTAACAGGAACTACTTTGTTGAATTGATTTCAAATGAATGAATAGGATGTGAAAGTAAGGAATGTGCTTTTTAACCTCTGTAAGATGTTTGCACAAATGCAGGCGAACTCAGAGGGTCTCACCCTAAACAGATGTGAATGTACAAACAAGCACTCATACACATACACACAGAGCATGCTTCAGAATTTCCAACACAAGTAAGGATGTTCAAGAACAGGTGGGCACAAAACAGGGAGAGGAATATTTTGGGTCCTTCACTCAATAATAAGAAAAATCACACCTCTAAAATCACTGCTTAGTGTTGCACACATATAAATATGTCACCCACATACTCTGGAGTAAGTTCACACTGCCTGCTTTGCCTGACGTCTCATCATCATCTTCTAAACTCCTCTCCCCCTGCTAAGAATGGCCTTACTTGCTTTAGGAATGTTGTGTCCCAAACACCCATCCCCATCCCCAGCTGTATCCCTATGAACATCCACTGAAGCCTCAAAGCCAGTCCCCAAAGAAGATATCAGTTCAGGCACGTGGACATTACTAACCAGAAATCCTATATCCTACACTGTGCTTTTTCCTTGTATCATTCCCTTACCTCCTTTCATTCTTTTGACTCGGTCCTTTTTTTCTCCCCCCCTGAAGTACCTCACTAGAGATTGGGACTTTGAGAGGAAGAGAGGAAGATGTAGAGAAGAATGCCAAGCAGAGGAGAGAGAGACAGTAGCAGAGGCAGAGAAAGAGAGAAACCAGCCAAGAAGGAGGGAAAGAGGAGAGAAGGCTTAGGTTAAATAAAGGGAAGATACTCAGGTAAGAAAAGAGTAAACTTCCCCCTCCCTCATCCCACCCCCAAGACCCTCAGAAAAAGGTTTCCTACCATTCATTTCAGGAAGAAGGGCTAACACAGCAAGGAAGAAGAATTCCGCCTGCTTTTCTGCCCCTTTTAATGTGTAAATGATCTTGCATCCCCTATAGGTCTCTCCTGGCTCTCAGCTGCTAGTAATCCATTCATAAGGTTTCAGGAAGCTACACAAAACTCAAGCTTCCAGCTTAGGCTCTCTCTCTCCCCTTCATTCCTTTGCTCACCACTCTCTCCTTCAGCTCTTGGCAGTCCAAAGTTTACAAAAAAATGTTGAACCATTTCTGTGTTTTTCTCCTGTTGTAACTTTTGCTGTGACATCATAACCCTGCCCACCAACACCCCACCTCTCGCTCTCCTTTCCATCCCACCCCTCATCAGCCCCATACCCCCCAAACACACACCCCCACAGAGAGGAAGGGCTCCTGTCAGTTCCAACATGTGAAAACACAAAGCTACTAAGAGGTACCCTCTCTCTCTCTCCCCTCCGTCCCCCCTCTCCCCCCTCCCTGCCTTACCCACCGCTCAGCCACGGTTCTCCCAAGGCTTTTAACAATGATGCCATCTGTTTGACATGTGCGGAAAGGTGGGCTGGATTCAAATAATCTGTCAAGTGAATCAGATCAAAACACAACAACCCCCTCCTCAATCCCATCTCTCTCTCACACACACACACAGACAGACACACACTCACACACACCCTATGCCCCAGCAACAGTGTGGAGAAGTCACTCGTACACAGCACCCACCCTGAATGCCAGGGAGAAAGACACCAAACATGCCAGAGGAAACGCACATTTAATATACATATAAATTCTGTGGCTTATTTGTTTATGAACACCCGAACCCCAGCCCCCTACTCCTCTTTCCTAAGCCCTGCCACTCCGCAAGTGCACAGACTTGAAAGCTGGTAGGATCTGTTTTGAAATCTCCAACGAGAGGGTTTTTCCCCCTTTTTTTCACTCCACAGCACTATCTGTGGCGATCAGACTAGAGCACGTTGCCAGCAAATGCAGGAGGCCCCTTCTAGGGTACAGGCTTTCCAACCAGGGAAGCTGGAGGGAATGGATTTAAGGACACACAGCAGGAGCTGGCTGAATTGATTTTATTTTGACGGGGGGTAGTTGGGGGAGGAATACCATTTCTGAAATGCCCAAGGAATGAAGGAGAGGATATGGATTTCTTAAACAGTTTGTGCAAGAGGAGCGGGGACTTGTACAGGTAAATCTACAAGGCGAGAAATTGGAGTTTACAGATAAACAAGGACCAGGACGGAGAAGCAGAGGGAGAGGAGGGCAGGGAAAGGAAGGGGGGGGAGAGGGAGAGGGGAGAGAAGGGCAGAAGGACAGAGGGGCAAGGGGAATGGGAGGGGTGAGGGAAGAGAAGGGAGAGGAGGAAGGAGGGGAAGGGAGAGGAGGGACATGGAGTGACATGGAAGGGGGAGGGGGAGGAAGGGAAAGAGAAGCATCTGGGAGGAGAAAGGACTGAAAAAGAAAAGCAGGGGAGAGAGGAGAGGAGAATGAGACAGAGAGAAAGAGACACATAAAATATGGACACCAGGAAGGCACTTCAAGCCATGATGGTGATACCTAAGGCAAGCCAGAGGCAGGTGAAGGGACAGACTGCAGCGGGGGCAGGGCCAGGTCTCGTGCACGGATGCCAAGGACACACAGGGGTGGCTGTCTCTTGGTGAGCAATTAAGATTGCCAGGGTTCAATATTGTCTCTTTAAGGAAACCCCTGTTCCCTCCTCCTCCCCTGCCTCTCTACCTCTTCCATCAACACCGACTGCTACCACTCCTTTCACCTTTTTGTTTCCAATATTTTCTCCCCGTGGAGGATTCACTGCCCCCATGCTCCCCCAAACCCTCCCATAGTCCTTTTCTTTGCTTCTATTCACAGAGCATACTGAGTCCTCTTAGCTGAAGACTGAGCTGTTTTGTGACAATCTGCACTTCGTTTCCACCCAACTTACACTATGCTTCCTTTAAGCCCAGGACTTCAGTGCTGTTTGGCTTGTATCTGCTGCCACAGTGGGGCTGGCCAGCAGCCAGCAACATCTTTAATACTAAGTCTCTGAGTAAAGAAGCAGCCGCATCAGTGTCCACCTGCAGGAGAGAACATTAGTGAGGGGTGAGACAGAGAGACCCCTTAATGTGGCCACCGATTCTGACTTTCTGATTCCAAAATCTGATCCCTGGAGGGAAGAGCTCAGCTGGGAGCCAGCCAGGGGGCGTAGTCATAAAAGCCTCCCAGAAGACAACTAAATGCAGTATCTATATATAGGAGCCGGGTCTGTTTTAGCTACTTGCAGGCTAAAATGACACCCGGAAACAAACATTTCAGCAATATGTTTATTGGAATCTTATTCAGCTGGTGCTGGAAAGAGTGAGCTTCTCTGAAGAATTTCACTCTAAGGCTCAGGGCTGCTGCCTTCTGTCCCCCCTACAAGGGTGCTCAGATTTGGGAGACAGCGGCTCTGGGGGTCATGGGGGCCACTTGAGATTCCTTCAGGGAGACCTACCCCTGCATTCTTTTTCATGGATAAAGAAGCAAGGGTGGAGGCACAATGACTAGCAGGGCCAGATCCGGAAGCCAGGTCCAGTTATTCTTCTCTGGCCTGTATTTGTCTTGCAGGTCTGCTAAGCCATGGCCAAATGGATAGGAAGGCAGGGTCAAAGACTGACTTCTTGTGTTCCACACTCAGTCAGAGCACCAGGGAATAGACGTGTGTCATATGTATTCTGTAGCTGAGACTCACACAGCACTCAAAAGGAAATGCAAATCTGGATTTCACACCCCTATCTGTGCATTTTGAGCCAAGAGAAGGAGCCCTATCTTTTTGTCGAACTGTTTGGTTCTCCGTCTGTTAGTTAATCATATTTTTTCCCACAACACTTTTACTATTATAAATGACTGTTGATGTTCATTGGTAGTGCTTTGCAAAGAGCCTTTCATCCAAACAGATCAAAGTATGGACATTTCATGCACAGGTGAGGCTTCCTGATGCACTGGGAACTGCAAGGTGGGGGGGGGGGGACAAGCCAGAATTCTTTTCCCTGGTGGCAGTCCCTCCAGGGTAAGTGTTTCCTCTAACAATTCCAGTCTAGGGTTGAGCCAGTGGAGCCTTTTGACAGGGAAGAGTTTAAAGGTGATGCCGACCCTGCCTGCTCAGCAGAGGAACAAAGGCTCTGTAGGGTCATGCTTCCATTAGGAATGAACCTGGAATCTCTTCAAAAGACAACCAGATAACAAGGGTGACAAGCAGATCTGTATACCTGCTTTTCCTCTGGCCAAATGCCCATTTGCATGCCCTCTACCTTTCAGACAGCAAGCATACAAATGCAAGGCAAGTGTTTCGCCCATTTTACAGATGAGGACACTGAGGCTGGAGATTAAGCAGTTTACGCAAGGACTTGTTGACTGCAGGCATGCAGTCAAGACAATTCTCAAATGCACTCTACTAAGTGGGAAAGGTCAGGCTCAAAAGGGCCACATCCTTCAAGTGCATATAAGTGATATTCAGGGAAAAAGGCAAAACTATACAGACAGAATAGCTACATGGCCAGATGCTGGGGGTTGGCAGGGAGTGTTGAATACAAAAAAGTACAAAGGGATCTTGGAGTTCTGAGACTATTCTCTATCATAATTACAGTGGTGATGAATAACTGCATTTATCAAAATCTCAAAGAAACATGAACTTTAAAAATTACTATATATCAGTTATAGCTCAGCAAAGCAAAGGCAGGGCAGTCAGGATGAAAACGATCCCAAGTTTAGTGGAGAGTCAAGGTCTTTTGATTCTGAATACAGTGTTCTCCATGTCCTCTGGTGTCCAAAGGCCAGAAGAGAGTGTCATGGTTACGAGCTGCTCTGTGCTCACCCTGTGCCCTAGACCCTAAGAGGAAAACTTTGGAACCAGATTGAACCAAACAAGGCTGACCAGTCCTCCCAGCTCCACCAATGCAGATACCCTAACAAATCATATAGCCAATTATCAGATAAGCACTAGTCAACAATTAGATCCATCACTGCCATTTTACGTCGGTCTGACCTCATGCAGTAAACTTCTGTGAAATATCTTTAAAATGAGGACACTGGATTAGAAGTCCTCTTTGTTCCCTTCTAGGTCACACTGGAGATTTCACCCTTACACTGTTCTAAGATTCAGTTTTTATTCTAAGATTCTCAGTTATTAAAAAATAAGTAAATAAGCCAATGGTCATTTCCTTAAGTATTCCAGAGATTCAAATAAACATTATCAATGGAAACCCTTAACATTTATTTGAAAAGTCATATGCCCAAATGTAATCCACTGTGACACTCATGAAGAAACAAGGAGCGTGTGGGGAGTCTTAGAGGTCTGTTATTATAACAAGAAAATGTTCTATACATATGTGCTACTGTCATCTATTTAGCAAATCAAGTATCAGAACACATGGCATTAGTAAGAAAATAATTCAGTGGGAGTGATTTTTAAATTTGATAGACTCTTAAAATCTGGCAATTCCTTCCAAGATGATAATAACCACAATATTAAGAATAATGACTCACATTTATTACTTACAACATGGCAGGCACTGTTCTGATCACTTCACACATATCTACATATGAACTGATTCAATCTTCACAACAGTTCTGTAAAGTAGGAACTTCCATTGTTCCCATTTTCAAATGAAGATATTGGGGGCAACTTTTATGGAGCATATATGACATTTTCCAGGTCATGGCTACTAGTAGGTTTAAATCTACTAAGCAAAATACATAAACTGTCTCTTAACCACTATCCTATGAGGTAGCTCCATTATGATCCCCATTTTCGGATGGAAAAACTGAAACACAAGGAAGTTCAAGCAACTTCTCTGAGCTTATCCATCTTGACAAGAATTGCCTTTCTCCAGAGTCCTTCCTCTTAATCACCACACTGCATTGCCTCTCGTTGAAGGACACAAACACACATTAAGGACAATTTGACTCCAAGCACAACAAAACCACATTTTTCCCCATGAGGAATTCTCAGTGATTTGTGTGGAACTGAGAAAAAAAATCTTTCTTAGGTCTTTTCCTCTGGAGTCTCCCTGTTTGGAAGTTTAATACGTCCAAGAAATTTGGCCCCGGCCAATAGTAGCCGCCAGATGCAGGCTCAGTGTCTGCCAATGCTAAGGTGCGACCCATGAACCCCCAAGGACTCCTGTTCTCACGTTTATCCCCAATTTGTCATGTCCCTCTTGAAATCTAAGAGACCTATCACCAACTAGTCATAGATGGAAAACCAGTCACTTCCCCAACTCATTAACTCCATCTGGGTGAAATCAAGCAAGCTGGATAAAAGTTGGGTTGTCTATTCATTATAACTCTACAAACTTTAAATACCAATAACTGCTATTAGTTGACGGTCTATTAACTATCATAAAACATATACTTCCCATACTAAGGTCAGCTCTAATACTAAGGTCAGCGTAGACACTAAATACTGAGCAGCATGCATGTCATTTAATTGCCGAAATGTGGTCCATGTGTAACTGCTACAGAATGCATTTGCCCCCCAGATGTCTTCAGGAAAGCAACCAGTGCCCCCCAGCCTTTCTATAGAGCATAGCCAGTGGAGGCAAGAAAACAAGCCAAGGTTATCCAAGCCCCTAAGTTTGTCAGACGTCCTCCAATTCATTTCCACAGAGACCCTGTTTTGTCGTGTGTTTACCTATAGACTAAACTCCAGCTAATGTGGTATAGTTGAGAGGACAGTTGCTATAGGTGGCAAACGTAGATTTTAATCTGCCCTCTTTCCCCATGATCTGTGTGACTTGGTTTTAAGACCACCCTTGAGAACTAGATCAGCCCTATTCTCATAGGTGAGCAGCCAAAGTGACATTTCTCAACAATGTACCTGGTACAGTGTACGAGCCAAATAAATAGTGTTACTTAGAAATAGAAGTTAACTTCTTCCAAATTTCAACCCTACAAATTTCTTATTTTAAACTTGTAATCACTCCCAGTGGTTCATTTTGATGCCACTTCTCACATTACTCAAAAGATAACTCTTTTCTGTGTCCCAAATGCACTTTTGCATGTCGAAGGCATTATAGATGGCTTTTTTGTCTACATAAATGCTTCTAAGCAGCATTCATTTAGGAGTCCGGCAGGATGTAAGAGAATTCATTTTGTAGGATGATCAAGCACTAGAAGGATGACTAATGCCCACTGAATGCCAGAGCAACCGCCAAGCATGGCGACTCCAAAACCACCCTCATTATTTTCCAAAAGGCCCTTAGGGGGCAGTGCTTTCCCTACTGAGAATCTCTCATCTCAGCTAAGGTCAAAATATTAGACAGATAAATGTGATCCAAACTTACCCGTGTATTTGCTTTGACACACTGCCAGATCCACAAAGGTGGAAGTCAGGTGTAGACATTTTTTAATGGTGTTTAGTGATAACACTGAAGAACACAGTCATCAACAGTGGTTTGAATTGTCTGTGTCTTATATACACACAAAGAGGCATAGGATACTTTTGATCAAATCATCACTCTTCTAAATATCATCCTGCTTCTTCTACTCAAGCTGAAATCTACTCAGTTCCATTTTTTTTAAGTTCCACTTAAAAATTAAACAGAAAACAGGGATCTCCCTGGCAGCGCAGCGGGTTAAAGCACAGCACTGAAAAGCTAAAGCCACTTCTGCAAAAGTTCGATTCTCGCCTGTCCCGGAGGTGACCCACACGGCACGGCAGACTTCTCCTGACCCTCTCGCTGCTCCCCTCAGTAGTGTACTGTGTCCATCTGCCTGTTCTGCTCCCCGCTCTGTGTCTGCACTTCTGGCCTGTACCCCAGCTCTGTATGCATAAATAAAAAAAAATCTTTAAAATTTTTTTTAAATAGAAAAGTGTCCATGTTTACTGACTTCAAAACTCAAATTATGAATTCTTGTCCTGGACACCCAATGCCACACAATGTGCCTCAAATTGTCGATCACTATGTTTATTTAGTGACAGGCCAGGGCTAACATGCACTCTGAACAGTTCTCGGCCTATAGAAGAAGGATGGCAGGGGCTTTGAGAGTGGCTGGTTTTAGCTACAGAAGTGTTTTCCATACAATCCACACCCACACTCTTCCAGTGTTTGAGTTCTACTTTCCTTGGCATAAGTTGAATAGGTTGGTTCATCAGACCATGTGGTTAGGAGACTCAACATTTCAGCCTCGTCTTGAACTCTGAACTCAGTCTTGAATGAAACAGCAAGTCACGATGGCCTTACCTAATCTTCCAAGAAGGTGAGCGTGTATTAGGTATCACCCAATACATTCCATTTTGAAGCTACATTGCTGGGGCCATCCAAATCTGCTGCAGATTGCCTCACAGACATTAGAACGAAGCAAGCTCGAACAAAGCATCAGACATGGCTATGAGTGCTACCACAGAAATGTGAATGAAGTGCTACCAGACACTGAGGATAAAGCAGCCAAGTCTGTCTGTATTCACTGAGGGCATTTCACCACAGATAACTTTGGGGCTGGGAATTAAGTGATGCCTAGGAGTTTTCCTGGGGAAGATTATTCCTAGAGCAAAGGGCACATACAACATGCCCCAACAGCACTTTATTCAAGTTTCCAAGATAACACCCATTGTTAAGTCCTACAGCTTACCTGTGTTCATGCCCTTCTTCCAAAGAACCTGCCAGGTAAGCTAGAACATGTGTTTTATTATGTATATCCTCAGAGGTCTGAAAAAAAATGAACTCAACTGAGAAACCATGAGAAATTTTGGCTACTGAGGTGAAGTCGTTTGAGAGCCCTTCCCAGCTGCACACGACAAGAAAGGACATACAAAGATTGGAACAGTGCCCAGAGTCCTAAAAGATGCAATGAAAGAAAAAAATACTATTTGAATAACAAAAGGCTCTTCCACTACCAGGCTTAGCCAAGCAAAACCTGAAAGAAAAGCATGGTCACATACAGTAAAGGAATCATCAACAGAATGAATGAGAGAAAATATTTGCAAACCATATAGCTGGTAAGGAGTTAATATGCAAAGTATGTGAAGAACTCATATCAGTCAATGGAAAAAAAAAATGTCAAATAACCTAAATAAAGAATGGATAAAGTGACCTGAATGCTTTTCCCAAAAAACCCTACTTAGGCCCTACCTATTGAACTCAAATCCCAATTTTATTCATCTCCACGTGAACCTTAGGAAGCACTACGAAACAGGATGTAGGTGAAAGAAAAAGGATTCAGAGATGACCAAAGTCTCTTGAAGAAGGTTATGTAAGTAGCCATAACTTTAACTCTGACCCTATGAAGAGAAGCAGGAGCAGACTCTAAGATTTTCGGAACCAGAAGCTTAGCAGGTCTGCTTTACAAGTCTGTCTTTCAAAGCTCTCTGTGCATGAAGAGCTGGGCACAGGATTTACAGGTGGCTTCAATTTTGTGAAGTACTGTCTAGTGCTAGAGTAAGGGGAGCTTAAGTGGTGATTTCGCAGGTCTAATTGTGCTTCAGAAACAGGAGCAGCAGAGGAAAGACTGGGAGAAAAGTGAGAATGGTTCAAAGGAAAGAGAGAAAGTTTCTGTTTCATATCTTCTCTCCTGATAGTTCAGAGGAAAATCGAGCTTGACTTCACTTAAGGAAGAAATCTGGATGAGAGTATAGTGGCTCAAAGCACAGGCTGCAGCATCATCACTTGGAGGAGGTTCTGAAGCCCATGATGGCCATTCACTGTCATATAAACTTAGACTTATCTTCCTACATCTTGATTTCCACTTGTATGAAATGGAAGGGAATAGTAGTACTTAGCTAAAAGTTGTGGTGAGGATTAAATGAAGTGAGGACTGTAACGTGCTTATGCACTATAACATCTCAGTCAAGACCAAAGGAGAGTCCTCCCCTTCCCCGCAGAGTGTCCCAGCTCTATGGAGAGTAGTAATGCAATCACTCAAGAGCACATGTGAGCAGGCTCTGAAGTTAGATAACTGAGGTCCACACTTAGCTCTACCAAATGTATGTTCCTCAAAGCCTCTGTTCCTTAGCTACAAAATCACAATGACAGTTATACCTCCTTCACAGCACTGTGAGCAGATTCAATGAGATAATACATAAACAAACGTAACAGAGGCAAGGCCAACTGTGCATATCCAATATATGTTGGCATTGGTTCATGCACCGTGTAATGGTCAGTGTCTCCACTTCTTTACTTTTTCCTGGAGTAGCCTTTGGGGTGCCCTCCCACACTGGTTCTGGGCTTGGCCAGTGGGATGTAAGTGAATGTGTTTGCTTGATGCTGTGTGCTGGGTCTTCCTGCTGTGCTATAACCTTGAGAACATGCCAAAACCAACCTAGTGATAGGTGTGAACTATGGACTGGGGAAGAGAGAAACTAGTCCTCCTGGCTTAGTCCATTCTAGGTCAGTCTTGACTTGCCAGGGACCACACAGGTACACAATGTAACCTAGATCAAAAGAGTTCTACCAATACACAGCTCTACTCAGAAGCATCAACTTGTCCATATTAGTTCAGCGCAATCAAATCAACCAAACCAGGCCTCACTGGTAGGGTAAGGGTTAAGTCTCAACACTATTACATCTAAGGTCTGAGTTCAATCCCCAGCAAGGGAGCTAACCCATATGGCATAGCAGATCTCTTCTGTCTCACCTGCTACTCCCCTCAGCAGTGAATTTCATTAAATCCACCTGTCCTGTCTCCCCACTCTGCCTCTGGTGAATCCTCTCACTCCCTGCACCTCTGTCTTACACACCAGTTCTTTTATGCCTAGTCAAAATAAAAATAAATCTTTTTTTTTTTAAAAAAAAGGTTAATCAACCAAATCCCAAAAATTCAGAGCTAAATAAACTGAGGCTTTGTTTGTTAAGCTACTGTTTGTCATTCATCATTATTATAGCAATAGATAGATAACTGAAATATTATTACTGATGTTATTGGCTAATAATATCCAGAGCAGGAAAATGCTCCCCATGCCCTATATGGCTATCTCAGGGAACATGTTATTCTTTTCAGAGAATGAAAAGACCTTATTAGACTAAAAAAGCAGGTGGCTGCTTCTTCAGAACTTTCTGCCTTGTTTTCCTGACAGGTTGTTGCTAATGATGCTATTATTTTTCTGGTGAGAGGAGATACCCATGACAGTGTAACCTCACAGGTTGTATGAAGAATTGTTAATTAGTTTAATTAGTGAAAAGTCCTTCTTCCATCAGCTTAGCTTCTAGGCTTCCATGTTCACACAGGGGCTTTATGGCATGAGGTCTTAAGAAAGCACTTGTCAGGAGACCTCTAAAACAAAAGACACCAAATAAAATGTGTCCTCAGGGCTTCCTGCCTTGCTTTCAAATAAGAACTGCCCATTCCTCCTGTGCCAGGCACTATGCTAAGCACTTTTGGGGATTATCTAATTTATTCCTCACCAAAATGCAAAAGGCAGGGGCTCTTCTTATCCCCAGTGTATACAGGAGGAAAGTGAGGCTCATATGAATGCTTCCAAGGTCATGGGGCTAGTAAATGACATAGTCAGGATTAAAATCCAGGCCTGTCTGATCCCATCCTCTTAACTATACCCTTAATTATGCCCTTTTCCTTAGGACTGGTATTTTTCTACTCTCTTGTCTTCTTTAAATCCTTTGCTCTCAGGATAACCCCAACACTAGCCCCTGGATTTGTCATGTATTTTAGGTTCCCATCAACCTTTTCCCAAGTCTTTCGTATGTTCTGCCTCTGTTATCAGTAAATGTAGTTTAAACTGTGAAAAAAGAGTAAACCTAAAAACAGCAGATAAAGCCAAATAGATGATTTTTAACTTTGCCCTTAAGAAAATGAATTTTGGCGGTCAGATGGGCTCCGCAGTAATAAAGAATCCAGGTTATTTCACAATCTCAACACATGCTTCTGTCTCAGAGTAAAACATGGCTGCTTAAGCTCCAACTATCACATCTTTCTCCTATGGACAATTTTTTCACATATTTTGCTCTTAAACTCTTTATCTCTTTTTTACTTCATTCTCCCTATTTCCCTACATCCTGGAACAAAATAGTCAATTCTTTTCTGTCCCTTTTTATCATCACCTTCTGCAAGTTCTATCTAACATTGAGAACAGAAAAAGGAATGTGAGGAAATGTTAAAGCACAATCAGGGATCCCAATAAACAAGACACCTCACAATTTGCAAAAGATTTCATTGTACTTTGAACAAAAACAACAACAACTCATTTCCATCCCAATCACTTACTAATCCTCCCTTTTTTTTTTAAAGATTTATTTATTTGTGCATACAGAACTGGGGTACAGGCCAGAGGCTCAGGGGCGGTGAGAGGCCTCACCAGAGACAGAGTGGGGAGCAGAATAGGCCTAATGTGAGGGGAGCAGCGGGCGGGTCAGGAGAGGTCTGCCACGCCAAGTGGTCACCTCCAGTGCAGGCGGGAATTGAACTCATGTAGAAGCGGCTTTAGATTCTCAGTGCTGTGCTTTAACCCGCTGCACCACCAGGGAGGGCCTAATCCTCCCTTTTATCCTTCATTCTTTTTTCCAAATTCCCCCAAAGCCACAGCTCCATGTGTCTGTTGTCAAATCTAATGGAACAATTTCAGGAGAATCCATTTATCAATTTGGAGTGATGACACATGAGAAAACTGCTCTGGATCTAGGAATTCTTGTTATTCCCAGAAATAAGCTCCAAGGTTATGGGTTGCTTTTTTCAGGAATCCACCTTTTATATGCTCACATTCAGATACAGCTCATGTTGAAATAGGCTTTCCAGCAGATATATACATTCAACTTATATAATGTATGAAGATAACATTCCAGAATACAAAAACCTTTCTTTAATAGTGAGTTTACTGTACCTTTTGAAGACATTAATATCTTCAAATGTGTTCATTATTTTTTTCTTATCTAAAGCAAGCTGGTATTATATTTCTTCCCCCATAAGCAATCAGAATGCCCCCACCCCCAATCTGAGTGGACCTGAGCTACTATCTTTCTGAAGCTGTAGGAGCTTTGAACCCTAGAGGTTGAAAGGGAAGTCAGGATTGGAAGAGAGGAGAGACAAGAGGATGGGCCCAGAGAGCATCAAGAAATCAGCAGTCAGGCTGAACCCTAGGAAAACAAGCAGGGAGCTGAAGGTATTCAGACCTCATGGGTGGCAACAGGGCAATGTATAAGTGCCAGGGCTCACAATAACCCTGATATCAACAATTCTTCTCTCTTCTGCTTACCCTGTGTGGACACAGTTCTCTGGTCCAACACTGACCAAAAAAAATACTACAACAAGCCCTTTGGAAACGTTTAATAATCACATTACCTAAACAAAAAAAAGTAAATTCAAAGGTAAAATAAAAATTAAGAATATGCTGCAACTATGCATATTCTGATTCCATACTATTTCAAAATGTAAGTCAATACTTTTTTTAAAAAAATGGTTCATGAGATATGTTGCACTCTTTATTACATACAAGGTCTTCAAATTCTGGTGTGCTGTTTACACTTGTTAGTCTCTGTTTAGACCAGTCACATTTCAGGAGCTCAATAGCCACAGCTGACTTAGAGCAGCTGTGTTAGAAAGCCTGGGCTGAGACCCTCTCAGAGTAAGGTCCAGGATCCAATACCATCAGTCGCAATAGGGAACTTGTGAGAATCTTGAGCAGTTCCATCGAATCAGAAACTGCATTTTCAGTAGATCTTTGGGTGACAGAAATGCCGTCACAGGCAAAGGCAGAGCTCTTGCAGAGAAAATGTCTATATGATGAATGTTTAAGACAGTATCAGCAATCACTACAGAAGTGGCAGTTACAAAAAGAAGAAAGGGGTACAAAAATGTCCTCCCTCCACTGGTTGGTTGCTCAGAGAAAAATATTTCCCTAAAGAGCACTCCAGTTGAATAACAAATAGCTCCAAATGCAGTGATCTGAAGAGAAAGACAGACTCCATTATCTCTTTGGCAGCTGAAGGCATCTGAGTGATCCAGTGCCCTGGACCCAGCCTTATAAAAATGGCTTAGGGTGATGGTGACCATGACCTAGCCCTTTGTCAAGACAGAACCTGTGGTCACTGGGGATATTTCAAGCAGAACCATAGCCTCCCCCAAAAACAACTCTTTTAGCAGCCTGCCAAGGTGGCTGAAATTCTTATCATTTGATTTACATCTTTGGATTGAGACTCTGTCTTCGGAAAGCCAGGAGTAACCTCATCCCTAGAGAGAGCACCTTCACCAGACTGAGGATTTGTTTGTAGCACATATGTAGGAGGAAACGGCAGGAAGTCAATAATTTGACAGGAATGGGAAACGTTTTGAGGTATGAAGGGATAATGGAAGACACGTGGGAAAACAGCACTGAAGCCACAGAGGCAAATCTCACAAACCCATGTGCACCTCAGTGTGAAGTCCCCCACCTGAAGGTCATGAATAATCTGTGTTGATCTCACATAGGTAGAAGACAGAGGGATGACCCAGAGAAACTTCTACACCAGTTGGGAGTTACCTCCCAGGGAGGTTTCTGTGTCTGTGTGTGAAGCAGAGGTGGGTCTAGGGAGCTGGGGCAGAAAGAGTCAGGCAAGGCCATAAAGCAGACAAGATGTGGATGGATGCACCTCCTACATGTGTGGCGGCAGCCGGAATGACGCTCCTGCTGTGTCCAGAGTGACAGGGTGACGTTGTGTTGACCCACTGCCAGGTGGGCTCAGGAGGTTGCACTGCCGTCCAGGCCCTGGGCTCACATTAAAGGTGAGAGCCCAGGAAGAGCACGAACGTTAAGACTTCCCCTAGCACATATTTGCTACCAGTGACCAGGAGGAGAATCAAACAAACACCATCGTGAGTAAATCACTCACTGTTTGAGCAGGTGCCTTTTTCCGACTGAAAGTGCGTGTGTTATTTTTAATATCTCTTGTCCATCTGCTCTAGTTGTTTCCTTTGACCCAAATCGGAAGGCTCTGTCGCATTACCTGGGCAGAGATTTGACCATGCAGTCACCTTCGCGAACTGCAGGGACGTGCTTGGCTTCTCTAATACGCAAACCCCAGGAAGTATAAATAGAAATGTTGCTTTTATTTGTAGACTTAATGCTTCTGGGGAAGCTGGCTCAGAGGTATAAAAGCTTACCTCTTCCAATTCACTGAACTTTGGGCCCATAATTCTTGCAGTTCAGAAAATTAAATAGAGGTCAGCAATTTATGCCTAAGGTACCGGAGGTAAAGAGCGGGAGCAGGACTATTAAATCCAGCAAATGTGCTTATGTGTTTTCAATTTTCTTGTGTTGTTTCTGCCGGGGTCTTCTACAACCAAATTGCTGCTGGTTTATGGACTGGAAAACCTCAGAGTGAGAGACAGCTTTCCTTTGGCACCTCTGCCAAAATGTCAGGGCTGGGTCTAGTGCCCCAGGCAGCCTCTTCCCAGGAGGTGTTTAGTAAGCCCAGTCCCAAAATATGGACATGCCACCATAACATCAATTTGAGCCAGTGCCAAATACAAAGGAGGGTCTGCTGATGTTCGTTACCAAGGAGTCATAAACTAAGTAGTCATAAACTACTAAAGGCTACCTCCTTGATTTTCTATGTGTAGCCTTTTTTTTTAAAGCTGCCTTGTGTATTGTCCACACTTTAGTTGGAAAGAAGGTCCTGAAAATTATTATAAAGAGAAATACTGAAACCTAGAACTTCTAATCAATGTCAGATTAACAGTTGGTTGCCAAACACTGATACTAGCACAACCTTTCGAGAAACTCCTAGAAATGTTAGAAAGGAAAATGATTCAGTTACTCTTCTTTATGAAAGTAGACAATGACTCATTTGCTTAAGAACATTAATTGAAATGGAGAGTCGTAAGAAAAATTTGAAAAGGGTATAAACTACTTCAAGAAACATCATCAGAGGATGTCCCCAGACCTAGGACGGGTTCTTAATAAATACTGATCACTCTTGGACCACAATTGCAGCAGTACACTCATCTTTATATGGTGCTTATAAATATTCTAAACATCTTTATACCATGCTTATAAATATTCTAAACAATCTGAGCCTTTCCTCAGATTACATCCTTGACAAGGTCATGCATCTGGCAGCTTTGGTCTTTGACATAATACGCTGAAAACCAATGATGGTGAACCTCGAACATTCTAGAAGGTCAAGTTGGACCAACTTGCATCAACAGTAATGTAGAGCTACTGGAAGCAGGCAGGATCCAAGTTGGATCTGGTCTGGTCGCCTGCTGTGAGGAACGATGTCAATGTGAACACTCCTGTTTACATCAAAAACGAGCTTCATATTTGCTTGGCAACTAACTCACTTTGAACAAGCTTGAACATTCAGTTCCAGTTCATCCTGGTGGCCTCATGCAGACAGAACTTTGGTTGTCTTTTATGAACTTTGGTTGTCTTTTATGAACTACCAAAGTGACCTAAGATATTGGGTCAAATGAGACTTTCATGTGGTCATAGAATTGATTCGCACAGCTGGAAGCAAGAAATAGAGATGTATGAAAGTGGAGAGGAAAAGAAAGAAAAAAAAGTCCAGACTTACAGAGCCCTATAAAATTTTGGATTCCAGCTCTTGGGATCTGTTTTTCCTACCAACTCGACCCCAATATCTGAGAGAACACCATGAAATATACACCCTTAATACAGAGTCACACATTTTTCCATCTCTGATCATTTGCAAAGAAAGGAACTAAGATCCAAAAATTTTAAGTTACTTATCCAAAGCTACAAAGCCCTTTGGTGGAATTCTCTATATCTCAGTCTCACTCTCTTTCTACTACAAGTCAAATGAAGGGAGAAAGGAGAATCTTCTACAGATCTGGTAAGAAAGAGATGGGCTCTTAAGCTTCACAGATCATAACTCCTCATGAAGATAGAACTTAAGACACAAGGAAAGAAGACAGTTTGATTTCTCTTACTAGAATTGTGATTCCTAAGCTTGGCCTGCCCAAATCACTACAGACATCTGGTCTCCCAAGATGGTTGGTAGCAGCAGGACCCTGAGTCCAGTGATCTTCATTCTAAGTACAAGCAGCTGCTGGACTCTGAATAGGATTGAATTATGAGACTTAACTTCTTTTGCAGCTTGTAAAAGAATTGTAAAAACTAAAAGAGAAGCCTCCAGAATGTGTGTGAAGTAATATTGTTGAGATTTTTAGCCAGTTCCTGTGCATCAAGCATTGGCATCTCACCAGTCCATTGGTATTAATTATCCTGGCATCAAAGAAGGGGATTAGAGGAGGAAAACTAAGGAAATATGGCACAGATGGCAAAAATTGGAGGAGGGAGCTAAGGAAACTTGGCTTTGAGAGAAAGTAAGTAGCAACATGGTTGCAAACATGCTGATAAAGAAAAAAATGCAAGTGGCCATCTTGCAGGGTTAAAAAAAAAAAAGTCTGGTGATGGATCACCACGCCGGCAAATGTTCCATGGCATTGAAAACAGAGCTAGCCACAAAATCATTTTTCTTCCAGGTTTTTTTGTTTGGGTTGGAGAGTGTGCCATCAAGGGCACATTTGGGAGAGATGTGTGTGGTAAGGGAAGGCAAAATGCTAGTTCACCCAGCAGCTCTCAAGGGGTGATGCTGGTCCTCTTCCCACCACTGCCTTCTTCTTGTCCCAGGATAGAAGAAAATGTCATACAGCTTTAATTAACTAACATCCCCAATACTTGAAAGTGTAGAACTTAGTGAATTCAACAGACAGGAGACCAGCTAGCTCAGGGTGGTGGCCTCCAATTTTCTGCCTCTTTCAATTCACTACAGGCTCGGTGGAGAGTTTCCTGGTGGGCTTGCTCTGATTTCAAGATAAAAAGAAATCAGTGGCTCTTCGTGACACTTTGGGGACATTCTTAGAATGCAATGACTTGCAGGTCTCACTCTCTGCCTCTATTTCTATCATCAGTCTTTTTCCACTTGATTTTCCTGAAACATACTCCATTGTGTTGGCTTTTATCCCAATTCCAAGTCACACTTCATGGAAAAAAAGTTTTGCTTCCTCCTTTGCTCGTCTGCACTCTACTCACTGCATCTCAGTAACTAGCCATAGAGTGCTTACCATGTGCATACAGCTGTGTGAGGTTACCTGGGAGGTTACAGAAAACATAAGCAAGGTGGGTGTCCAGCCTTCTAGGAAAACTCCAGCAAGTACAATGGGTTTCTGTGGCATCAACTGAATGCAGGATAAAGTTAACTGCAGGTGATCACAAAGAAAGATCAAGAAAAATTTCATGAGGATTTGGAGGAAGACAGGTTCTTGATAAGGAAGGTAGGAGAAAAGAGTATCTGGGTGAAGGCACCATGGGAGAAGGCCCGAGAAACCCTGCTTGGCTAAAGCCCAGAGTCCATGGAAGAGGTCATGGGCTGTGAGCCCCGAAAATTAGGGCTAAGGTAGGAGTCTTGCTCACCAACTGGGAAACTGGACTGGAGGGCAGGGAAGTCAGGACCACAGGCTAGGAAAATCCATCAGATGGAACAAAGAAAAAGGTAGCTATGAATGAGAACATTACCCAAGCCCTCTTGAATGGACACATTTTTGCTTTCATTTTCATTCAATATTTGGAGTGCCTGCACCTTTTAAAGTACTACAAAATAGAAATAAAACCTACATCTGGACCTAGCAGCTCTGTATTCAATCCAAAGCCCAGACACAAATATGCACCCCAGCATTTTGAAACTGACACCTCTCTGAATAAAGAAGACGTACTAGGAAACAAGCAGAAACATATCATTGTGTCCTTTTAAATTAATGTCTCTTCATTACAAAAAACAGACAGCCCACTAATTGGGAAACCATTTTCTCA
>NW_004567125.1:20153781-20178095 GCF_000260355.1 Condylura cristata | reverse complement strand
AATAATGAACAACCATATACCAGAGACATTTTGTGGGGGTGGTGTGGGGAATGGGATCAAAAACGGGGGGCTGGGGAGGGAAGTACAGGGGATTATGGTGATGGCACATGGGTGACTTGGTGATAGGAAACCCACGGGTATTACAATTGAGATGGAAAAAAAATGTACAAAATAATGTAAAAATAAACTGTTATAAAATTTAAAAAAATAAATATACAATAAAAATATATATATATAAGAAAAATGTTTCAAAATTTAAGAAGAATATTATCATATTAATTATCTATATACCTCAAAAAAAATTAATGTCTCTTTTTTTCAGGACCTTAACAGTTTTTATGGCAAAAGTCATAGTCAATTCATAACAACAGACTAATTCAAATGTGTGAGAGGCATGCTTGTTGCAAAGAACCTCAACTAAGTACCCTCATGGAGTGGTCTCTCTCATAGGGTCAAATGTGCTAACAGAAGAAAGCACTTCCTCCAGAACCACCACACAGGGCACTGTTTGATACAGCTACCAGGGCACTGGCCTTCTGGGCTCACCTTTGGAAGCTGGATGCTATTTCTCTTTGACACTTCCTTCCATTCCTGCTGGACTCTTGCTGCATTTCTGCAGTATTTAGATTGATTGAGCACCACTGCCAGATTCACTTACCTGTGTTAGCTCATGTTATTTCCACTTCAGAGGGGAAGAATTTCTGACAGGGTAAGCGATCATATCACACAATTAAAACGTAAGAATTTGACCCATTTCTTACAACTATAAGCCTGTGCTTGTACCCCATGTCATGACACTCTCCTAGCAGCCCTTAAAAGACCTCTTCTCTTTGTCCATTGCTCTGGGACTCTCAGGTCAGAAGTTGGTGGGCTGCAGAGGCTTTAAGTCAAAGACGGGCCAGCTATATTGGTAAAGGGAGGTTTACTGCTGCAAAAAGTCACCCAAAAACCTGTGTCTACATTCAGTAAAAGTTTGTCCCGCCCCCCCCAACTGTCTGACAAGGATCCACCCAATCATTTGAAGTGTTTTTTAATCTTTTAGGGTTTTGTTTTTTTTTTAACTGCTGCATTCAACCTGCAGATGGGAAGAGAGAGGGCCCACAGGATTACTCTGGGACTCCTTACAGGTATAAGCTCAGAAGTGAAATGATCAGTTTATCCATATTCTACTGATCAGAACTCAATCACCTGAACCTAAGTGCTAGGGTTGCTGGGAAATGTGTTGCTGCTATATGCTCACAACAAAAAGGTAAGGGTTTAGTAAGCACGTAGCAGATGGACACAGTGTTTGCTGGGAGGTGAGGGCAATCATAGCTTTTGAATGACAGTCATGACCCAGAGGTTGCCAACACTTGGAATATTCCATCCATAAGATGGAGAAAACTGGAGATGTCACATAGTGGAATGCATACAGAGCTCCAGAGACATTGTAAATGCTCAATCAACAGTCACAAAGGAGAAGCAGCAACAATCAAGACTTGTGATATGAAATAGAACTGTCAGAGAGACCAGGACTTCCCTCTCCAAAGCTACCTGCATAGACTCTGAAAGGACTGATGCTATATGAGCAATTTCTGGAAAACTGTCCCAAATTAGGACTTTTGAAATTTTAATCTTATTTTAAAGATGAAAGTAGTGGTTTCAAATCTGGTTATGTGTCAGAATCATCTGAGCACATGTTCAAAACAATAGAAATAAAACCTAGAAACCTGTATTGTTTTAAGACAGACTTAATGTCCTGTTAACCTCGATAGGATCTACTATTGTAAATTAGAAGAATTCCTTAGCATCCCTTGACATGACCATTTATCTACTTGGTAATTTGTTAAATAAAGCAGAACACCACTCTAATGCATTTTGCCTTTCAGAGTAGACACATTATAACTTTGGGAGTGTTGAACTACATGAATAAATGTAACATAATGTAAGTACAGACACTTTAGTCTTCACAGATAAATGCTTGAATGAAGATTTGGGATGGTCAAAAACCAGAAGAGTTTTACCAGACTGAGTGAACGATGCATTCACTCATTGAGCCATTTGCCAGGCACTCTGCTAGGCTCTAAGAGTATAAAGATGTACAAGGGATAGTTCTGATCTTTCAAGATGACAAAGAAAAGCAATAAACAATCTTGCTTCTGCTGTACCAACCACAATGCTCCTGGCATTTTAACCCTGTAACAATTTATTAGAAACCGATGCAGCTCCATTAGAAGAAACCACACTTTTCTCTCTCATTTTTTAAAGATTTTTATTTATTTATGCATACAGAACTGGGAGGGGGGTACACATCAGAGGTGTGGGCGTTGTAAGAGGATTCACCTGAGACAGAGTGGGGAGAACTGGCAAAGTGACGAAGTACCTTGCTGAGGAGAGCAACAGGAAAGATATGCTGCGCCATGTGAGTCACCTCCCTGGCTGGTGATTGAACTTGTGCCGAAGAGGATGTTGATAGCTTTTAAGTGCTGTGTTTTAACCTGGTGCACCACCAAGGCGGGCCCCCACCTGGAGACGCCCCCCTTCTCTCTTAATCATACTTCATTCACCTAGTGGTAATTTATTTTCCCCACAGTGAAGAGTCTCATTATTTGTATCACAGAAGATAATACCATATCAAAGGCCACTTCCTCCAGGAGGCCTTCCTTGATGCCCAGCGCCAAAAATAATAGTTTCCAATTATTTAAGGACTCTATGCTTGTATACATATTTTAACATCATCATCCCACCCTTATAAAGCTCACTTATAACAGTTTCCTTTGAAATACTTACAGGAAATCTAACAAAGTATGCTATTCATACATCTCTCTCTTCCAGGACTTGAGTGCCAGCCCATGAGAGCTAGAATGGTGGCCAGATGCCTACACACCTGGACACAGAGGGTGACTGCACCATATTGCAGAGCTCTCCCCTCGAGTGGGTTCTCCCAGAGCTGTGTGTATTTCACAGTGGCGGTGTCATCTCCATCACAGCCCCATCTCTACCATTTGTTTTATGTTTATGTACCAACAGTTTTGTCCCACAATGACTGAAAAATATTTGCAAGGGATTAAGTTGAAAAGGAAGTGTACAAAGTACCATGATGATAAAAGGTAAGTTTTAGAGGAACTCGACAATTCTTCAAGAAAATGGCCACAGATAATGAGAAAGCAGGGTAAAACTCAACAGACAATTAGAGCTGGGTGGGAGTTTGAAACATTGAGGGCCCTTAATACCACTGTGGCCTGATGGAATGACCAGACAGTTATATGAATGAGACTGAAGGAACACTGCAGAGAATTTGGATGGGAGAGAAGAGTCTTTGCCAATGTACAAGAGGAACATAATTCTGCAGGAACAGAACCATAAATAACCTTTAATGGCTCTGATTCAGTTAGAGTTCCATTTCCAAGAAGGTATCAGCTCTGCCCAACAGGGTAGATATGATAGTTTTATTTCTCCTGTTGAGCTATAAGTTTCTTTAGTAAGAGGTTCTATGCCTCATTTATATTTCGCCTCCATGAGAGTCAACTACAGATTCAGGCAAAAACACTTGTAAATGAATGAATGGCTAAATGAAACAGAGCACTTACCATCTCTGACACATCACTTAGAAAGTAAGAAAACTCATATGTTCTGAGCATAGACTACTTTCTTTGGAAAATTTCCAAGTTCAGGGCCACCCCAATGGAGAGTAGCAAAACACAGTGTTGAGTCAGTGATGAGTAAGACTCAAACTGTGGACGGAGGCTGAAACTTGTCACAGTCTGCCTCCCAGGGATTAGAGAAAATCTGACCTCCCACATGGGTCCCATCGTCCCTTTAATGAATGATAAGAACTGAGGAAAATAGGTTCCCCGTGCAAGTGAGTAGTTCTGTTCAGACCAGAGAATAGACTTTTCTAGAAGTGGCTAGGGGTGGGTTGGTTAAGATTTCTCAACAGTTACACTTCAGACAGGTTTGGAATTTGCTAAAGTCCAAAAGGTAGATCTCACCTAACTACCCAACAGTTCCCCTAGAACAAAATCATCATATTTGGTTTGGACAAGGTGACCTGTGAAAACAGACTGGAGATTCAGCCCACCCTAAGTACAGAAAAGCAAGACAGGCAGTGCATAAAGCCATGCAAATCCCAGGTATGAGGAGAAAACATTGCCTAATGGAACAACACAGTGGCAGAAGGTGCTTCATGTAAGGTCAAGCAGTCACTGTATTTACTCCTACAAGGCTGCCCTCCCATACCCCCAGTTTGCCAAAGCCTGCAAGGGTGCTCTACCTGCTGTCCCAGATAGAGGGGAGCACATGATGAGGGCTGAGATATACTCTGTACTAGTAAATCCAAAAAGGAGATTCAGAAACTCTTCCTCCTCACCTAAGCAATGGAGAAGAGTAAGAAAGAGACACGTTAGAGGATGCCTCATAAGACATTATCTCCACCCTCTGAGAGGAAGAAAGAAGAGGTCCAGCAATGAGTAGAGCCTGGCCCAGGTTTATGACATTTAGTTTTCCTCCCACACAACACTCAGGAAGACCAACACGGGGGCAACTTTGTATGGAACTGCAGTGATTTTAGAAGGGGCAAAGTGGGAGACTAAGATATTAATCTAACAACTGACATCCATGGAGGGCTGCTTAGGATAGAAGGTGAGATATTGAATACAGGCAATAGATGGACAGTATTCTACCAAAAACAGTGAGGAATCTGTTTACTACTAAAAGGGAGAGAGGAATCATAACACAGATCAAGATTCAGGCAGCTCTTGAAGCGATATTGCTTGTGAAAGTTCTCCAGTGGCAGGGCAACCACGGACATTTCTAGAATGAGGGTAGTCTCAGGTTCAATTTTAAGTTTACATTTTTACAATTTAAAATCCTCTTCTTATACCCCCGAATTCCCTTTTAAATCTACTAATCAAAAGAATTACTTTTATGAGTTGAAATTGTAAAACTTGCTTTATTATTGCATAATTAACATCAAATTAACTTAAAATTAAAAGTAAAATTGTATTAGGTTGATATATGACTTGGCATTGATGCTGCTATTGGTGTTACATGAGTAGAGACAGAACAAAAGTAACAATGGGACTACCCATGAATGAGGAAGCCAGAGTTTGGAGCCAGGATAATAGTTCCCTAGAAATTCACAGTAATCCTGGGAAGTCTTTTGATCTCTCACAAGACATGGAGTTGGAGATTCAATACAACCTTATTCAGATATCAAAGAGAAGAGAGGACCCAGCTAAGATCAAGAATGCAAACTAATAAGAAAACTTGGGGTTCATGCCTTTTTGTTATTATGAAAGTTCTGTATCTCACTTTCAGTCCATCAAAGCCTCCCCCAAATACTTCCAGCAGTTCCTCAGGTACATTGGCCATGACAATCAGAATAAGGGGTATCTGTTACCTCTTGGTCACCATCATTTTCCTTGTTCCCTGTTCGCCCCCGGAGTCTTCACACTGTCAGCCACACCACTATTTACCACGTATTACTTCCAGTGGCTGTCCTGACCTCCTCTGACCAAAACTGGACTCTATTGACATCATTCCTTTCAAAGTGTGGAAATTCCTTTTATTTTGGTTACCTATGACTGTGCAACAAACTTAGCAATGTAAAGCAATAATTTTTATTTTCCATGATTCTGTGGACTGACTGAACAATCCTTCTGCCTCATGTAGTGTCAGGAAGGGCACCAGGATGAGTGGAAGATCAAAAATGGCCTCAATCACGAGAGTTGGCAGTTAGTGCTGACTGTGGGCTGGAAACTCAGTGCAGGTTGCTGTCCAGAGGCTGTGGTTTCCTGACATTCAGGCTCATCATTAAGTTTCTTAGACTTCCTCACAGCATGGTAGCTGAGTTCCAAAAAGAGTGAAAGGGAAAGCTGGTGAAAGTTCATCTCCTAAGGCCTGGTCTCTAAGTTGCACAGCATCACCTCTGTCACCTCTATTGATGATATCAAGGAGGTGGGAAAATATACTCCACCTCTTTAAGGGTCAGATGACAAAGAAAATAAGGAAGGAAGAAAAAGCTGTAGTCATCTCTGATCCACTATTCCATAATACTCTTCCATAAACACATCCACACACATACTCCAACGCTATGCTTTCTTACACTGAATTCCAAAGCATCCCTCTGCTTCCAACCTCTTCTGAGACTACGTCTATGAAAACCTCTTGGTCTCTTACTATTGACAGCAACCTAAGTTTCAGAAACAAATCCAGGAGAGCCTAGTAGGAGAACCAACCTCAGTCAATTCCTCCCCACTGAGCCGTGGCCTTCCCACTTCGTACTTCCCCTCTGTCCTTTCAGTCACACCTCCTGTGGCCATTTACACAACATCTGAGTGTCCTTTTAAAGCTTTTATTTCACTGGCTTACTCAAAAAAGCATGAGTTCACCTTAATCAAAAAGATACGCATGTGACATCCTTAAGAAAGGATTAACAGGCCCTCCCTGGAGGCGCAGCAGGTTAAAGACAGCACTAAGAAGCTGAAACCACTTCCGGATGAGTTCGATTCCCGCCTGCCCCAGTGGTGACTACATGGTGCAGCAGACCTCTCCTGACCCACCCGCTGCTCCCCTCAGCAGTGTACTTCGTTGATCTGCCTGTTCTGCTCCCTACTCTGTCTCTGGTGAAGTCTTTCGCCACCCCTGAGTCTCTGGCCTGTACCCTAGTTCTGTATGCACAAATAAATAAATCTTAAAAAAAAAAAAAAAAAAGAAAGGATTAACAATGAAATGTTTTCACTACTTATCCAGGGTTGGCACAGAGATGACATGATCTTCAAAGTATCCAGGGTAGCCATACATCACTGAAAATGTCCTAAGTCTAAATCAATGCAGTAAGTCTGCTCTCTGAAAGTGTGACTTAACTGCCTGAACCTGAAATACTTTAGGAAGATCCCCAATGAGTCATGTTTCTGAACAGAACTGAACTGGTGTTGTGCCAGAATTTTCCAGTAGTGTTGGGAACCTAAGAGGATGAAAAATCTCCCCTCAAAGAAAAAAAAATCCCCAGCATGGCACAGTGCTAAAGCAATCCTTGAACTTATATCTAGATCCAAGACCAAAAAAAAAAAAAAACCTGGGAGAGAAGGAGCAGAGGGGAGGGGAGGAAGGGACAGAATGGAACAAGGAAAAAAAGGAATGTAACATTTCTAACTGCCACCTCATCTCCTGCCTACAGAAAAGTTAATGGTACTAACTCTGCAAAGGGATGACTTTCTTCCTGTCCCCTCTGAAGGCCTGGCAAGGGCCAACTGCTAAGTCTTTGAACAAAGAATAGTTACTGAATAAGCAAATTAAGTCAGAGTTAAAACATAGTCTTTCCCCTTTCCAAACTTCTGGATTCAAACTGCCTGTCCCCACTCCTTACAGAAGAAATCAGACAAGGAGAGGAGAATTTGACAACAACCAAAGGATAATTAAAAAGTTTCTTCCCATTGCAGCTTCTAGCCAACTACCGACTTTATGCTTCACTGTCTGGTATGAAGATTAAAGAGAAAAACATGCTATCAGCAAGTCTGAGGAGTTGTGATAAATCACCATGTCGTGGCTTATATTGATTAATTGCAATTCATTATCCAGAGAGGTGATAGGCATCCTATTCATGCTGTTTTCACTTCCTGGAGACTATCAGTGGTCAGATCTTCCACAAACATGTAGGGGAAAAAACAGGAGCAACTCAGGACAATGAGTGGTGACTTGTGCTGAATGTTCTGTTTTATTAGTTGTTCCTATCATCATGTCAGAGTGAGGCAAATTTCTAATCCATATTCAGAGGAAGGTAGCTGGACCTTTCTCTGGAAGCAAGAGCTACAAAATAGGCATTTCCCTAAAAAAGAAAAATGGAATTGAGCAAAGAAGCAGTAGTCACACTGTGAACCTTCAGCTACTGCTGCTAGGTCTAAAAGGCACATCTATCCCCTCCCTCCCGATCTCCCTCTACCCTTATCTGTGACCATTCAACAGCTCTTTTGTTCTGTGTGCACACCTCCATTGCTACTGTGTTCAGGGTACTTGTTCATGCATCTCTCAAGAGCAGTATGATAAAGAGTAGAATTGGGTCTCACTCTGCTTTGCACTGTTAGGTCCTAATTCCCAGGCTGTCATGTAGAAATAACTAAAACCACACTGAACAGAACTGAATGGACATCTAAGGTACTTCTTGTGACTTTGGCATCCTCTCCATTCCCCTCACTGTCACCAATAAATTAATTAGTATGCCTCACACTTGTAAGGCTAAGTTAAGTGTGTCTCACAGAAGTTTTAAACCTGCTTGATCCCTGCTTCCTAGAAATGTCAGTGAACATGTTTGTTACTGACAATTCTTTCCTTTTCCTCAACTTATTCTCTGAGTTGCTTTTTCAATGAGAAGTCATCCCTGTGGCATCATCCACATTCTCTCCTGACTTCTCACTGAGCTGAAAGCAGTGCTTGTGAGGTGTATGTTCATTCTGGGAATGGTGACCCATTGGTTGATGGGACCAATTGATGATGTGCCCTCACCAGCCCTGTATACAAGTATACAAACATGTAGGCCCATCCTTAGGAATGTTTCCTTTCTAAAGTTGTCCCTGAAAAGTATACTTAAATACTCCTAGTTGGATTTCAAATGCATAGATTTATTTTATTTGTGCTCAAATCAGTTATTTTCTGCTTTCCTTTCAGAAATATCCATATGAAACATCAAGCCTTGAGTCTCTTCGTATTCCTCCTGGTTAGCTTCTACTTTTACCTGTCAAACTTTCCAAAATCAAGGGCAACTTCACAAAGGCACTGCAGTTTCTCTGGTGACATTTTAGTGGATTGAGATGATCTTATAGATCCTCAACCTTTGGGTTCAACTATATTTTTCAGATAAAAGGATTTTCTCAGATTATGAAATATGTACAGCATGTGATACTGTTAATTTTCTCAAAAGCATTTTTTTTTAAGTTAGAAGGGCAGCAAGAAGTCTTTAAAATTCCTCCAGACTAGGATTCAGGAAACCCAGAGAAACCTCAAGTATTTTATAAGAGATGGTACATGAGTAGGCAGATAGGTAGAATCGTAGGTAAGTAAGAAGCATATTTCCCTACTAACTAGTGTTCTCTGATGGAGTGAGGCCTTTGAGTCTATGAAGTAATCTGTAACCAGGTTTACCTCCAGCCCTATGGTCCCATTCTCACCTCTGATGTGTCTTCATATAGCAAGTCTGCACTTAATGTTGTCAGTAGGTTCTTGGAAACTGTGACTTTAAGAGAATCAACCTCTAAGGAAACCAGGTCCCCAGATACCTCACTCAGTGTTGGCAGGGACCGTGTTATTCTGCTATATTCCCTCCATCCTCTGCCTTGGAGCTTCTCAAGGTAACTCTAAAGCACCTGAAATCTGCTTTCATAAATGGCATTTATTTCTCTAGAAATAAATAAAAAAAAAATTCTAGTGTTTCTCAGTTTATGACCCCTGCCCCCGTGGTGGCCAGTCACCCCGCAATCTTTAAATGTTTTCTTCATGTTAACAACTATCAAAGGAAGGCCCCTGGCTTCCTTGTTTCCTGTGGGGAATGGTTCTGAAGTGACCTGAAAGTTAATGTAACTTCCTTAAATGCCACACTTACCGGACCTCCAGAGAAGCTGGGCCTCTGGCTTGCCCTGGCTCACAGTCATCTGTTTTTAATTGCAGGGTCCCCATATTAGCCGCAGGCTTCAGTTTCACAGCCTGAGCTGAACTAGCTAGCGAGATTGCCTTCCCCGCCTTCCCAAACACCCCCAGCCTGAGAGGAACTGTCCTGGATAGCTCCTCACATTGATACTTTTCCTTTTAATATTTATAAACAGGAAAGTATTTTTCTCTCCCTCACTTGAAATGTATATATTCATTCATTAAAAGGCATTGACGTTGCTGAGGTAATGACCTGTCGACAGATTTACAGCAGGAACTATCTCACTGCCTGCAGGCCTGTGCGTTTTAATATAATTAAAAGGCTTCTGTTTGGAATCTTAGCTAATTAATATTCATGCTTCCCTCCTTCCACCTGCCATTCCCAATTTTCTGTCTTTTAGAAGATTGATCATGACCCAATTAATCCCACCACCAGTCAAAGCAAGGCAGGCAGGGGAAGAAAGGGAAAAGAATTGCCATGGTGGTTTCTTAATGGGAAAGGCACATTTTAATTAATGGAAATCGTTCTCCTGGTTTATGAGGAAGTTGAGGGAGAGTCTCTACAACTATAAGAATTTGGTAGGAATGGACCAGTTGGCTAGGAACTATGAATTAATTGCTCACACTAAAGTGAGTTCAATTTACAGATTTTAAGAGTTTTCACAAGTTTCATTCATGCCAGAAATCACAGAAAAGCAACATGGGAAAGCAAGTAATAGCTGCTGTTGTTTTTAAGTAAAATAAAAATGGAGATGTTAACAAGTATCACTATTCAGTAGCTGAGAAAACCACCCATACAAATGAAGGTGATTTACCTACATGGGTCATTTGAGAGCCAATCAGAGTCCAAAGAAAGGCCACATGGTTGCACTTTTCTTGGTCTCTGCCTTTCCTTAATACCAAGATTTATCAGTGGAAATGGTTTACCTTAAAAATAAAATAGACATAGGTGGTGCATACTGTTAAAGGGCTGCACTATAAAGCTTTCTACAGTCACTGCACCATGAGTTCAATCCCCGGACAGGGAGGTGACCCACATGGCACAGCAGACCTCTCCTGTCTCACCCACTGCTCCCCTCAGCAGTGTTTTTTGGTCAATCTGCCTGCCTGTTCTATCCCCTACTTTGTCTCTGGTGAATTCTTTCACCACCTCCACACCTCTGGCCTACACCTCAGTTCTTATATGCATAAACAAATAATTCTTTAAAAATTAAAAAGACTAAAAATTATATGGGTTGTAGTAAGGTATGTGGGTAAGGGTATATATAATGAAACTTGCTTCAGAAGTATGGAAAAAGTCTGTCACAAAAGAGAGAATGAAACTTCTTTACTTAATTTCAAAGGATAGAATTAGGGATGTTGGCTGCATTTGTGAGAAGATACTCAACAACCACGGACCTAAAGAGAAGAAAGGAATGACTTTAGAGTTCAGCATTCCCCTTTCCGTTTCTCTTCCCACTCCTGATGACGAAAGAGACACAGAGAAGACAACCAGTCAGAGTGTCTCAAGATCAGGCTAACTTATGTCAACTAGGTTGAGTCTCACCCATAACACAGGACAGCAATATCTCCTTGGGAGAGATGTTACGAGGAGAACCCTCTAAAGCACCAAGCTCAGTAAAGATAAATTTTCTTGAAATCTATAGTAGCCACACTTTAGAACAACATACAAAATTGACAGCTACTCTGAGTCAGAGTGAAGAGCATTTTCCAGAAGAAAGGGAAAAAAAGATAGATTGGGAGAGGAATTCATTGTTTTGGTTACAAAAATGCACAAGTGAAAAAAACCGAAATGGAGTATATCATATCTTCAAACCTGTCTCACCAGTGCAGTGGGAATTAATAATGGAACAAAGGATTACAGAGCAAGATAAAAATAAACAAAAAGCACCAGGTTGATGCAACAGGTACATGTAGTTTGTCCTATTGATGAGTCACTGATGTGCGAAATCTGTGTAAGGTCAGCAGGAAGTCCATGAACAGGCTGCAGTTTAATTCTACCATGGCTGCTCCCATTGTGAGCTTGAGGCTCTTTATTTTTAAAAATATCTGATCTGAGCAATCACATTGTCCTGGATGAGATCATATAGGGTCTGGATTTCTGACCCATTTAACCAGAAATGCCCTTTTATAGATCCAGTTATCACATTCCCACCCATCTTCAGGGCACTTCCCAAGGCCCATTAACCTGGTCAGAACTAATTACTCTTTTCCTTAGATCCCCAAGGAATACTCTCACTGTGTTAGCATTCTCTCTTGGGCTACAATTCTCTCTCTCCCAGTGACAGTGATGACAAGAGTTACCAACAGTTTTAAAAGCTTTCCCAGTACCAAGCACTGTGTTCAATGTTTTATAACATGGTCTCCATTCATCTTAGAGGCATACATTTTTAATCTACCCATTTTATTGATAATGAAACTACAGTTTAGCAACGATCTTGAATGTCTTGCCCATGGCCCAATGGCTGTGAAAACAGGATTAGGAGCAAGGCAAGTGGACTTCAGAGCCCCACACCCTGTTCATATCCATTGTTGTATCCTTGACAATGGCTTAGTATACACAGTAAGAGCTAATGACTGTGCCTGTATGAGGATAACCTGATGGACTTGCAAAGCCCATATGGAAGCAGCACACCCTGCTACAGACATATCTGAATGACAGCTCCTCTGGGGATCTTTGTCACTCCTCCTGTTTAGTCCCAGTCATGTACAAAATTTGATGCAAAGTATAAACGTTCCTGGAAACAGATTCAACACATGAAGAAAGTAGTGGAGAAATGATTTTAGACCTCTTATTTCAAATCTTGTATTTTGTCAAAATATTATTGTTGGTGATGAGCCTAAGCTGCAGGGAAACAGGGTGGGCCCAAGTGTTGAAAGCCTGAGGGGTTTCTCTGGTGGAGATTTGTTTTGTTGTGCTGCCAAATCCATATGGGGATTTGACCTTATCCTGTGGTATCTCTAAGACGTCAAGCATAAAATGGTACAAGCCTTCTCCAGCCCTCTTATTGAGGTACATGTGTGGGGACACTGTACAGTAAGGTAAGGTCAGACCTCTCCCACAGCAATGTGTTCCCCTAAGTTGCCTGTCTTTATTTCATTCTTTTTGACTCGGCACAATTTTTTGTTGCTGTTATTTCCGAATTTTATTGATTTCCCAATAATTTATATTTCCCCCTTCACATCTCCATAGGTGCACAAGCTTCGTGCATCCTCCAAAGCTCCAGGGTTAACAACCTATCACTCTCCCTTCCCTTGTTCATCCCCCTCTCTTGTCCCTATTGTGATCATCAACTGACGACTGGGTAAAGAAACAGTGGTATATATGCCCAATGGAATACTACTCAGCTATTTAAAAGATGGCATCATGCCTTTGGGGACAAATGGATGAGCCTTAAAGATATTATGCTACGTGAAATCAGCCACCATAGACTGAAAGAGAGCTATCTGGCGATTTCATTCATCTCCAGAATATAAATACGTTCCCTATCTTTAAAGCAGCTTGAAATAGCATTCCACAGCCAATTCACGAAAGAGCTAAGATGTGAACTCAGAGCTTTATAAACTTCTAACAATGAAAGCACTTTGCTTTCTCTTCTAAGAACTTAAAGTTGTGTTTTCCATTTTGATAAAGTTGTATTAAGTGAAAAAAAAAATAGAGGGAGGGCCAATGGGAACAAGTCAAAGAAATAACCAGGAAAATGTTTTGTTGTTCATAGAAAGAAAAAAGAAAAAGAAGGGAAAGAAAGGAGTAAGAAAAATAACCAAATATTTTATTTGAAAATTAAAAGCAAGTAACAAGTATTTATTGAACTAGTTTTAAAATAAGAGTGCGAAAGACGTACAGGTCATAATTATTTACAGTATGTAGAAGAATCAGGTCATTCCTAAATTTTTAAATTGTAAAAATGTATAAGCGGCTGGCCCTCCCTGGTGGCGCAGCAGGTTAAAGCACGGCACTGAGAAGCTAAAGCCACTTCCGCCCTTGAGTTCGATCCCTCCTGCCCCGGAGGAGATCCACAGCAGACCTCTCCTGACCCGCCCCCTGCTCCCCTCAGCAGTGTACTGCATCCATCTGCCTGTTCTGCTCCCCACTCTGTCTCTGGTGAATCCTCTCACCCTCCGAATCTCTGGCCTGTACCCCGGTTCTGTATGAATAAATAAATAAATCTTTAAAAAAAAAATGTATTGGCTGCCTACAAACCACTGACTTTGGTGTTCAGTCTGATCCACACAACCCTGGCTCTTATGACTTACTATTGCACCAATTATACTGTTTGTGTTCACGTGAACAATGTATTATAAAGTTATTGAACATATTTTTATGTGTTAATTGGTGATTTATATATATGTATACATATCTTCTTTTGGGAAGTGATATAAAATAGTCTGCTATTTTAGGAGTATAAAGGACCAGGGGGAAAATAATAATAATGATGATGATGAAGAATTATATACCAGAGACATTTTATGGGGGTGGAGTGGGGAATGGAATCAAAAATGGGGGGAGGCGGGAAGTGCACTGGACTATGGTGATGGCACACGGGTGATGGGAATCCCACGAGGATTACAACTGAAATGGAAAAAGGCAAAAAATGATGTAAAAATAAACTATTATATTATTAAAAACCAAAAACAAAAAAGTCTATTATTTTAATTGAGTGGTTTTTATTTTTATTATCAAGTTATGTGTTCTTCATATAGTCTGGACATAGGTCCTTTGTCTTATATAACTGTTGCATTTTCTCCTAATATGGCTTACTTTTAATGTTTAGAAAATATTCTAAAATCTTTTAAGGATTTTAGCATTTGTAAATCTAATTCATCAATTTTTATGCTTTATTAAAAAAAATTCATCTCAAGGTTGCAAAGATTTTTTTCCTGTTTTTCTCCAAAGTTTTTCTGTTTTAATTTTTATAGTAGATCTATGGTCCATTCAAGTAAACTAATGTTCATGATATGAAGAGTAAATACTGGCAGTTTTTTACATGACTATTCAACAGTTTCACCACCATTTGCTTAAAAGATTATCCTATCCCGGCCCTCCTTGGTGGTGCAGCGGGCTAAAGCACTGCACTAAGAAGCTGAAACCACTTCCGCATGAGTTCGATTCCCACCTGCCCCGGAGGTGACCACATGGCGTGGCAGACCTCTCCTGACCGGCCCGCTGCTCCCCTGAGCAGTGTACTTTGTAGATCTGCCTGTTCTGCTCCCCACTCTGTCTCTGGTGAAGTCTTTCGCCACCCCTGAGTCTCTGGCCTGTACCCTAGTTCTGTATGCACAAATAAATAAATCTTAAAAAAAAAAAATTATCCTATCCCACATTAAATTTTCTTGGTGTCTATATCAAAATCTACTAACCATGTATCTGGCTCTTTATCTGAACTCTATTTTGTCTCATAAACTGTCCTTACATGAGCACTACATTGTCTTGAAAACTGTACACCTGCAATAATATTTAAAATAAAAAATGAGTCTTTTTACTTTGCTTTACTTTTTGAAAATTGTTTTAACTGTTCCTTTTTATATATCCATATAAATTTTAGAATGAATATGTCAATTTATGCAGAAGGAACTCGAAATATTATTAGGGTTGCATTGAACCTATAGATAAAAGATGAATTTAGGAAAGATTTGACTTACAAAATTGAATAGTAATCAATTATTCAATTGATTTTAAAAAATCAAATATTAAATATCTTTTAATTTCTTTCATCAATTTTTACTGTATGAGAATTGAAAATATATTGTAAAAATTAATCCCTAAGTATTTTATTATGTATGGGTTTTGTTGCTATGGTGGTAGTATTGCATTTTTATTTTACCTGTCCAGTAACATATCATTAGTATATAGGAGTACAGCTGATTTTTGTATACTGCTCTTGTATCCTATGATCTCAATGAACTTAGTTTGTTAGTTCCAGTACCTTTAAGACTAGTTATTTCCATAATACCCACTGATTAATTTCTCATTACACACACATACACGCACACACAACAGAGAGAGAGACAGAGAGAGAGAGAGACTGGGTAGATTAAATAACAGACATTTATTTCTCACAGTTCTGTAAACTGGAAGTCTAGTTCAAGGTGTCAGCAGATTAGATTTCTTCTAGATTAGAGCTCTATCCTTGCCTTGTAAATGGCTACCTTCCTGCCCTGTCTGGGTCGTTTATTTTTTCAGTTTATTTTCCTAAATTCTTCAATCTAGTATTCATTGCTATATTTTCATGTTCTCTCATTTTGTTTCTTCTGTCTTGTCTAATCGGCAATGAATTCCCGCAAATGATTTTTCATATTTTTTTTTGAAAACTAGAGTCTCTGTTTTTCTTTGTACATTTAACTTTTTTGAACTTTGAACTTTTTCCACTTTATTAATATTTTAATTTATTAAATTGTACATACTTAATATAGTTGTTTAAAATTCATGTTTATTTATTTCATCATCTGCCATTTCTGTTATGTTTCTTTTGACTTATTTTTCTGCTAAACACGGGTATGGATTTTTTCCTGTTTTCACATCATTATTCACATCATTTCACTGTTTATTGAAAGCAGTGCTTTGTTAATTTTAGATTGTTGAATGCTGGATTTTGTGATTTTCCTTTAAAGAGTGCTCTACTTTATAATGATGTAGTTTTATTGCTTGTTGAAAGTTGGGAAAGTGGGTCTTGAGGAGCTTAGTTTTGCCCCCCTATGATGACATAATCTGAGGTCTTCACCAAATGCCTCAAGATTTCACAAGGACTCGCCATCTGAGTCTTCAGCCTTGTGTGAGTTACAATTCCATCATCATTCTTTTTCTGACTTTGAGGCATTTCCCCCTTTCCATGCATAGTTAAGTATTCAACAACAGACTTAAGGGAATTCCTATGAAATTTTTGAACCTCTTTCATATGCAAACTCTCTCCTTTCCAACATTTTGTCCCCATAGTTCCAGACACCTCAGCCTTCCCAAACTCCAGTGTCTGTAACCCAACAATGCCACAATACTCTGCTTGGGATTCCTGTCTTACCAGTGTGAAGCAAGTCCCTCTAGGCATAAAATTGGGCAATCATAGGTCCATCTCACTTGTTTCTCTGCTTTTAGGAATCACAGTCCTGTGCTGCTTATTTTTCAATGTCCAAAATAGTTGCCTCATATATTTTTTTCCAGTCCCTTCAGTTTTTTTTTTTTTTTTTCTGGTTTAGTTGTTTATAGTCAAGGGAAGTCTGGACCCACTTAGTCCATCATGACCAGAAGCAGACATTTGCCCCCAATATGTTTTTGTTTGTTTTTAAAGCACAAAAAGATTTATTACTTTGATCTTGGTACAAAATAGCCTGGGAAGGGTTGAAATAGAATGAAAATAGAATAAAATGAATAAATAGAATGAAATGTTATATGTGTCAATGAGTCTTGTGTGGTATTATTTATTAGTGGGTTTTTGGTCATTTGATTTAATGAACTGGGGAGGACGGAATTAGGAAAGATGGGGTCATTGGAAAGTCATTTCAAAATCAGAACTATTTTATATATTTTTTATTTTTTTACTATTCTTTAGGTTGTTCCCTACCATAGGGAACCTCATTCTGAGGTTCCAAATGACCTCTTCTCCAATTACAGTTACTTAAGATAATGTTTTATCTCCCATTTATTCTGTCTAACCATTAGGGGTACATTACAGGTTACAGCTCTGTTGCATGTCACCTTTACTCTAAAGCCCAGATGAAGAGTGGTATCTACCTGGCACATAAACAGTTTTTACAGCAGAGGGAAGAGTATGAGATGATCCTTACAAATTTGCTCTTAGAAATGACAAATTTTTACATTGCATTTGCCAAAGCAAGTCACATGACCATTCATTACATCAATAAGCCAAGGATATAAAATCCTTCCATATAGGGCGCAATATTCTTATCTGTACTTTTTTTTTTTTAATTTATTCATACAGAACTGGGGTATAGGCCAGAGATGCGGAGGGTGAGAGGATTCACCAGAGACAGTGCAGGGAGCAGAACAGGCAGACAGATGAAGTACACTGCTGAGGGGAGCAGCGGGCGGGTCAGGAGAGGTCTGCCACGCCATGTGGATCTCCTCCGGGGCAGGCAGGAATCGAACTCATGTAGAAGTGGCTTTAGCTTCTTAGTGCTGTGCTTTAACCTGCTGCGCCACCAGGGAGGGCCCTCTTATCTGTACTTTTAAATTTGTACATTTAAATTTTTCCAAGGATCTTTGTTATTATCCTTAGCATACCTCCTTAGTGTACATCCTAGTGATTTCTTAAAAATTACCCCATTAGTGTACTACCCTACAGACTGACCATAGAGATCAGAGAGTCAATCAACCATGACTCATTTTGGTAAGGCCATCACAATTTCCAGAAGTCAACCTAATGAAAAAAACAAAGCTATGACATAAAACTTTCAAGTTACTTATCTCCTGACATTGAGGCTGAGGTTTCTCATCTGACACAGATGGATATATTTAGTGATAGGCTGATCTCAGAAATCAAATATAACTTAATGTTTATTTGTGCAAATTCATTTCCTGCCATATTTTTCTCCCTCAAAAACTGCCAGTGATGAACTACCTTTGTTCCTTACCTGAAGAGGCATTCTGCAACATCTGCCTCGAGGCACGAGAACATTGGAGATAACTCTCCGTTAGGTCAGTGCCTAAACCATACAGTGAGACACTACTCTCTCAGGAATTTCTCCCTTTACAATATTGAGTAGCAACCCTCTTACTCAAAACAAAGTCAGTACAATGCTGGAATAATGAACACACTGACTAAGAAACTCTGTTCTTACTATGAAAAATAATTTCATAGTTGCCTCTATGGCTGTGTTGTAGATACTTTTAGATAATAACTGAGCATTTTTTAAAAATTCTTCTTACTATATACAAGTGAAAGATAGAATAATGGCCGCTCACCTTGTCTATGTTATATTAAATCTGAAATTTAAGTTTACTGATCAGCTGTCCTTAACAAATCTATTATCCTGGATTATCCAGCTGACCCCAATGTTATCAAAGAGTTCTCAAAAGTATAACCGAGAGGCAGAAGAACTTGTGTTAGAGTGATGTGATCTGATGTGATGTGATGGGATGGGATGTGATGTGATGTGATGTGAGAAAGACCTCACCAACCATTGCTAACTTTGAAGACAAAAGAGAACCACAAGCCAAAGAATGTGGGCAGTTTCAAGAACTTGGAAAAGACAAGGCAAAATATTTCCTCTAGAGCCTCCAGGGGGACTGCAGTTTGCTAAAATGTTCATGTTGGCCATGTGAAAGTTCATGAAACCTGCACATGATTTTGACCTACAGAACCATAAGTTGTGCCGTTTTAATCCACTGACATTGTGGTGAGATTTTACATCAGCAAGAGTAAACTAGTACAATATATTCATTCCTCCAGTATTTAAGTATATGGACCACTGAGATCTTCAGGAAATTAAAATAAATTTCAATGACAAGCAGAGAAAAGAAACCTAAAGATGCAGACTTTACAGACAATTAATGATGTTGGACCACTTTTCCTCAAATCAATTGAAAATTGGAATTCCTCCTAATTATCAATCCATCTTCAAGAAGATCCCCAAATGGCTTATTTTTCAAATGGAAGTGAAATAAGTTAGCTAGAAGAAAAACAACTTGGGTGTGCCATGTAGATTTCTGTAGAATTTAGACCTCTAGTAAGACTGCATATTATCTAGACTCTTGCCTACCCCACTGACACATATCTAAGAGTTTTGTTGTTTTTTTCTTACTTGAACATTTGAGATGCATTTATTTATATCTCATGGAGGATGAAGCAAAGCAGAGGTTAGGAAACTCATGAATAATACAAATTTCTTCCACATGACTCAACAAAATTTTTTTCCAAGAAAGAATTGATCAGCAATTAATCATATCAATTTTATTAATCATTTCAGAGAAAGAGTACACTTAAAAGAATCGCTGAGAACATAATTATTACATACAACTAATATATCTGTGTGATAATCACTTGTGCCACACCAAATACTAAACATACACTTTCACTAATATTATTCAGATTTAAAGAAATAAGAGCAAGAACTCTATCTGTAGCATCAAGGGTTTGTTCTAATGTGCTCAAACAAATGATCAGACTTCTGAAAGGATGGTGTGGACAACTAGCCTGTATTGAATCAGATGTTTGGAGGGAAATGGATAATAAAACTTGCACTCTTTTATTGCTTAATGGG
Source organism: Condylura cristata (assembly GCF_000260355.1). Classification (NCBI taxonomy): domain Eukaryota; kingdom Metazoa; phylum Chordata; class Mammalia; order Eulipotyphla; family Talpidae; genus Condylura; species Condylura cristata. Next base: position 20,158,262 of record NW_004567125.1, on the reverse strand, counting down.
TCATCTTACTTTCAAAAATAAATCTTAGTCAAGCTTGTTTTATAAACAACTACAACCAGAGTTAACAGAAAATGTATCCCAGAAGTTATTCTTATAGCTAGTCTACATTTTCGCTAGTCTATTTGTTCACTCATTCATTCCACAAGAGATTGTCTTTTAATAGCAACTGTGAAGCTGAACCACAGTGCATCAATTTTATAAATGAGATGTTGGCATCACTATCACAAAAAGTCCAGAAGAAAGCTGAAGAGTGTGGCATCACCATGGTGACCTTCTATGATGGTAAGCACCCCAGGGGCAATGGACCACAGAAAAACCATTAGAACACTCTCCTCTAGAGACATGTTGTTTTTCTACTCAACCACTTAAGGAATGATCAGGGCCACAAAGTCAAGGAAGCAATCACTCTTCTCTGACTAATACAAAGAGTGAAATGGAGTCTCTGAGCTCCTCTGTAGTCATTTGTACAGACATAACCTAGAGAAAAGCTTCCTCATTTCTGACTGGGAAATTATATTAGCAATAGAGAAAAGGGTTTACAAATGCCAGGGGGTACACCAGCTTATTACTAGCTTGTTCCCTTTTTAAGTTCCTTTAACTTCATGTTTCATCAGTTTGTATGGAAACGGTGTGAACTGGGGATTTGGAGAAGTGTAGTCAAGGGATAAAAATGGGAATGTAGGGAGACAGACAGCTTCACAGAGAAGAAATTTACAAGAACAGATTTTCTTCTTACAAAGATCTGTCACTTTTTGTACTTACCTTCAAAATAGTAAAAATGCATTGTTAAGGAAGATAAGCTACCCCCCCCCAAAATGGAAACTATTTACTAGAAGTCACATTAAAACTAACTTTTAAGATATAATAAAACTTTGAGATGAGGCTTTTCCATCATTTCTTGGAATTTGCTGCTACTGCTTCTGTGCTTTTAACTTTGGATTTGGTTTTTATAAGTGGGTTTATATTCTTTCGTATATATGTATATATACAAAGATAGACACATACACACATATCTATTATAGTATGTATCTGTGTGTGTGTGTGTGTGTGTGTGTGTGTAGCATTTGATGGTTAGCATTTAGAAATGTGTATGGTTGAAAGTAGCCAATTTCCAAGTATTAACATACTATAAAGGAAAACCAATTTGTTCAGACTATTAGCAGAGTAAAATACATATTAGTCAATATTTTTAATGAGCTGCCTCAGGACGATTTCTCAATGACATGTTAATCATTAGCCAATTAATATTGCTGATGTCAGCAATAACCCTGGTTTAGATTTATGCTATCAGACACATACATAAGTAGGGGAAATTAGTACTGAGTCATTATCAAAGGTTAATTCCAGTAAGAACTGGTTATATTTGATTTATTGCATGACTAGTGAATGCACCACTAATCTCAGCCAGAAGTTTTTGAAAAAAAAGAGATCTAAAATTAAAGGGCCTAAATTGCAAATACTATTGTAAAAGTATAAAGATCCTAAGTTGGGTGTGAACTAAGTAAATTGGTTAGATACATATATACATACAAACACACATATTTGGTGGCATAAACTTTCTTTAAAAATTAAGTTATGGTGAAAATTTTTTAGAAAATATAAATGTATGTCTAAAAATAAATATTTCATGAATTTGAATTTTTTCATTTAGGGTCTTTTCAAACCTAAAGTCACTTTTTAATTTTGTTTCAGAATAAAAAATATATGCTTTGTTTAATTTGGTTTGTCTTTAAAATCATTATTTTTTCTTAGGTTTGAAATATAAATGCCTGGGAATGGAAAAACACATGGGAAACGTTTACAATTTTGGAGAGTCAAAGGAGAAACAAAACATCTGGAAAATTATCCTATTTTTACTGAGCTAATGAAACCTCACAACCGTCTTACATACATGTACTTATTTCTAAATGGGAACGTTTTCAAAAGTGTCACCTTTCCTTGAATTGAGTATATTTATCCACTTATCCTAAAATTCTTATTTCTAATTAAATTACAAAAGGGTGTAAACATTTCAAACCTAGTGCAGCATGTTCTCATTTATTATTGAAAGAACATGATGATCTCCAAATACATACATACATACAGAGACAAGCTCAGATTGAGAACCAGGAAGATGTTGCAAGCATTTGTTCAGTTACCATGAACTAGCAGAGGGAAGTAACCCACTCACAGGCCGAAAACATCATTATCCATAAATGACAGCATGGTTGGTCGAGTAGGAGGGATTGCAGTAAGCCCAACATGAGGCAAATTCTCCTTTTTGCAGTGGATCTCACCAGCCTCAGAGCCACTTACACTGAATGGGGAAAAAAGCAGCAGTATGAAAGAAAGCTGACAAAAGGAGGTGGCTTCTATAATATCTCCTCCCAACTAGAAACCAAACATGGACTAAAAATCAAATTTGGGAACTCACAATACACTCTACTGAAGCAGAGAACAGAGCAACCAAGGCAACCTTTTCGTTCTAACCTAGAATGTTTTTAAATATTTGACTCCTAGGCCAAGGATAAGCTCAAAAACATTAGCCCAAATAGGTGTGATATGTTTCCATGTAGAGTTGTATCATCTTAAATATCCGTCTGAGACAAAATCCTGAGTATACAAATATTAAAGCAATTATTATCTATTATGGAATCATGGCATGACTCACTACTTACTCCAAAATTCTAATCAATGAAATAGAACCATTATATACTACTAACTACTGTTCCTAAGCTATAAGGATTAGTAAGAAATAAAGTCAACTGAGTACATAATTGCTTTCCCAAAATAGGTGGTCCCAAATGATCTGCTGTATACTAGAAATCATAGGAAATCCATAACCTACCCTAGTGAGAACCCCGTTTCTCATTCACCCAGGTAGCTATTTGTTCTCTGAACTCCTGGGAGTTCAACAAGCTAGGTAAAATTTTCATGCTAGTTAGAGGGGAAAAAAGTTTAAATTTTCAGAATATTTTCTTTTTTTGCAGATATACTAAGATAGACATCCAACCAACTGTCTTCTCTGACCATGAAGGCATCAAACTAGAAATAAACCACAAAAAGGAAGCAAGGAACCTGCCTACCACATGGAGACTGAAACCCACACTACTGGAAGATCATTAGATCAATGCATTAGATCAATGAGGAGAGCAAAGAAGAAATTTTTAAAAAACGTGGGTATGAATAATAATGAGGACACAACTCACCAGAATGTATGGGATGCAGCAAAAACAATTGTAAGAGGAAAGTATATAGCAATACAGGCTCCCATCAAGAAGCAAGAAATAACTCAAAGAAACAACCTAATCTCCCACCTTAAATAACTCAAAGAAACAATTTAATCTCCCACCTTAAAGAACTGGAAAACCAACAACAACAACAAGCTAAAAAGCTAATAGAAAAAGGAAATAATAAAAATCAAGCAGAAATAAATGAATGTAAGTTTAGAAAACAATCCAAAAGATCAATGAAATCAAAAGCTGGTTCTTTGAAAAAATAAAACAGAACAAAAATGTTAAGGGAGGTATGTTTGGGGGGGAACAGTGAATAGAAAGGAGAAAGAAAGTTAGCAGAGAAGGCTGGAAGGAAACATAAAGGAAGGAGAGAGTACAAGAGAGCAAGGAAAAAGAGTAGACTGAATTTAAAAACCAAAATGCTGAAAGGACACCTTAGGGTTGACTGATACCAGGAACTTCATGCTCTTTTTTTCTTATGACTCCTCTCTGCTTTTCTGTATGTGATGGTTTTTTAAAGTCAGCATTTACAAAAGGCAGGGAGGTTGGCCACTTGAAGCTTTGAAATTTATATCCTTATAATTGCAGAAATTCAATTTTCAAGCTCTGGTTTGAAAAAAAATCCTATGAAAAAATCTCTTATCATCTTGATTTCCCACCACCTAGGATGAATTTCTGTGATCAAGGAGAGAAGAAATTAACAACTCCCAGTATAGTTCATAGGAGAAGCAGGTCCCAGAAAGGAAGGGAATATTATGCCCATAAGAAAACAGAGTATCTACCCTACCCACTCAACCTATAATGTTTTCATATTCTAAAGACACCTGTAACATAAGAATTGGAAAGGATGATAGAAGTTCAGTTTCCAGCTTTCCACCAGTGTTCAATTCTGGGTACCAGCTTTAAAAGGAGAGTCCAGAGGAATAATGATATTTATAAAAAGGTATGGGGTATTGTGAAAGGACATGAAAATTATGACTTGATCAAAAAAAAGGACTGAAGAAATAATGAACTTCAAATATTTGAAAAGTCTTTTATATAGAGGAGGAGTATGTTTACTTTGTGCTGCCTAATTCTGGGATCACAGATGTGGCTACGGGATTCAGAATCATTACGTCAGGGAACGAAGCTGGCCAAAGGTTAGAAAAGCAACAGTGCTGTGTGATAATTAATGGCAAGTGGCACTCAACCACAGGATGTGGAAATCCACAAAAAGGGAGGACTCTATAAAACTTAAACCCCATGTAAAGAAGTAGTCCCCCAACT
>NW_004567125.1:20148398-20153681 GCF_000260355.1 Condylura cristata | reverse complement strand
GAATCCACCTCAATGCAAGTCAATAAATATGAGATCGGAAGAGCACACGTCTGAACTCCAGTCACTGCTCGACATCTCGTATGCCGTCTTCTGAAAAAAAAAAAAAAAAAAAAACCAGAAAACATTACTTTGAAAATCTTTCATTTCATTTCATTTCCCTCAACACCATCTCACATGTTCTTGTCCTTTTTTCCCACTCCCACTTCCTCTTCACCCCAAGCCCTGACTACATTAATTAATGTACACTAGTTTTTGTATTTTATTTTGTCAAATCATTGTTTATGTAAGTGCCCAGTGTTTGTTTTTGTTGTTCTGATTTAATTTACTACACACAATGCCCTCCCAGACCCTCCATTTTGTTATAGATGGCAGCATTTCATATGACTGCCTAGTATTCCAGAAAGTGGATATACCACATCTTTCTGATCTGTTTATTGATGGGAATTAAGATTACTTCCATGTCCTAGCTATTGCAAATAGTGCTTCAATAAACACTCAAGACTCTATGGGTTTTTACATGTTCTTTGGATAAAGGCCCAAGACTGGGAATGTTGAGTATATTTCCATCTTTGGTTTCTTTTAAGATGGATCCAAATCCCTTTCCATAATGGCTGCGTTAGTTTGCATTCCCACCAACAGTGTAATAATGTTCCTCTTTCTTCAAATACCTTTTAGTACTTGTCTTTAATGTGTACCGTTCTCTTTTTAATATGTGCCATTCTCATAGGTATGAAATGGTGTTTCATTGTGGTTTTATCCTGCATCTGTTAATGAAAGCAATGATGAGCTTACTTTCATATATCTAGAGGTCTTTTTAAGATCCTCTCTGGTAAATTGTCTGTTAATATCACTTGCCCATTTATGAACTGAGTTGTTTTTTTTATTGCTGAATTATATGTCTTATATACCTTGAACATTACCCCCTTGCAGTTATATATTATGTGAATATTGCCTCCCATTCAGTAGGATGTCTTTTCAATCTTCCCATAGTTTTCTTTTACTATGTAAAAAGCTTTTTAACTTGAGTTAAATTGTTAATTTTTATTTTTATTTCCTTTGCCACAGAAGTCAAATCTCTAAAACCATCTTTATCATTGATGTCAGGGAACATACAAACAATGTTTTCCTGTATATATTTTATTGTTGCAGGTCTTATATCTAATCCACTTGGAATTTATTTTTTTCTGTGTGAGTTAGAGAGTTTTAAAAAAAATTTTAGATGGCTGTTAGCTCTTCTTGGAAGATTTGATAAAACTCACTTGTAAAGCCGTCTGACCTTGGGTTTTTGTTTGGGGAAGATTTTTATTGTTCCAATTTCCATGCTTGTGATCATTTTATTTAACATTTCTGTTTCTCCCTGGTTTAATCTCAGTAAACTGGATTGACCTAGAAGTCTTCCATTTCTTCAAGTTCATCAAATTTGTCGGTATATAAGTTTTCATAGTAATCTTATTATCCATTGTATTTGTGTGCTAACTGGTAATTTCTCACTTGTGTTTTTGTTTATTAATGTTCTCTCATCTTTTCCTTGTAAAGTTTTGTTTAATTTGTTTACCTTCTTGACAAACCGACTCAATTTCATTGTTGAATTGTATAGTCCTTTTTTCCTGTTTTGTTTTATTCTATTCTTATTTTTATTTCTGCTCTTGTTTTCTCCCTTTTACTAATATTGGGTCATGTTGCTCTTTACCAAGATGATGTAGGTGTATTATTAAGTTGTTTGTCTGGGGGTTTCTTTTTCTTCTTCTTCGTCTTTATATGGGCCTGTATTGCTGGTATCCACCTTCTTAAAGCTACTTTTGCACCCAAAGATTTTGGTAATTTATGTCCTTATCGTCATTTATTTTGAGGTACTTTTGATTTCTGTTGTATTTTCCTCTTTTAGCCAATAGCTATTAAAGCAGCATGTGGTTTAATATCCATGTATTTATCCTTTTTTCCTGTTTATATTCATAGTTGATGTCTAACCCTACAGTATTATGATCAGATAGAAAACTTAATATAATTTCAATCTTTAGTTTTATTGACAATTGACCTGTGTCCCAACATATGGGGTTTATGCTTGAAAATATTCCATGTCAACTTGAAGAAAACCTATGCAGACATTTTCAAGTGGGATGTTCTATAGATATCTGTCAAGCCTCTTTGGTCGGGCTCCCCATTTAAGATTTATTTTTATTTATTTGGGCATACAAGAACTGGGGTTTAGGCTGGAGATACACAGGGTGAGAGGATTCACCAGACAGTAGGGAGAAGGACAGGTGGATCTACTGAAATATACTGCTAAGGGAGCAGTGGGTGAGACAAGAGAGGTCTGCTGTGCCATGTGGGTGAACTCCCTGGTCAGGGAATAAATTCATAGAGTTGATAGTGCTGAGACTTAACCCCTGGGCCACCACAGAGATCCCTGTCTCCCCAATTATTCCCCACTTAAGCTATTGTTTCCTTATTTATTCTATGACTTATTGATCTGTCCATAGTTGTAGGTGGAATATTAAATTACCCTAATATTCTTTTATTGATATTAATATTTCTCTTCAGCTTTGTTAGTAATTGTTGCATATATATTGGCAATCCATCACCATTCAGTTATTTCTTCTTGTTCTGGTAGGCCCTTAACCATAAAATAATGGCCATCTCTATCCCTTACTAGCTTTTCTAATTAGAGGTCTATTTTACCTTATATAAATATGTTGTTCCTGATTTTTTTAAATTACAATTTGCTTGCAGGATTGTCTTTCAGCCTTTACCTTTAAGTTAACAAAGCTCATCTTTGCTTGTAAGATGGATTTCTTATAAACACCAGGTGTTTTTTTGGTTGTTGTTTTTTTAAGATTTATTTATTTATGCATACAGAACTGGAGTACAGGCCAGAGATGTGGGGGTGAGAGGATTCACCAGAGATAGAATGGGGAGCAGAACAGGCAAACTGACTGAAATACACTTTTGAGAGGAGCGGCGGGCAGGTCAGGAGAGGTCTGCCACACCATGTGGGTCACCTCCAGGCCAGGGATTGAACTTGTGCTGCAGTGGCTGCGACTGTTTCACAGTACTGTGTTTTAACCCACTGCACCACCAGGGAGGGCCCTAAACACCAGGTTTTTAACACTGTATACATTTTAACTAGTGGATTTAAGTCATTGATTTTTTTGGAAACATTATGCTCATTGCCATTTTGGTTTTTGTTTATTTTAGTACATGCTGTTATTTATTTTATTGAGGTTTTCCTTTTCTGCTTTGTTGAGCTTCCATTTCCATAGTCTAATGTGTTACTTCTTCTGGTTTCTGTTTGAAGACTCTGCTCAGGTTAAGACTACTTGTGTGATTTATTGGGTGGTCTGGTCTCAAACTCATTCTGCTGTGTTAGCCCCCTCCTCTGTGTTATATAATTTAGATATTGATTGCCACTATATTTGTTTATTTGTTGTTATGCTGCTTTATAATCATTCTTTTAAAACTTCTTTTATGTATGACTTGTACTGGTAAATTCTTTTAGTTTTTATGTCTAGTAAAGTCCCTTACTTTTCCTTCTGTCTTTAAGGTTAATCTTGCAGGGTAAAGGAATTTGGGCTGGAAATTTTATGTGTGTGTGTGAATCAATTACTGTTTGGGTAGAGATTCTCATTGTTTTCACCAACTGCACCAATTTGAAATATTTTCTTTTTAACAATATAATAGTTAATTTTTACATCATTTTGTGCCTTTTCAATTTTAAATCTTTAATTATAAAACCAGAGCAAATAGTTCAAAGTTCTTAGGAATGAACATTTTAGTCTTTATAGTCATATATATATATATATATATATATACACACACACACATATATATATGTATGTATGCATGTATGTATAACTTACATACGTATATATACTTATATATGTAATGAGGGCTTTTTAATAGATTTTTGTGAGGTAATAAGCACATTGGATAGGAGTAAATAAGAAGGTCATGATTATTATTCAGAATACAGTAAAAATAAATCCTATATTAACTACATGGTCCAAAAAGCCCATAATGAAAGTCTACAGATTGACTCTGAAATTTTTTTAATGAAGTCTTAACATTTTCTTCTCTGAGAGATTTTGATGAGTAAACCACATGTGAGAAATATATCATTTAATTTAGATTTAAATCCACTGGCAAGAAAGGTAATGGACAAAGGTAACATAGGAAGGTATTTCCCAGTTGAGGAAAGATCACACTGAAGAAATAGTCCACATATTCTTAAATATAGTGTATTTCCAGGGGGGAAAAAAGCAACCCCTGCCAATGTTGAACTAAGCAACTTTATTTGAGGGCCTGTTTCATCATATATCATTTTTTTTTGCAGTTGCAGGTTACAAGAACCTATCTACAATGTTAAGTGAGGGCTGAATGGATGGATGTGCATATGGATATAGATATGCACAATATGTCCTAGCTATGGGATAAAAGTATTAATGGGCATTAATCCATAAATATTTCTGTCTAGTTCCCAAAAAAAATCTTCCTGACACTGACATATTCTAGGGTGCTAGGAGTTAGGAAAGCATAGGGTGGGAAGGTGAAGTGTTCTAGATTCTTATTCTTAGTTCACTGGCTCACTACTCATAATTGTGACTAGGAATGACTATGACAAGCCATTCCCAAAACAAACTGAAGTACTTAATACTATTTCAAATTCAATATCACTAAAATAGCATCCTCCACTGTCTTTCTTCTCATCCTCTCTTTCTTGATATCCTCATGCCAAGGGAAGCGGTAAGATTTGACCTCTTCCTAGATTCCAGTGGCCCATCATCTGCCCACTATCACCAGAGATCTCTGGATGACATGAGCAATAAGTTAAAAAGGAAACTTGTAGGAGAACAAAGGAAGAAATTTCCAGATAAAATGAAAGACAATGATATATCCAGAAAAAGAAAGTAGGTCTTTTGCTGAGCCACAAGCCTGTCAAATTTCCACCCTGAGCAATGCCAAAGCTAAACCAAAGCTCAGAAATGACCTCTGCAGAGGACTACCAAGTTCTTAGACAGGGCTATCTCTTCCCATTTGTGTCCATAGGATACTGGGTAAGAGTAAAGGTTCAACTGTCTGATTACAGCTACATTCCCTCAAACCTTATGTGAAGTGAATATATATCAAACTATATGTATTTATCAAACTCAATTATAGCTTCAGATATGCCCTCATAAGGAAAAGATACCCCAGAATAAAAAGCAGAATGTGGTCCTCCATGGTGGCGCAGTGGGTTAAAGCACAGCACTGAGAAGCTAAAGCCACTTTTGCATGAGTTCGATTCCC
>NW_004567125.1:20050350-20147499 GCF_000260355.1 Condylura cristata | reverse complement strand
GATCTCCTCCAGGGCAGGCGGGAATCGAACTCATGAGGAACTGGTTTCAGCTTCTTTGTGCAGTGCTTTAACCTGCTGCGCCACCAGGGAGGGCCTCTGTTCCCAGTTTTTATAAAAGATAGTTGGGAAAAAAAACTTTTAAACAATGGAGATCATAAAATTACTATTTCCTGAGAAGCTCCTTCTAATAAGATATTTATGATTTTTCAGTTATCAATGAGCATTATTTTGTGAATAACAATTTAATAATAAACAATTCCTACACTTTAACTGAGAAGCAATTTCTAGAGTCAGTTTGCTTGGCTTAAAATACCAATTCCACCACTAAGACTTACATACATGATAGACTATGAGAGATGTAATGGTTGTGTGTGTGTGTGTGCGTGTGTGTGTAGCAATGTATGACACATAAGTAATATGTCATTGCAACCTATTATCACTATCTCTTACCTTATACGTCCATTCTTCCACAGACATTTACTAGCTTCTGTCCTCCCTCCCAGGTAATGCACCAGGCATTGGACTATTGGTAGCATTTCCTAAACTAGCAGCAGGAGTCTCTGGTAGACAGTGCACTATCGAATACAAAATGAAAACCAAACAGTAGAGTGGAGCTAGGTGCAAGCCCCTTCTATTACCTAATCAAATGCATGAATTAGGGACTGGACTGAGAAAGCTTCAAGGGGTGGTAATTCATCATCTATTTGTAAAATTTGCAGTTTTACAGTTATCTGCCGTATCTATATTAAATTTGCATCTGGCTTAGATTTCTGTATTAGATGATGCTTCTAATTTGTGTTTTGGGTCAAGGCCCAGCTCCCACTGTGTGGAGACAGTGTTACGAATGAGTAGGCCATGTTATCAGAAAGCTGGGTGGGACAGTTTTGATGTGAGTGTGGTGTGCCTGTTCTCATATGTCTACAGCCCAGGCCAAAATCTGCCCTCAGTTATGCATGCACCGCGTTCATTGACGTCAGTAAAAATTGTGCTCATGTAACAGGAGGCAGAAATTTGGCTCTTTGATTTTAATAAAATTAAAATGCCAGAAGTTTTGCTGATGCAGGTTGCAAATTTAAACCCCCAAGGGTCAGGAAAATGCAACAGAATACGATTGAACTGGCATGCTCATTTTTTTTGCAATGAGCTCTGTAGTTAAGAGAGTACTGAAGTTCTCGAGCCTTGGAACCTGGAAATCCTTAAAGTTATTATACCTATGGGTTATGTATGACATCCCATTGCAGTTAGCTCTTAAAGTATGATTTTAACATTTGGTCTGTGGCTTCACACCTAGTATGAATCCACTGTCAGTTACAGGATTCCATTTCAGTTCTGGACTTTACCAAAACATTGGAATCAGTGGTGCCGCACAGACGCCATTCCCCACGTTGGAAGATTGGTGAATAATGTAATGAAATTTTGGGGCTTAGAATTCTTAGAGTATTCAGTCTAAGTTTCAGTCTAATTTATGTGCAGACATATCCATAGCTTTGTCTCAATATTTTGTGTGGTTTTTTAATTTTAATTTAATTTTATGCAATGATGTTAACAATTGGATCTCCCAGATCTGAGCATCTGGTAGTAAGTTTCTGAGTGGTAAAATACAATTCAATAGAAATATTAAGGCAGGCCAATGACCAAATAAAATTCCTTAACTACGAGTGGAGGTTTCTATTTCCTTCAAGCAGACCCTCAGAGTTCTATTTCCTGCTTTGGGCCCAAAGAAGCAGGTTTTCTCTTAAACTGTTATTAAATCTTAGATGTATCTATGTCTAAGTGCTGTGTGTTTTTTGTGGATGATGTGACCTAGCAGAGACTTCTTGGCCATTTGTCACTTTTCACTCTTCCCAATCTCTTCAGGGGATGAATGGATTATAATGGCAAATCTGGGAGCAAGGAAGGAACATATCTAATCCAGACCTTCACTTCTCCCTCTTTTGTCTTCCTTCCTTCAGAGAACCCGTATTGTTTTTAAGATTTATTTATTTATGCACACAAGAACTGGGGTACAAGCCAGAGGTTCAGGGGCAAGGGGTGAGAGGATTCACCAGAGACAGAGTGGGAAGAAGAACAGGCAGATTGACTGAAATACACTGCTGAGGGGAGCAGCAGCTGAGTGAGAAGAGGTCTGCTGCACCATGTGGGTCAGCCACCTGGCCAGGGATCGAATTCCTGCTGCAGTTGCTGCAGAGAGCTTCATAGTGCTGAGACTTAGCCCCTGTATCACCAAGGATCCCAAGAGAGCATGTAATTTGTGCTGATCTCATGCTAAGACAGGAGGGAGTATTGTCTATGACCAAGGAGTAAGGCTGTTACATTCAGGAGACAGGAATAAACAACTTTCATACCTAAACCACAACAGATCCAATTTCTTCATGAACAACAGAGATGCCACACTGGTTTTGGTAGGCATGACTTATCAAGGAAGGGAGGTTGGTGGACAAGTGACAAGAGTTTATTAGTTAAAATTGATAGATTAAAATCTAATTTAAAGAAAGAACATTATTTGGAAATGCAGAAGCAATTATCAACAAATTTGAAAACTGCTCACTTGCAAATGAGGTGTGGATGGGTAAGGGTGTGGTAGGGAAAGGCCAGAGGCCTTAATACCCCCTTCAAGGTTTAACTGGTTTTGATGTTTGGTGACCAATTCCTGGTTTCATACTTCACTATATAATAAACTATAGTATGTAACAGTATGAAAGGCTTTAATAGATCCCCTTCTTCAGGAAAATTGGTTAACCTGTCATGAAATCAATTTATTGGACTATGATCAACATTTTGAAATGTAATGAAATGAAAAACAATAGATGAGAGGGCACTATAATCTAGATCACAATATAAAACATACTTGTGACTTACAATAAAAAATATTGTAAATCTATGCAGCCTCCTAACCTACTACTTAACCTTCAATCAGTTTCCTTAGCTGTAAAATCCACTGCTGGATCAAGAAGATGCGGTATATTTACATGATGGAATATTAGTCAGCAATCAAAAAGTAAAAACTCACAAGCAACATGGATAGAGCTGGAAGGGATTATGCTCAGTGAAATAAGCCAGAAAAGAAAAGGAAAAAATATATACATGTATCAGATGGTCTCACTTATAGGAGGGATGTAGAGAAAATAAATGTAACTATAATAAAGTAAAAATCAAAATCATAAGGCAACTATAGATCAGAGACATTTTGTAGGTTAGGAGGAGGGAGAATGGGCCAGGACAGGGGTGGGAAGAGCACAAGGGACAATGGTGGTAGTGCATGGGTGAACAAGTGATGGGAATTTCATGAAGAAATCATGCATTGTACAAGAATGATAGCTGATATAATGAATTTTTTAAATTTTAAATATAATTGTTAATTAATTAAAAAATGCACTGCAGCTACTAAGCCAGTTCTGATATGGTAATGAAAATGTGATATAAAAATGCTTTGGAAAAACCATTGACCCACATTTAAGCTTGACCCACATTTAAGATAATATTTTTATTATATCATGATGATCATGATGATAGAAATCTCTGAGTTAGCTAAACTTAAATTTTGTACAGATCTTCAACATATGAGCAGTCCTACTACCAACCACACCCCACAACTAAGCTCTTCTAAGAAACTACTGATGTAGAGTGGCGTGTGTGCAGGTGACTTCTGCTATATCATTTCAATTCTCTAATCGAAATTTCTTCCCTCAATAAATCAGAAAACAAGAGTCAAAGTACAGTATGTACAAAAAAAGGGGGGGGGGAATATGTGCATTTCCCAAGAGATAATCATATTAACTGCATTTCCTAAGAGATAATAATATTAACTGGAGCAAAACAAATAATCCAATTTGGGGGGGCTGTTGGAAAATTAAGTGTCCAGGTAAGCTGTGGGAATTTCTTAAAACAACTGAGGACACGCCCTCCCTGGTGGCACAACAGGTTAAAGCACAGCACTCTGAAGCTATCCATAGTCACTGCAACACGAGTTTGACCTCTGGACAGGTAGGTGACCCACATGGCACAACAGACCTTTCTTGCCTCGCCCACTGCTCCCCTCAGCAGTGTACTTTGTCAGTCTCCCTGTTCTGCTCCCCACTCTGTCTCTGGTGAATCCTCTCACCTCCCACACCTCTGGCCTGCACCCCAGTTCATGTTTGCATAAATAAATAAATCTAAAAAAAACTGAGGAGTGACCTAAGGAGGGACAATTGAGTGGCCTGGAGCTTTGAACCTTTCCCATTCTCCACCAAAGTTCAGGGTGGAGAAGCATCTCTGAGCCATGATGGAGGAGAATGATCCTGATGTCTGCATTGGCTGAATTTAAATTCTGGTCCCTTCAAAGATGACCTGAGAGCAATTAGCATACATTGATAGAAACTGTTTTGCATCCTTCTGGGAGAGCAAATGTAAAAAATCTAGAAGTGTATAGCAGCATCTCACAAAGGACAAAAGTATGCCAAGCAGACAAGAAGTCAAGTCTCCTGGTTTATTATTGTATGTTTGTTTCACACAAATATCATCTGGCATGGTGGGACAGATTGGTAAAGAAGATAATCATTTAGGGGTGGAGTGTCAGCACAATGGGAAGACCAACCCTTCCTATTCCCCCCAGCCTTATCCCAAAATACCACCCTTTTTGGGATTCCTGCTAACTAAAGATCCAGATTAAACTCCATAATTCCTTTGAGTCTGTGCTTCTTGGTGAGGGAATAATAGCTTTACCATAGGGTAAATGACTTTGCCAAATCCTTTGAGAGACACATGATGCAACAGAGGAGAGACGTTTTGAGTCTCAGCAGTGGAAAAGTCCAATATGATGGAAGAACAAAACCAAAGAAGAAAGGTAGGGCATGTGAGAAAAATTCTGTCGCTTTCCTAGACCCCCACAGGACTTACTCTAAAAGTAATACAGCCCAAGAAGCATATGTTCTGATGATGGGGACACTCTTTTCTTTGTGTCTGCCTAAGTGGCATTGAGCAAGGTTAAGAAAAAGAAGTTCCTATCCGAAGTATTTTTCCAAATTCATTTAAGCCAATTTGTCAAACATTTATTTTTTCTGAAATGCTAAGCACATTGACAAAGTCTGGAAATAAATGAATTAAAATCAGTCATAACTGGCCCTCCCTGGTGGTGCAGCGGGTTAAAGCACAGCACTAAGAAGCTAAAGCCACTTCCGCATGAGTTCAATCCCCGCCTGCCCCGGAGGTGACCACATGGCACGGAAGACCTCTCCTGATCTGCCCGCTGCTCCCCTCAGCAGTGTACTTCATCGATCTGCCTGTTCTGCTCCCCGCTCTCTCTCTCTCTAGTGAACCTCTCACCGCCCCTGAGCCTCTGACCTGTACCCCAATTCTGTATGCATAAATAAATAAATCTTTAAAAAAAATCAGTCATAACTTGAAAGGAAATCATAATTTGTGCAGGGAAACAAATGTACAAACTAATAAGTATTTTTTAATGCCCTATGTCAATATAAAGTTCAAATTAAAGGGGGACCATCAAAAGGTCTGAGGCTTGGCCAATTTTTCAAATCTTTCATTTCTTGGCACTGAGACAAACCAGTCACACCTAGACTACAAAGCAAATAAACCTGATATGCTCCTGGCCTTTCAATGGGACAGTAGGATTATACAGTCACAGAGACATTCCAAGACTGCTGTAGCTGCTGGGGAACCCTGAAAAATATACAATCAGCATGGGCTTCAGGCATCTACCCGCCATGTTAATCACTAGTGTCTCCAGAAATGCAAGAGGATCAATAAGGTAATGTCTCTAAGAATATTTCCTTTAGGTGAAAGCAACTCTTTATAAAGTAGTCCTAAACGATATTTGACCAGGGAGACTGGAGACTTTGGGAAGCCTCTCTATGCGTTAGAATCCATGTTATGAGTGGGGAGGGTGCTGAGATCAGGGGTGTTCAAACTCTAATCCCAACCTCTTGTTGGCCTTGAGAGCAATTAACTTGGTCAAGACAAAGAATTTTGTATTGATATAGAAGGGAACATAGAACAGAGTGGAATTTAAAAATCAAAGTATCTTAAACACAGCAATGGAAACTATTCCCTATTTCTTTATGTCTTAGTGTGATTTGCTCAAAACAAGGGTTACAGAGATGGGAGAATATATAATGATAATAATAATAACTTCCAGGATATTTAGCATGCCTATCATTTCTTGTAACTAGAATGCTAGACAAGGTTTAGGGCATTTTATTTATTTTTTTTAATGATTTTTATTTTTTTAAATTTTTTTTTACATCATTCTTCATTTTGTGTGTTTTTTCATCTCAGTTGTAATCCCATGGGCCTCCCACCACCAATTCACCCATGATCAGGTTTAGGGCATTTTCTTTGAAAATTCACCAACTTGCTTCTCTGTTAGATTCTGATTGCCAGACCATGCAGTTAAAGGCCAATGATGCTGGACACCAGCCGAGATCAGAAGTTTGCCATCAGATCTCTAGAAGTGAGTATTCTAGTGATGAGCTAGCCTTGGGCTGACATGAAAATCATATGACGTGCTATGGGAGCTACAAGTTTTCTGAATGCTGCAGAGGTGGGGTCTGTCTTCAAAGAGATACCTGTGAAATGCTTATAAGTGGCCTTTGATCAAGTGGCTTGGCCCAGTACCCAGCCACTGTAAATAATGAGCCCCATATTTTTTTGAACTGTTTATTTTGCTGACCCTTAATGATTACCTGCACCGATACTTTCTGAGGCATGTTTCTATAAGGTTGATACCAAGTTATCTAGAGGGTGGGGAGAGTGTGTCAGACTTCTCTTTGAGGACTGTGAAGGTCCTCTTGGCAATGTCCTGATGGTCTTTTTTATTTTAGCCCCCTCTCACTTTTTCCAGATTTGATTTCACTTCAAGTATTTCTTTTTTTCAACCACTCTCCCTTTCTGTATTAGTCCTTTCTCTCTACCCATAAACATAATCAGACATCCAGAGCTTCTTGCGTCAAGATCCTAGTGACTTTCACTAGACATCCTAAACTTTGAGTTCATGTTCCTCACATTCATGACCAACTACAATCTTGTCCTAGTGGCCTTTCACTCTCACTTCCCACTGCTATTATCCCTACCTCTAGAGACACCCAAAGGTACTGTCAACTGCTTCAAACATTCCCACTTCTAGATCTTTGTTTGCAATGGTCGCTCCATGGAAAGCCTTCCATTTGCTATCTAGAAAAATCAAAATACTGTTTAAATAGCACCCTCTTCATGAAGCCCTTTATGATTCCCTAAATGAAATATGATTTTCTAATACTTTAATCCCAAACAACACTTGATATAAGAGCTTCTCCTAGAGTGTTTATTATATGTGACCTTATACTGTAAATATGTCTGCCTAAGTATTCCTACTGGATTATACGTTCCTTGGAGACAAGAACTTTGGTAAAATATTTCAGTGATATTCCAGGCCCTAATATACACTGCACATGTATTACCATCATATACATGTATTTTTTCATTTAAAAAAAATGCTTCTTAAATTCCCCCATATGCCAGGTACTATATCATGCGGAGATATGTTCTGAGAAGTGCATCATTGTGTATGTTATAGAATATATGTTACTATCTAAACACTACCTCTCATTTTGCTGGTACAGCAACTCAGAAGATCATCTTGAGAGGATCTGAGTCATCCACGACTTCTTACTGCCCTGTAGTACATTGGCAGTGTGAGCTACATCACTAGGCCACAGAAGTGTGGGGAGGGACCACTGTCATATATGCAGTCTATTGTCATCCAAAATGTCTCTGTGCTGCATGTGACTGTATTTAGTATGTGAGGGGTGATGTGTGCTATGAAAAATAAAGTGTGGTGAAGATTCCTTTTAAAAGAACCCAACTAGGACACTAAACTAAGAAAGCAACCTTTAAGCAAAGAAATGAAGTTGGTAGGAGTCAACAAAGTTGGCTTCAAGACATAAGGAAGAGCATGTTGGGAGAGCTGAAATAATATATATATATGCAAGTTAAGGGATGGCAAAAAGTCCAAGGTGAGTGGGAAGGAGGAGGACAGAGAGGCAACGGGAAACCCATCATCTAGGGCCTTATAAGCTAGTACAGGAGTTTGTTTAGGGTTTTGCTCTGAGTTAATGGAGGTCATTCAAGGGTCTCTGGACAGAAAGCTGATGTAATCTGGCTCATATATTTATTCGGTTAGTGCAGTTGTTCTGTTGAACTAGACAGTGGTAGCAAAAGGATCCCAGCAGGGGATCTAGTTTAGGAGGGGATGCAACTGTCAAACTGAAGAGACCTGGAAATGGACAAGGACAGCAGCGCTAGAAGTAGCTTAATTCTATACACATTCTGTATGAAGAACTGATAGGATCTGCTGAGAGATTAAAGATGCAGTGCAAAAGAAAGAGAAGTTGATGAAAGTGTCTTGGCTTACGCATGTTTAAAGTGAAGTGGCTATTTACTGACATGTAGGTGTGGATTGTGTACCACTAGGCTTGGAGGTCCAGAAGACTTAGTGGCCCTCCTGGGTCAGCTGCTGCAACAGCCGCTCTCCCTTTCAAAATGTTCTAAATAGCACTTGTGAGTGTGTTTCTGCACTGGCTACTTCCTTACCCTTTAGCGTTCACTTTTACTCTTCCTCTCCACCTCGTTTACTAGCAGACACAGAAGTATATGGTTTTCTATTCAAATCCTGTGGTGGTTTCTGGTTGGGTCCCATCTGATACAATTCAAGAGAGGAAAATGGGCAGGTAAAGGAGCAGTCTACCAGTCCATGAAGGCAAAACAGATGTATAGGGTCATGTTCTGGAGTCTAAGTAAAAAAGTCTTCTAAGACGACAGGAGCAAGCCTGTGTGTCAAAGAGCGCTGATTTTCATGTCAGAGGAGGACAGTGACTTCACTAAGGAATCTGGCAATGTGTAGGATATTTAATAACCTTGCAAAGAGCACACATCAGTTTTACCTGCACGGTACTTACTCCACCACTCCACCCCACCCATCATACCTGATTTCCCCCAGGAAGTCATCCATCCTCCTCACTCATTACATATGGTTTAATAGGCTAAG
This sequence comes from Condylura cristata, assembly GCF_000260355.1. Lineage (NCBI taxonomy): Eukaryota > Metazoa > Chordata > Mammalia > Eulipotyphla > Talpidae > Condylura > Condylura cristata. Next base: position 20,138,480 of record NW_004567125.1, on the reverse strand, counting down.
CCAGTTGGAGTTTCTAACCCTTGGTTACTGTGATTAGTTCAGGAATAAATCCATAGCCCAAACTGGTCCAATGAGAGTCACACATAGGACACACCAACACTGGCAGATGCAGGGAGTCTGCCTTCTTTACTGTACTGAGGGTGATGCTGAGACATAGGCTGTACACTTAGAAACTCTGGTAGTCATCTTGCCACCCAACACATGGAGCCTGCAGGAGAATGGAGTCAGCACCGAGAAAGCAAAGCCAAGAAATACCACATTCCTGTGATATTTGTTTAAGTTCTTGGATCTAGTTTAGCCTGAAGCTACCCCCTAGTTATATGAGATGATAACTTCTTTTCCCTGTCTATGACATTTAGAATGTAATTGTCTTTACTTAGAGCACACAGAGTAATGTGCAGTGTGGTAACATTTAATTAATGATTTTAGAATAGAAAATAATTGATGAGTTAAGTGGCTTGTCTCTGTCACCAAGCTGAATCTACCTTAGCTTTAAATAACAGTTCTTTCTACTCTATCAAACTCTTCTCTAATAAATGCAGCCATTACTCAGTGTAAGAAAGCAAATATTTAGGCCAATAGATTTTGGCATAATTGAAAGGCTTTTCTGGATTGGTTTGAATGGTTGTTCTCTTTTCCCATTATGACAAGACACTCTGTCATAGCAATGCAAAGATAATTTCAAAATATCAGATAGGTACAGCACTGTGACAAGGCAACCATTAAAAACTCTATTTTGAAATTAACTGGAAATATGTATAGCTCTATCTTTTTAAGAACATCCGTTCTTGTCTACGGTCAGGAAATATAAACCTCCACCTCAACTTTTATTTTACCCCTTAATGCTACAACTGAAATTATGTTGCCCCTCTGTTAACTCATCTACAGACAATAAACTAATTTGACAACTGATCCTCAGCAATGGATAACCAGCACGTCTGCTTCCTCAGTGAGTTAGAAATGTGCCTGAAACCACTGTTCCTCTGGAAACCTTGCCCTGGCCACACTAGATGTCCCTGGCTAGATATAAATTTAGATCCCTGTGAAGCAGATGGATGACTCTGTCTCAAAACCGCCACATGGCATCACCCCAGAGCTGTGTCCGAGCCCCTGGCACAAGAGGACAGCATGAGAGCCCTATATTGCCAAAAAGGTGCTCCGTCTGCGTCTGGGTCTGGGTCTCTGTCTGTGTGTTTTAAAATCTCAAGGCTTAAATCAACCAATGAAATATTCATGGGAATCTAAAGTAGTGGGCAAGCTAACGGCTTTCTTATAGGAATATCAATATTCTTGGAGCCAGTCTTAATCCAATATTCAGAAAGCTACTCTTCTCCCTTCATCACTTTGGGTTCAGACTTATTTTCAGAAATCTCTCCACCCTTTCACAAACCTGCTGCATTAACAGGATGGGTGGTGGCGGGTGGGACAAGGGCAAAACGAGGCGAGGAGGAGGAAGCAGGGTGGCATGTAGGCACAGGTCCTCAATGAGCAGGGACCACTGTCTCTCAGGCAGTCTCAGATACGTCAGGAGCGATGTTTAGTGTGGCCCCCCTGGGAAAGTGGGCAATGTGTGCAGAGTCGGGTGACTGGTTTCAGTGTTTTCGTCTGGTCTATGATTCCAGGTGTGTACGTAGGATTTTCCTTCCTGGCAAGAACTGGAGGGAGGGGTGGAAGAGGAAGAGGGGGAGGTCCCAACCAGTGTCATGGAAGGAAATTGCTGCTGGAGAAAGAAAATATTTTCCTCATCCATCCTGTCACATTTGGGTGCCCCTCCTACGAGTATAAAGACATTCAGGATGAGCACCCACAAACACCGGCCTCGCCCAGCAGACAGTCGGCATGCCACACACAATGACCCCTTCCTGTCCTCTTCCCCACCTGGCCCTCAGGCCTGTTCACCTCCACTCCCCACCAACCGCATGCCTGCCCTTAAAGTAGGGTGGAATTCTACATTCTCCTTTCCCCTTCTTACTCTCAGTTCAGACTGCCAAAAATGGGGCCAGTTAGGATGGTGGTTTCCTGATGTGGGTACCTGTCCCTCAGCCCTGGAATAAGGCCTGCCAACTTGTTCCAAGTCTGCCCGCCCAAAAGCCATGAAGCAGGGACTGGGCTGTGTTACTGAGCCCTATCCAGCACTGCCCTTTCAGGTGCCCCAGGAGCTAGGGAGACAGAGAGAGATTTCTTGGAGACGGGTGTCCAGAGCAGGACTGCCAAGCCACTCTGGGGCTGAGGAGGCCCAGTTACAGGCATGGTCGAGAGACATAGGTGTGGGCAGCAGGATGGTGGTGGGAGAAGGCTGTTTTCCACATACACCCCCTCTCCCACACACTGGCTTCTCTCCAGCATGAGTTAGTGAGTAGCAGTGTTCAAAGCTAGGCCTCAAAGATTGTCAGTCAGCTAGAAACCTTACCCTGTGGCCAGGAGGAGGTAGAGAGGGGCCCCTAGCCACTGGCATGTCCCTGCGCATTACCCACCTGAAGACTAAATCTTCATATGCAGGCTAGAAAAAAATAAAAATGTTTTAAACTTTCTATGCTTTACAGTTGATGTGCTATAAATTTGGGGGGAAAGCAATAGTGGTCAATTTAACAAATCAAGTCACTGTATTTCATCTTGCATGTGAAGCTTCTAAACCACAGTGCTTGGAAAAGAGAAGCTCCCAGATTCAGTGCAGGGAATAAGGTACTGGGGTCCTCTATAGAGAAACTTTAAGGTACTGAAAAGAACAGCTTGATCAATACAATAAAAAAAAAAGTGCAATTAGTAAGAGGCATGAGAAGATACTCCTTTATTCATGACATCTCTAAGCAAGCCCACTACAGTTACTCACAGGAAGGCCGAGGGTCCTCACAGCCATCCAGGCTTGGGCCACATCAACTTCTCTACATTTCTCCCACTCTACCACTCTCTAGGTCAGGAGGTGTTTTGTAGGGACACTACTTGTTAACCTAATGGGGACAGATTCTGCTATCCCACTGTTGTAATTCCAAAAATTACCATTTCCTTTCTTCATAATAGTGAGTCCTTAAGAGATGCTATTCCCCACCACTCACCCACCTAAATCTTCACAAGACAAAGTAAAAAGCCTAAAGCAAAGGCATCCATAGGAGATAGTCCTAATGTTGCTGCCTTCTGTTTTCACATAATCTGGTGCTATGCTTTAGCTCACTTGTTGTGTAAACTTGGGACTTTCTTTCACCTCTTGGTGTCTCAGCTTCTTCATCTTCAAAATGGAGATAATAATAGTATCTATCCCAGGGGTTGTTGTAATATAAATGAGTTAATATAAAGATTTCTAGAATACATGGTAAGTGCTATTGTGTTAGCTCATATTACTGCTGTAATGATTTTGGATGCCCCAAAATGTTGATTAAGTGGAAGTCATATCAAGTTTCCATGGAGAAAATGTACCCATTGGATGGTTAATATGGAGATACTGAAGCAGCTGGTCTGCCCTCAAGCTACATGTAAGTCAGATCTCATTGTAATCCAGTTTGATTCAGCTCCTCCAAAGGCGTTTAACTCCTTTGATATAAATTGGTGATAGCGCGATGACCGGTTCTTGAATGAGGAGTTGATCCTCTCTCAGCTGGAGAGAACTCATCAAAGGATTTGGAAAGATTCCCCGCTTTCTTTGAACACAGGAGTAACATACTATCATCCCATGGAGAAGTCTGAACCATTTTTTTTGCGGACCATTTTCTGCTTCTCCTAGACCAATGGCTCTAGAACACTATGACACAATATTGAGAGCTAAGATAAAGTCCTTGTCACTATATTCTCAAACTGAGATCCACACATTCTGAGGTAAAAATGGATCCACTGTGTGAACCTATAGCTGGCATTTAATGTGATACAAATAACCAGTGCCTCGTTGTCAATGAGGCCTTGTAATACATCCTGCTAAATGTTTTATTTTCTTTAATTAATACTTACAATATCTTAATCAGTAGATCAAATTACTATTTTCCTTTCTTACTGATGAAGCAACTAAAGTTCAGAGAAGTTAAATAAGTTGCCCAAGGGCAAAAAGCGATTAAAAGGCAGACCCAAGAACTAAATCAAACTTTATCTGACTCCTAAGCCTGTCATTCAACCATTAGCTTTTACTTCCAGTAAATCCATTTTTAAAGGAAACCACCACATCCAGATAGGCCAATGGAATGGTTTCGTGAGATAAACATAAATTCTTAGTAGATGGTAAGACTAGTGGAGAAATTCTTCTTCTTCTTCTTTTTTTTTTTTTTTTTTTGGCATAATTAAATGAGATTGATAGGGCTTCTTCTTGGAGATATCCCTGAAAAGCTAAATAGGTGAGCTAGTGTCCAGGGGGGAAGAAATGCATAAGCTGTCTAAGGATGACCCACATAAAAGTGAAACTATTTGAGGTCCAACGTGCCTTATCAAAATGGCAACAGGGTTGAGATCACCTGACTCCAGCTTTTCCCAAGCTAACATCCTAGTGCCAGGAAACAGCAACAAACCATTAAGATTGCAGGCTGGTTTCCCATCAGACTCTTTTCTAAAAAAAAAAAAATACAAATTCCAGGGTTTCTGTATGTGTGTGGGGGTGGGTGTGTACACATCCCCAAGCTGACAATACTAAAAGACCAAGTCTTGAATTAAGAGACCATCTAAAAGAAAAAGTCCCTTTGCTAGCTGAGTGAGCCCATGTGAATCAGTCTGGAGCAATTATACTGGTGAGAAGGCAGAACTGAGAAACAAACAGGTTAGTCCTCACATTAAAGGCTGCTTCAAGTTGCACCTAGGACCATGAATGTAGAAGCACTAGCTTACTGGCTCTGCTTGCCGAAGATTAGCACCCTACCAATGGCTCAACTCCCAGGTGGTCAAATGTTCCAGGTGTCAGTTTTTACAAATCAAGAGCTCCTGGAGTTACATGCTAAAAATTAGGCAAATTTGAAGGATGCTCTGATTTCTAGGAGTTTTTTGTCCCAAATACACCTTTGTCTAACAAGCATTACTAGAAGATAATCGACAGAAAGAGACAGGTGTTAACAGAGCTTTCATGTTAGAGGAACAGTTGTCTCTCTTCCTTCTAAATAAAATTTCTCCTTGTTACCAGTCAAAAGTACGATGAACTCCTCCCAAAGGCGAGTGTTCAGGTAGTTCTGAAAGACCTGTATTCAAGCTTGCATGAGGGACAGACTTTCCTAGTGGGAGTCTGTTGTCCCCAAGACAGCATTGTATTTCTCTTTGCATGCACAAATTGCTATATGCCTGGGATGTCTGCAAAAGGAGACGGCAGAACAGACTTTCTTCCTCAGTAGTAACAAGATGCTTATTCTGACTAGCATGAGCACAGAAACCTCACTGTGACAATAAAGTGACCCCATGTTGACATCCCTAACACACAGAATTATTCCATTTTAAAAGACCTTGAAATTCATCTGAACCATCACATTTATGATTTTCCAGTTCTCATCTTTCATAATGAACTGGTTGTTCTAGTTTCTGACTTCTTTTTACCATTTGGGATGTGACTTTCTGACATTTCCCTGCCACCACTTTAAGTGACTATCTGCATATCCACCCAAATGCCACTTCTCAGACCTCCTCAAATACAGCCAATAGTCTCCATGCTCTCCTGCTTTCCCAGCCCACCCAGATTCCAACACTGTCATGTTCCATCATAACAGAGCATGTCACCTGGCAGAAAAGAAACTGACTTTAGCAGAAAATAAATGACAGTCCACAATCTGTTTTCTTATCATCATGAGGACTTGAGCTTCAGCTCTTGGATTCTCTGAGAGAACAAATGATATTCAATCAGCAAATAAGCACTGGAATTCAATCCCTTGTGTGCTGGGCACTGTTCTTGATGCAGGGATACCAGAAACAAAACAGACAACGTCCTTGATCTCAAGGAGCATGCACTCTAAACAGGGAACATAAGTGCTTGCTAATAAGTTTTGAACCAACTTTTATAGGGAACTCAGACATAACAGTATTAGCAATAATGAGAAGAAGGCCTTCTTGAAAATGTGTTTTCAATAGTTTCCCTTCTCTAACTCTTTTAAAATGATTGCTTGTCTGGTCTCATCAGAGAAAGCATCAAGGGGGCTGAGAACTAATCAAAACTTTATAAAACAGTCTTTGCTACAAAATCATTTTAAAGTCACAGCAACAAAAAACTACAGTGATTCAAAAAATCCAGTACCCTACTAAGCACTCTGCAAGTTCAGTAATTACACTTGGTTTCTGCTTCCATTTCCTTTATAAGTACCAGCTACAAGTCTCAAAGGAAATAGTTCAGCTGTTTCCATTTTAACATTTTGCCACCCCAAACTTTCAGACTTGCCAAATTAAGTGGACAAATGGCTGTGATTCTTTCCCTCTTCTTCAAACAATTTTGTCCCGCCATCCTCCAAAAAAACAAAGTGATAAATATACTAAAATTGCTAATCTCTACTAGAAGTAATATAAGATGCAAGTTATTTTCTTGACCCAGCTAAGATACTGCCAGTTCACCTTTTTCAATCATTTAATGTGTCTGGTGAGTTTTTGAGAAAGTATCTTTTTCCCTCAGTTCCCATTCTGTAGGGTTAATAATGACAGGAACTTCTCCCTGGCGATTTCTGGGTATCAAGAAAACAAAGTGACAGCACACCAGGTTCCTAGTACTTACTAAAAGAGGTAACCTCTCTCCCCAATTTAGAACTTTCTTCTATAAGAATATACTGAGGCCAGTAATAACTGAAGCTAGGCCAGGAACAGAGAATTTGGGCCTTTAATTTTAGTAACACTTCATTAAAAACTCCTCACCTGTATCAGATGTTTGTTTATTTGTGAGCCAAAGCATACACGCATACACACACATATGTAGTCATTTAGTCATTCAAAAAATACTTATTGAACACCTATTCTGTGCTGGCCTAAGGCTAATGACTATGTGGCTTTCTTACCATGGAAAACCTACTGCACATATTTTCAGTGAGCTACATGCCCCGTTCATGTAGTGACTTTACTGTGGAATTTCACTGTGTCAAAGTTCAATATGGAAAATACAGAGAAGAAAAAAAAATTCTCTTAAGACCACCAGCTAAAGGTGACTGCCATGTTTACATTTCATTTATTTTTCCTCATTTTTCCAGTTGGTACAGTAATGAATGATGTTTCATGGGGATGTGTTCATACTGCATTATAAATTTACTATTTTGTTGGTTTTCTCTACTGACCAATATAACAAGTGATTTTCCCAAGTGCAAATTCCTAGTTTTTGCTTCAATTTCCATTATAAGTACCAGTTAATACATCCTGGAATATACTTCCTAAGACTTGGAAGAGAATTCTGAGAAGATGGTGGAGTAGGAAACACTCTTTCTCCCCGTCTAGATAATTGCACAGGCAAGTAAGGAATCAGGAAAAAAAAAAAAAAAGTAACTATAATAAAGTTAAAATAAAAATCAGGCAACTATAGATCATAGACATTCTATCGGGAAGGAGGAAAGCGAAAGTTCAGGACAGGAGTAGGAAGTGACTATGTAACTGCACAGGTAAATTGATGGTGGGAATTTCATTGGGAAACTTATACATTGTACAAAAATGAAGGACAATGTAATAAATGTATTTGAAAAATTTTTTCAAAAGTATATCTGCTATATGGGCCCTCCCTGGTGGCATAGCAGGTTAAAGCACGACACTGAGAAACTAAAGCCACTTCAGCATGAGTTCGATCCCTGCCCCGGAGGTGACCCACATGGCAGCCACAGACATCTCCTGACCCACCCAGTGCTCCCCTCAGCAGTGTACTCCATCAGTCAGCCTGTTCTGCTCCCCCAATCTTGTCTCTGGTGAATCCTCTCACCACCCCTGCATCTCTGGCCTGTACCCCAGCTCTGTATGCATAAATAAATAAATCTTAAAAAAAAAACTGAGCTTCAATTACCAAGTTATTAAATTTAAATATCCAGTTTTCAACAAAAATAGGCACTCAAAAAAAATAGGAAAACTTAGCTTATTCAAAAGAGAAAATAACTTAAAAGAAGCTATCCTTTAAAAGGCTTGATGGCAGATATACTAACAAAGACTTTAAAACAAGTGTCATAAAGGCAGTCAAAGAAATTAAGAAATATATGAAAAAGTCAAGGAAATGATGGATAAACAAAATAGAAATAGTAATAAAGAAATAAAAGTCCTAAAAATAACCAAGACAAATTTTGGAACTGAAAATTGCAACAATTTAAATTAAAAATTATCTAAAGGAATTCAAAGGTAGATTCAAGCATGAAAAAGAAAGGATTGGCAGACTTGATAAAACTAATATAAATGATTAAGTCTGAGAAATACAGTTGATATTCAATTGAATAGTGCCTTTAAAAAGGAAGAAAATTCTAACATTTACTACAACTTGATGAACCTGGGGGACATTGTTAAATGAAATAAGCTATTCACCAAAAAAAAAAAACTGTATGACTCCATTTATATGAGGTTCTTAGTGTACTCAAAAATCATATGAGGCAGCAAAAAGAAGGAGTTGCCAAGAACTGGGGAAAGAGGCGGTGAGGGGGCATAATTTAATGAGTTTAGAGTTTTAGTTTTACAAGATGAAGAGTTATGACAATAGATGGTGGCTACAGTTGCACGACATTGGGAATGCATTTATACCATTTAACTATATACCTGAAAATAGTTAACCTGGTAAAATGTATTATGTATTTTCCCACAATAAAAAATAAAAATGGGATAATCAAATCCTGGAGCTTGAAAACACAGATTCTTCCAGAGTTTACAATGGGGCAACAGTTGTTCTTATTTGTATGACTTCCAGTTTCACAGCTTAGATTTGAAAACTATCACATTTTCTGTTAGCAGCTTCCTCTCATGTTTATACTAAGCATTCCACACTTTTATATAATGCATTGTAACAATTGTGGCACTTATAACAAGTATGTGAGCTTTGGATGGAACTAGATGGCCTCATTTCCCTCTATTCCCAGGGAATCCCTTCCAATTCCATAGGGTTCCATTTTCCATTGCCCTAGGACCCAAACAAGTACTGACATCAACAACATGTTGCTACAATGGATATTAGAATATGGCAAAAACAGTGCTGTTCACCAAACATCCCAGCAGATTTCCACAGCCCCTTGCAGTTGGGCAGCCATGTGATGGGACAAATTGTGAATAGCTAGGGTGTGTGTCACTTCTAGACCAGAACATAGAAAAACCAACATGGAAGACTACATGAGAGTCTTCTGCTAACCAAGAAGGTCATGTGTTCCAGATAGTATTGGCAAAAAAATGGCAGAGCCTTCATCAATCTGAGTTCCCAACAACTGAGGTAACAAAAACCCCATCAACATGCACTGAACATGTAGAATGAGCAAGAGAGAAGCTGTTGTTATCAAGCCACTAATATTCCACACTTGGGTGTTACTATATCATAACCTGACCTATCTTTGCTACTAGACACAGTTTTTGAAACATTTCCCTTTAGTTTTTAACCTGTTGTGAACTGCTTCAATAGAAAACCAACATGAGGACATATGAATAATGCATATTGTACGACATATTGTACTGACATTTCATCTCCAGAAAAACACTATATGAAAATAGGTTTCTAGCCATCAGTCCTATTAATTTATCAAACATCAAAAGTTCATAGTGATACATTTAGCTCACACCAAATGATTCACATGCCTGTCACCTCAACCATAACCAAAATCATGTGGCATGGTTTTTAATCAGAAATGGTTAAAAACATAGTGAGATTAGAAAAGAAGCTAAAGAAATTAAAACACCTCACAAAAATAGACATACAAATTGCAAGTAAGCATATGAAAAAATGTTCAACACTATGTCATTAGGGAATTAAAAGTTGGAATATCAATGTCATACACTATACACTATTAGAACAGAAAATCCAAAACATTAATAAAAAATGCTGACTAAGATATAGAGAAATAGGAGCCCTTGTTAAATGCAAAACTAGTTTGTCACAAAATTAAACATACTCTTAACATACAGTTCAGCAACCATATTCCTTAGCATAACCATGGAAATTGAAGACTTATGTCCAGGCAAAAACTGGCACATGGATGTTTCCAGCAATTTATTCATCACTGGAAAAACTTGGAAGCAACCTACAAAAGATGATGGATAAGTAAAAGGTAACTTCTCCAGACAAGGGAGTATTATCTAGCACTAAAAAGAAATAGGTTATCAAGTCATGAAAGGACATGGAAACAAATGCTTGCCACTAAGTGAAAGAATCAATATGAAAAGATTCCACATACATCTAATATAGGATTCTAACCATCTGGTAATTGGAAATGACAAAACTATGCAGACAGTAAAAAGATCAGTGGTTGCCAGAAGTTAGGAGAAAGGGAAGAATGAAAAGGCAGAGTATAGAGCATTTTTAGGGTAATTAAACTAGTTTGTATCATTATAAATTAGCCCAAGCCCATCCAAATGTCTAACACCAAGAGTGAACCGTAATGTAAAGCAAGGATTTTGCATGATAAACAACATGTCAATACAGGTTTATCAATAATCACCAATGTACCACTCAAATGTTCCCCTGGACCACTCAGGGAGATTAACAACGGGAAAGGCTGTGCTTATGTGGGGTGGGAGGTATATAGGAAATCTCTGTACCTTCTGCTCAGTTTTACTGTGGAGCTAAACTAAAAGTGTTTTAGAAAATAAAGTATATTAAAAATCAAAAAACAAAAAGCACACAAAAATTAGGCAAATGCAGAGAGTAAATGAAAAAATGTAATCCAGTAATTATATTGATGGTAGCAGTAACAGTGTTGTTGTTCTCCACCCATCACATTTGTAAAAGTAAATAAATGAATCAAAGAATAAACTAAAACTAAACACTCTAGTACCAAATTTAATTGGAAGTATGAAAATGAATCCACACGGTATTGTTGTCTTCAAGAATATACGGCCTTGCTCTGTCCAGTGATAAAACTTCAAAACAATTAACAATAGTTATAGACATACATTGATCCTTGGTTGTGGTTTTGAAATTCTATTTGCTACTAAAAGAAGCCATTTGGGAAAGGATGATATAAGATAAGCCTAGAATATCTTGTCACATCAGACAGCAAGAAAGTCATCAAATATGCTGAGGGTCATGTCAAAGGATTCAAGTAAAGATAGAAGAGGCCCTACTGGCCAAAGATGGGATCAATAATAATAAATATAACAATTCAATGGCTTGGAATCCATGTAGTATGTAGACTACAGTTATCCATACATAACCAAGGAGTTCGTGATAATTAAATAGCAGCTCTAGAAGATGTAATAAGATACTTTACTAACTTGATAACTGGTAAGTACAAAAAAAAAGTGAAGCGTTTAGTTTACCTTTCCTATCTGGATTGCCCCACTAATTAAATAAACAGTGTAAGAGAAGAAATATCTTTTCATGGAGAAGTCTAATAAGATAGTAATAGATTTAAATATTCTGAAGCTCACAATAAACTAATGGATCTATTCGTTGAGCATCAATCTCTACTAATATAACAAAGACAGACACGGTACTTGCAGATGTATCATCCATCATCTTGAAGAGAGTATTGAATATGAGTTTCCAGCCTCCAAATCTAGCTACTAATTTGCAGGAAATGTGGAGATCAGAGGAACCTGTGGAACTTCATAGGGTGTGTGTAATCAGCAGCATGCAGGCTGCAGGAAACTGCAAGTCAATTGCCCTGGGTTCTCCAACAGATAGACTGTTCAGAAGAGAAAAGGCCGGTGGGGAAATTTCAGCTTTTAAAGGCATAGCAGAGTATTCTGTTGGGCATCCCTGGTGTCCTAGGGGTTAAATCTCAGTGCTATCATGCTATCATGTTACAGCTTGAGTTCAATACCTGGCCAGGGAGCAAATCCACATGGCACAACAAACCTCTGCTGACTTTCCTACTGTTCCCCTCAGCAGTATATTTCAGTGGATCCACCTGTTCTGCTCCCCACTCTGTCTCTAGTGAATCCTCTCACCCCACCCCCAACATCTCTGGCCTATACCCCCGTTCCTATATGTATAAATAAATTAATGAATCTTTTTTTTAAAGTATTGTGTCAATGAAGAAATAAATCTAAACTCTGTCAATGGTGCTTAAGGTTACCAACTGGGTAGAATATTACCCTCTCATCTTCCCCCCCACAAGACTCCCGCAACCAAAAAAGTGAAGTAATTCTATAAAAATCAGTACACTGGTTACTTTAAGGGGCAGGGAGATAGTGGGGATGATGAGAAGTCAGATGGAGGGCTTCTGACATGGCTGAAAGTTTCTATTGACCTGGATGATGGTTAAAAGGCACTTTCCTTCTAACAACTTTGCATTTGTTTTCTTTAGGTTTATAATAAAAATACTTAAAAATTAAATGCGGCTGGCCCTCCCTGGTGGCGCAGCGGGTTAAAGCACAGCACTGAGAATCTAAAGCCGCTTCCTCATGAGTTCGATTCCCGCCTGCCCCGGAGGTGACCACATGGTGTGGCAGACCTCTCCTGACCCGCCCGCTGCTCCCCTCAGCAGTGTATTTCGTTGATCTGCCTGTTCTGCACTCCACTCTGTCTCTGGTGAATTCTCTCACCCTCCACATCTCTGGCCTGTATCCCAGTTCTGTATGCACAAATAAAATAAAATCTTTAAAAAAAAAAAAAAATTAAATGCGGGCCCTCCCTGGTGGCGCAGGGGGTTAAAGTGCAGCACTAAGAAGCTTAAGCCACTTCCTCGTTGAGTTTGATCCCCACCTGCCCCTGAGGAGATCCACATGGCCCAGCAGACCTTCCCTGACCCACCCGCGGCTCCCCTCAGCAGTGTACTTCATCGATCTACCTGTTCTGCTCCCCACTCTGTCTGGTGAATCCTCTCGCCCTCCACATCTCTGGCCTGTACCCCAGTTCTGTATGAATAAAAATAAATAAATCTTAAAAAAAAATTAAATGCACACACATTAAGCTGAGGTATCTGGAGGAGGCTTTCCAGAGGTAGCATATCTTCATCTGGATTTTACATGACAAATGAAAATTGAAAATGAACTTTAACTGGCTTTGAGAAAAATAAAACTTTCATAGCCTTGCTTGAGTTCCTTACTCATTTTGGGGAAGCACCTCAAACTCCTGAGGACCAAACCAGGCCAGCCCAGAGCCCCCTATAGTCCTCTTTCTCCTTTGGTTTGCCCCCACATAGATTCTTACTATGCCAAGTATCACTTCCCGTGTTCTTCTTGGCACATGGCATGAACTCCACCCAAAGAAGCACATTCATCAGCTATTGCCAACTCTCTACAAAAGCCGGAGAAGACAAGCTTGGGATTGTAGACTCAATAGTCCCTTCCATTCTGAGGATGTGCTATGTGACCCAAGAAGTCACTGGGGACATGGCGCTAAACCATGAGACCAGCTCATGCTATCATTAAACCCAAAAATAAATAAATAAATAAATAAAATAAACAGTGACCCAAAGCAGAGGTCTCCAGATTAGAATCAGTTCCAGGCACAATTAGAGGAGACGCCACTTGAAGACTGGTGCAAAGCTGATAAGACAAAGTATTCTTGGATTGTTGTGGTCATTTTATAAATGATTGTGTTTTTCTTTCACATTTTTTGTTACTTCTTGTCCATTTTTATTGGAGGTTGGATAGTTCTCTGAATTTTGTGTTTTGTTGCTTTCGGGAACATGAAGTCTTCCTTCCAGAAAACAAGGTTCTATTTTCCTTCTCTCAACAGTGTCACACATAGCCTAGAGCCAGCCTCACTTCTCTTGGCTGGTATCTCCTAATGTGGTCATGTTCTTGTGCCCTGGATCTAGAATATGGCCTTCTGGTTTTCCTTTTCAATTTGGGGTCTAGGACAGGCAGATGAAGAACACACATGGAAAATGAGAAAAATGCATTAAGAAACTAAAGGGAGACTTTATACAGCTATACTTTCGAAAGGAGGACAGACGTGAGATTTCTTATACCTTTCTCGGTTTGGTCTCTGGTAAGCAAAGGAAAGAGATGGAAACAGATACCCACATGAGGCAAGGTACAAAACCAGCACAAGTTAATTTTCAGGTCCCGCGGTCTCTCCCTTAACATTGTGGTCTTATGAATGACACTCAGACAGCACCTTCCCTCATCTCTGCCTCAGAAATCCAGGAGCTTCCTGCATAGGGCCAGAGGATGCTGGTTCTCATTTACATATTAGTGTGAATGTCAGTTAGTATTTGCTTTGGGAACTTAATTAAACTGCAAGTCCTGCTTCCTGTTAGGGAAAGTCCATCATGTTTTCTGGACAATATTTTGTGCGATGAATTCTCTACCTCAAGCCCCAAACCTCTTTCTCAAGTACCTGGCAGCTTCTCCTACAGAGGTATGAAAGGGTGAGCAACTCAGAACCAGGACTAACCCCAGTGTCCAGCAGGGAGCCGGTGTGTGCAGTCCTGGAATGTTAACTGCGGGCAGCAGGGAGGTCTCTGAGGAAGCCTGCAATTACATAAACTCTGGGGACGTCTAGAGGATGTTGGAGGTGTCCCCAAGCCTCCCTCCAGGGAGGTGAGAGCACAGTCATGGGTAAAACCAGTCCAAGACCTTTGGCCCAAAGGATATTCTAACAAATAGTCACACATGGGCTAGTGCCCAAGAAATACCATCCTCAGCTTTTCCTTTTCTAGTGGGAGCTATTTCCCCTGCTGGGTGTAAAGAGTGCAACTGTTATAATCCTTAAAGATAGCTTGGTGGAGGGTGAATGGAACATGTGCACATATGGAGGTGTAAAAATGTAACCCCAAATTAAATATACACACACACACAGCACTTCTCAAGGTGCTCCCCAGGAAGAGCCATGCAGGCAAACCACTATACACTCTTCTCCCAACAATGCTATTAGTTCTCCATCTTCATTCATAGATCACCCCAAACATGTTTTTAACAGTGCCACGGAGATAAGTGAATTCTAGCATGTGCTTGGATGCCAGGCCAAGGGAATGAACATCATTACGTTTTAACACTTCCTTCTAGAAATAAAAAAGGAGGAGGACCACAAGAGAAGGGCTAGTATATCTGATGGATACCAGAAAGAGGTCACAGTGACTTTTTTTTAATAATAGAAAAGTACTGATTCAAAAATTAGGATTTTTTTTTTAAGCTACAAGGTGTTGAGGAAATAGACAGGAGTTAAAAAGACATGAAATCTGGTCATAAAGGCCAGGCTTAATCAAGAAAATTCAAAATTCTCCTCACTGCTGTGCTGCCTAGCAAACTTTTGAGTGTGCATAATCTTGGAAAGCAATTGAAAATGGGACTGAGCAGTGTTTAGAAACATCTGAAGCTGGGCCCTCCCTGGTGGCAGAACAGGTTAAAGCACAGCACTATGAAGCTACCACAACCACTGCAACACGAGTTCAATCCCCAACCAGGGAGATGACACACATGGCACAGCAGATCTCTCCTGTCCCACCCACTGTTCCCCTCAGCAGAGTATCCCAGTAGATCTGCCAGTTCTGCTCCCCACTCTGTCTCTGGTGAATCCTCTTTACCCCCCACACCTCTGGCCTATACCCCAGTTCTATATGCATAAATAAATCTTTTTAAAAAGAAAAGAAAGAAACAGTCTGAAGTTGATTCCAAACTCTTCCATCTACTGGCTACTATAAGTTATTCA
Organism: Condylura cristata; assembly: GCF_000260355.1. Taxonomy (NCBI): domain Eukaryota; kingdom Metazoa; phylum Chordata; class Mammalia; order Eulipotyphla; family Talpidae; genus Condylura; species Condylura cristata. Next base: position 20,122,852 of record NW_004567125.1, on the reverse strand, counting down.
CTTTTCTTGACTTCACCTACTCATCCCTTAAAATGGGCTCACCATTGCCTCTACCTTACGGAACTAGCATGAATGTTTAACGAGATCATGAGTTTAAATAGGCAAGTGCAGTACCTGAAAGACAGTGGCTATTCTATAAATATAGTATGGTCATTATTATTGAGTTAAAACTTTGTGAAGGATTTATGTCCCAAAGAATCACGAGGTGCAAAGGGAGACACTGTTAGCAGAGCATCATTCTCATATATCCCTCACCAGGGAAAACTTTTCTCTTAAGAAAGGACACCAGGGCCCTCCCTGGTGGCGCAGTGGGTTAAAGCACAGCACTAAAAAGCTTAAGCCACTTCTGCATGAGTTCGATCCCCGCCTGCCCTGGAGGAGATCCACATGGCGCAGCAGACCTCTCCTGACCCGCCCGCTGCTCCCCTCAGCAGTGTACTTCGTCGATCTGCCTGTTCTGCTCCCCACTCTGTCTCTGGTGAAGCCTCTCACCCTCCACATCTCTGGCCTGTACCCCAGTTCTGTATGAATAAATAAATAAATCTTTAAAAAAAAAAAAAAAAAGAAAGGACACCAGTGCGAGTGGGAGGGGAGAGGGAAGCAGACGCCCAAGTGGCCAACTCTTGTGATCCAAGGCCTAGCAGATTTGGAAAACAGTTTGCCCAATCGGATGAAAGCTGCAGAGTGGGGAAGGTCACAGATCCTGCGCCAATGCCAAAGCTACAGCCTCTGGAGCTCCTGATTCTTTTCGAGAGCACTTCACCTGCAAGAGGGATGGTGCCGGACTAGGAGAGGGACTCCATGACTACACTCCCTGTGCTTGACTAAGAGGATGAAAGAAGAAATGGGCTCATCTCCCTGGAAAGGGGTGCCCGATGGGAGCATGAGAATTTGCTCAGCTGCTGAAGAGGCCCCCTTCCCAACTGACAAACCCATCCTCAAAAGACATTGACTTAAAGCCGCAGGAACTAATAAGCAGATTTGTTTTTCCTGATGCTGGTTAGGTACCAGAAAAACTTCTCACATCAACAAAGTCTCTGAATACAAAGAAAAGAACTTAGCCTACAGCTCTCCATAGTGGTATTTTGAGGGAGAAATGTAATAGCCAGAGATATGCAGGATGGGAGAGCAAAAAGCAAAGGCTTATGCTAAAAGTTACCTTCCTTTCTGATGGCTAGTTAGATATTCAAAATAAAAGTTTAGCAGCTGTAATTTGATGGTTACCTAAGTATATGGACCTTGAAATAAATGGAGTTGGCGGTAGTGTACCCATTTGAATTGTCCCCATCCCACTGTATTTTGTCCACTTTGTGATGGTCATCCTTGACCTTATGCTTCCTACTGCCACTTACTCTTCCTGACCAGCCCCTCTTGGGTCTTAGTGTAAATTTCCATCCTTCCCATATTTAGCAAATCCACCAGACAGAGAGCACCTTAGTTAAACTTGCATTTTAAACAGGTATAACAGTTTCCGGTATGTTGTATTGGCTCCACAAACACTGAGGATCATTTATAGAACAGAGTGAAGCTAACTGACTCAAGTGAAAAGCGAACCCAGTCCACAACATCAGTAACACCTTCCTCCACTTACTGAGTAAATGAGCTGCCCCTGATTCAATAGGCAGCACAGGTGCCTACATTCCCTTCCTTGTGCCAGAACCATCTTTGTGACAAAGAAGGCTTTTCCAACTTTAAAAGCTTCTCAAAATTCACATAGAGAAGTTGAATCATATCATATCCTGCAGGGCAACTGCTACTCTCTGTTTGCAACTACCCAGACCCATCAACACTTTTAACTCAATGTGTACAAAAACTCAAGAGAAAGAGAGCAAGAGAAGAAAATTCCTCAGTTCTCTTAGGTTCTCCAGTAAGGTCTCAGAGCTACTAAATATAATCTAGACTTTCTAAACGAAACAGATGAGCCAATACGAACATTTCGGAGTAAAGTCCCCAAATTGAGTTACCCTTAGACCGAACATGATTTTTTTCATTTGATTGCAAGGAATTATTAGCCTCCCAAAACAACCCCATTATTTGACCTTAGTCTGTGTTGTCACAAAAGCTGGATTTATGGCCCATAAATCATACTGGTTTTGGTATTTGGAAAGCCTTCAGAACCCTCTTTACTACATAGACTGATTTATTCAAGGCACACCCCCTACAGGAAGACTTCCCTGATTTCTATAGCCCTCACAAGATTCCTTCTACTTTGTCTATGTAACACTTAGGTGTGGCTCTATTAATCACACCATTTGAACTTAATCTCACTTTATCTCAAATAATCTACTGTTACATAATGGAATAATTTTCTTGGTCCAGGGAAACCTGAATGAATAAACATGGAGCTTACTATTCATGGATTAGATTTGAAAGGACCCTAGCCAGATAAACAATGGTGTTTTTTCTTCTCCATTAATCATGATAAAGTATGTAAAGGCGTGGAATTATAATGCTGTACATCTGAAATTATATGATGTCAAATACCAATTATTTTAATGAAATAATTAAAGTTTTTGCAAATTATTTACTGACTAGGAAATGACAAAAATGTAATTTTGAGTGAAAAGGCAGGATTTTAAAATTGCAAACACAATAGGTTCCTACTTCTGTTCATAAAAGTATATAGGAAGAATTAAAAACTGAAAACATCTAATGTCCTATCACCCAGAGATAATGACTACAAGTGAGGGATGAGATTATGGATTATTTTATACTTTCAACATCATCTTTTTTTTTTCATAAACCTAATTTTCTACAGTATTCAAACATTTTTACTTTTTGATTTTAAGTAAAATTAGTTTATGTAGGGCCTTTTCTGGTGGTGCAAAGGGTTAAGTCACAGCACTGTGAAGCTATCTACAGTCACTGTAGCATGAGTTTGATCCCCAGCCAAGGAGGTAACCCACATGGCACAGCAGACCTCTCCTGCTTTGCCCACTGCTCCCCTCGCTGTGTATTTCAGTCAATCTACCTGTTCTACTCTCCCCTCTGTCTCTGGTGAATCCTCTCACCCTCCACATCTCTAGCCTATACCCCAGTTCTGTATGCATAAGTAAATCCTTAAAAATATATGTATTTAAAATTAGTTTATGTAGGTTTCAGGTGGACAGGATTACAATGTGAAATCTGTGTATACTACATTATGAGCTCCACCAAAACTCTAGTTTCATCCACTACCATACAGCTGACCCCCTTTACCCAACTTCCACACCTTTTCCCTTCTTCTGGCAACCCCCACTTTGTTCTCATAATCTAAGAGTTTATTTTTGTTTTGTTTTTCTTATTCATTTGTTTTGTTCAACCACTTTTATTACAAAAAAAACTACTCATGCAATATGTAATGATTTATAGTGTACTCATTAAGAAGGAACTTTTCAAACTCACTGTTGGTAAGATAGTGTATAGCCAATGACTGGGAGAAGGACTGAGTCCAGCACCTGGCCATTGCCTAGACAGAGAGCTGGTGATCACCAGGGAGAAACACTGGGAAAAGGCTCTGTCTTTTCATTTCTGTATACACAGCAGTTAATATAGCACCCCAGGTAGAACCAGCTACATAACATTTGGGTCCAGTGCAAAAGAAAATTTCTGGGCCCCTCCCCTGCTCAAGAAGTATTGCATATTTCAAGGTGACAGCAGTGCCCATTAAAACAGGTTTCCTAAGTGTAGACTCAACAAAGTACAGATCCTGAAAGCAAGAACTGGCCCACACATTCTAGGTACTCAGGAAATACCTGCTGACCTGCTGAAAGAAGGAAAGACAAGGAGGAGGACCCCAAACATCCTCCTCTTCATTGTGCTTCACAGCAAAACTATAATTAACAAGATCTGAAGTTATGGAAGAGGATGAAGTCAGAGTTAGGAGATAGCACTCTTTCAGAATTTTCCAGAAGTCTACATTTCAACTGTAATATCACATTGTCAAAAATATACCTTTTTGTTCATAGGTCCACAGTCTATTGGACTGTGGACATGATCATTCTATCTACAGAAAAAAATAACTATTATCTTTTCTGCCTGTTCAAATAAGATAGTGGTTCTGTCTCTTACATCCTCCCTCTCTGCTTTCCCCTCAACCCACTTTTCCTCTTATAACCCTTTAAGCTTGGCAAGAGAACTCTCCCTACCCATCTTTTCCTTCCGGCACCCCCTACACACCCATCCTCAGTTCTCCCTCTGGCTTTAATGCCAACCAAGCAGACAGTGAACATGAGAAGGTGTCGCAGAGGAAGTGAATAACCCTCATCCTAATCTCCTCCGCGGTGCTCTTGCACATGCCTGGCCCAAGCCCAGGAGGACTGGAGCTGCCAGCACATGGAAGCTGCCACAGCCTCAAAGAAGACAAGGCAGCCAGGGGTCATCACTTGTCAAGGAGAAATGACACAATAGTTTACAATTTTTTAGACTGGGGAAACTGGGCCTTTCCGTGGAAACTTGACCTTTGGACATGGAGAGTGCTCTAGAAGGACACTCGCCCTCAGCTGCCAGGGCCACATCCCTGCCCTCTGATGCTAAGAAATATGAGAAGTCCACATCCCCTTGCGCATGAACCAAAGCCAAGTTATCAAATATCTAGCACCTTCTTCTGCTAGTGGACGTCCACAGCAGTAATAATAACATCACCTAGTTTGGGCTGAGTGTTTTGTTCCCTCTTAGTAACTGCCACATGTTGTAGCCCATTTGATCCTCCAAAAGACCTGTGATAGTGAGAGAAAGCTATTATGATCCCATTTACAGTGTAGGAAACGGAGACACCAAGAGATTAAATGATTGTGACCTGAGATCAGAATGTTCGCTAATGTTGGGTCCAGGACTTGGGCCCAGTTTCCTGAGGCTACTCTCATGATTTCTTCTCTGCTGCCATCGCTGAGTTTGAACAGAAGCACTCTTTAATTAAACACAGTTTAATGGAGGTCAGGGAAGTATTTAGAAAGGATGAGGGAAGGAAAGGCAGCAGACTCTAGCAGGAATTCCTGGACATTTTATATTAATATGATATAAATAATTTACCATTTGCCTTGCATCTTAGCAGTTACTCAGTTTTAAATTAACCACCTTAAAGCAGGAAGCCTAAGCAAAAAGGGACAGTTTCTATTTCAGTTGGCAGTGAGAACAGATTTTAACTTGTTTCATTTGAATATGGATTTCTGATGGCCTGATGGTCCTTAAACCAGATAGTAGAGCCAGACCTTAAAAAGCTGGCTCAGTTCACTCCACCAAGTGCTACTGTGTACTTTTTTTGCACTAGGAAGGGGCCGGCGATTTGTGTCTGAACTGGCTCTTTGGTTCCTGACTCCCTAAGGTACACCAGGCCTCTTCCTTCAATGCCCTCCTTTGCAAGCACTGGCTCGGCTGCAGAACAGTCAGGTCCGAAGGTGTTTCTGTGGCTCCTTCCCCACTGCACTGCGAGCCCTGGTGGGCAAGCTCCCTCCCAGTCATTGTTATCTCTCAAAAGCCCAGGAGACCACACAGAGCGAAGCCTCCATAAACCAATCTGTCAGTAAGTAAATGCTAAAAGCCAGTTCACCTGAAACAGGCCGTTGGACCTCTTTCGAGTTTCAGGGTTTCTACTTTGTAAAATGTATTTAGGTACAGCTGTGCTGCCTGAGTCACAGGGCTGTAAAATGATGAAATGTTTGTTTATTGCCAAGCCCTCCCACATACATCCCCAAACACAGAGAACCAGAAGCCAGGAGACCCATTATTCAAAGAGAGGAGCCCCACTTGTTCTTCGTGGTTACGTGCCCACCATCTACGCCAGGTCCTTAGCAAACAAATGCACAGTTAATGTGCACCTGTTAATGGGGTGGGGGGTGGGGGGGATACTTTGTAAGCACTGTGACCTCTATTTGAAAAGTCATGATTTGTCCCCAAAGTAAAATAAATTCTGATTATCATAAGTCATATTGTGCAGCTGAAGGGTACTTGTCTTGCTTCCAGCTCTGCCCCCTTTGTCAGCCAGTCTCTCTGTCAGTCACTGGATGAAGAAGATCCCATCCATTCTCCTCTTTCTCAGAAAAGGATGATTTTCATTTGTTCAAATTTTCTGTGATGGTGGGGTCAGGGGGCTGGAAGGGGTGCAGTGAGGCCAAGATCAAGTCATTATCAACAAAGCCAGTATTTAAGAATGCCTCTAGCCCAAAATTGACTTATAATCCATAAACTATGGGGCAGGGAGGGACGGTGTCACTAAACCAGGCTCAGGAGGACAAGGTGGCATAAACCCAGGCAGGAACTGAAAGCTGCTGTCGCTGTGAAGGTGGAGTGGCACGTGGGTGCCTCTGTGGCCTCTGCAAACCAAATAAGCATCTCAGCACAGGCACTTCCCGGGGATTAATGAGGCACCGAATGGAATAACACCTCAAACCATTAACCCCAAATAGCCATAAATCCTCAGGAATTGCACGCCAGAGTGGCTGCTCCTGCTATATTAAGGTGAAAATGCACTTTTTAAAAGCCTATGGATTTTTTTTTAATGGACAACAATATCATAGGTACCCAATAGACCTTTCCACAGACTGAATACCTTGGCCCAGGGGCCTGACCCTTTATTCAATTTGCACTGTTCCTTTTCCTCTTTCAGCTACATGTCTTTTCCTGTGTAGTTTGCTCTTAGAATATTGAAAAACTTCACATAAGCAATAAAATAGAATTAGAAATAAAGAAGTCCAGCCAGCCTGCTTGAGCCATGACCTGAAAGTCAGGACCAGTTCTAAAGGTAGGTTCAGAGGAGAAACTGTCAACATGCAGGAATCCACAACTGACCTCTTTGACATTTAAATCCCCAGTTAAAATGCAAATGCTACCTGGTAGAGGAAGCCCCTGAGACATTTTTAGGCTTTTAGTTTGGCTACAAATAAATTGTCTAAAATAGTCAATCACCTCTCAGAGCCTTTGACATTGGAACTAAATACAGGTATTAGTAACAGATGCAAGGAAGGTCAGGAATGATGGGGCCATCAGGGTGGGCAAAGTGGAGGAAGACATACCTGGAGAGATATCCCTGGGGCTTGGGGAAGGCCCTAGGTCTTTGTTCAACGGAGTAAGAGTGGTGGGTGGAAAATAAATATTGGATCGTCAAGGACATTACCAGACTAATAACTTTTTCTAGAACAGGCACAGCTAGGGGATGACTAAAGATAAGCAGAAGCCAGAAGAGAAGGCAAAGCATAGAGAGAAGTAAAGAAGGCCAAGGCACTTAGCAAGAAGAACAAACACATTCTATTTGGCAGTCATAGGCCACTTGAGTTTCTAGGGGTTCTACCAACTATGAAGTGTTCTTCTGGTAAAATACCTCTCTACTCCACAGCTCAATTTCCCTATTAAAAACACTTCTTTCAAGTAACTCCCCTTAGAAAGTCACTCTGGGGAATAAAGAGTTAATATTTGAAAATCTCAAGGAGGCTATGGAGAAGAAGGTTCTATTCTAAGTGTGAGGGATTCTTATTATAAAAAAATCTGTAGATTGACAAAATTAAATGGCCTCCACATCATATAACCATAATCCTCCTCAGTGTACAAAAGTCCAAAAATAAAGACCAGATGTCTTCAAATTGCTGACGTTGGTTGAGCTGGTTCCACTTGCTTACAGTGATTGCTAAACCAAGCTTTCCCTGGATGCAGAGCTAAGGATTTCCATCATTGTATTATTGGCTCTTTTGCCACAATTTTCCTGTTCACATATACGGGCACCCTTTTGGCCTCCTTGGGTCTGAAATGGAGTTTTCCATTCCTTAGAGGATGCATCTTCAGAAGCACAGTTGAAATCATGAAGTTCTCATCCCTCTCTCAGCAGTCTCTCCTGGCATTCAAGAACCAGTTTCTCATTAGCAGCTGGTTAGAATAGCAAGACCTCCACCAACAACTTGCTCAAACTCTGGTTCCCCAAGAAAAATTTTATGAAGATTCTGCTCCAGGCCAGCTAGCTCTCATAACACCCCCTCTGCCCCAATCAAAGCCCCAACTGGGCTGAAAGGCCCCTGCTTCGTTTAGGCCAGCTGGGGAGTGGGCCTCTTATTTTCTATCCATCCACTCACTCTTTCTTGTAAGTTTCCAGTGTTATGTAGTACTCAAAAACTTCCTGGTTCTTATTCCCATGTCTTTCTCATGTGTATTTACTCTGTTCGATCATAGCTTGTCAGTCATGTGAACTACCTTTTATAATTCTGTGTTATTTTCCCCCACAGCTTCATAGATATTAGTGCACCGAAGGCTTTAGTGAAGAGTTTGTTAACTAGTTAATTCTAAAAAGGGAGAAATGAAAAAGAAAGTGAATTGTGATCATTGACTGCAGATCAAACAGGATGTGTGTGTGTGTGTGTGTGCATTCATTTGTATAGTCACTAAACATTTGTGTTTTCCACAAATATTTGTTGAGCATTTAGTGCTTTAAGTAATATAATAGGCTTAGGAATACAGCAAAGAACAAGAAAAAAAAAGTCCTTGTGTTCTCAGAACATTTCTTTGAGATTTTCTGAGAGTTTGCTTGATCTTTGAACTTCATATTGCATGTTCATATGGTTTATTTTATGATTGAAAAGGGGGTGGTGTGTTTGCATGTCTCATGAAAAGAAAAGATAATATTAACAATATGTTTGAGGCCCTCAGTGGTTATTCAGCAAGCTAAAATGCAACACTATGAAGCTATCTGCAGCCACCACAGCACGAGTTCAATCCCCAGCAAGGGAGGTAACCCACGTGACCCTCCTACTGCTCCCCTCAGCAGTATATTTCAGTTAATCTGCCTGTTCTGTTCCCCATTCTGTCTCTGGTGAATCCTTTCACCCCCCACACCTCTCTCTGGCCAGTAACCCAGTTCTTGTACGAATAAATACATAAATCTTTAAAAAAAAAAAAAAGTATGTTTGATACAGGTTCAACAGATTCAGAGTACAAAAAATAAAAAGAAGTGTTATGCATTGATTAGAATCCAGCAGGTTTCTTCATTATTTATGACTCTTCTCAAACCCTGTGCAACTTATACATGCTAATGAGGACACCCAAAATTGCAGGCCATTGAATAGTTTAGGAAACCCAAACTGCAGGTTGTACTAAATCAGAAACATTGATAAGAAATAGCTTATCTAGAAAAAAAATTCATATTGTTTTCCTTTATAAAGCATGAAAAATGATTTGTGTATGGGATCTAATTTCACTCTCATTACAACAGATGAATAGTTAGGAGAATACAGTTTCTATCTCATGTCACTCGAAGGACACATAGTTACATGCTAATCCCAGACAGTATGAAACTAGAGCTCATGGGAAATATTCCTGATCCTTTCTACACTTCAGGCACTTTTAAATTTTTAATTATAATTTATTTAGAACCTGGAGTACTTAAAAGAGTTGAATTAATTATACAATTTCATTCATAACACAGTCATTTATCAGTACATGCAGGGTTACACTCATTTCATTATTCATTTATATTTGATCCCCTTCATAGTTACTTTCTATATCCCCACCTCTCCCTAAGACATCCACATTAATGTATTTAAAATACATAGGTAGAAGGATAAATGGATGGGTGGGTGGATGGATGGAAGGATGGATGGATGGATGGATAGATGGATGGATGGATATACAGGTATATGGATATGGAGGGGTTATCTTTGAAAACTATCTAGTGTGTGTATCCATGTGCTTTAAATTTTCTTAAATGATATTTTGCTGTAAATTTCATTTTGTTAATTTCACTTTCTTCTTTTGTGCCTCCCTCTAGTTCTCTGCCTCCACAATCAATGCTCTCATGAGTGTGTTTGTATGTGCCCTCTTTTGGTAATGTGTGTGAATTACTCTGGGGTGTATGCTCAGGCTTGGGACTCTTGGGTCAACAGGTATATTCAGAAACATTGCTTTAACAGATTGTGCCAGATTATTCCCCACAAATGACTACATCTATGTACATTTCACCAACAGTGAAGAAGAATTCTAGTATACTCAGGTGCTGACCAAAATTTCTAATTATTGCTATTCTGTTGAGTATATAGTAGTACTTCATTGTTATTTTAATTTGCAAACTTCAGATTCCTGAGTTTAAGCAAATTTTCATATACTTGATGACTGCTCAGATCCCATCCTTTTGTGAATTGTCCAGTCTAATTTATTTGAACATTTTCTACAGTTCCACAAACTCATGTTGCATTATAAAAATTCCTTTTCTCAGGCCCTCTCTATTGGCGCAGCGGGTTAAAGCACTGCACTGAGAAGCGAAAGCCATTTCCGCATGAGTTCGATTCCCGCCTGCCCCGGAGGAGTCCACAAGGCGAGGCAGACCTCTCCTGACCCACCCGCTGCTCCCCTCAGCAGTGTACTTTGTCGATCTGCTTGTTCTGCTCCCCACTATCTCTGGTGAATCCTCTCACCCTCCGCATCTCTGGCCTGTACCCCAGTTCTATATGAATAAATAAATCTTTAAAAAAAAAATTCCTTTTCTCATCTGATATCAGGCCCTACTATTTTTTTGGTGAATGCAAATGTCTTCTCCCAGTCTATCAAGAGATGCCCTTAAATTCCATTATAGTCATATACATCAACTCTTTGCCTATACACTGTACTTTGGTGGTATTATTCAAGAATTCATAAAGATATTCTTTTCTATCAGTCTTATAATTTCATTCACATTTGAGTCTTGTCCTTCTGTATGATTAATTTTTTATGTCAAATAGGAAGCTGTCTCATTTTTTCTCCATTTAGTGACTGTATTTCCCTAATGCCTTAGCTACATATGCCAGGTTTTCAAATAAACATGGATCTACTTTTAACTCTTTATTCTACCATTTGGATGTATATTACTATCATTTACTCTATCTTGTTTTTACTATTATGAATTTACTAATATGCTTCCATAGCTGGCAGTATAAGGCCTCCTTTTTCCAATTCTTTTCAAATTTGACTTAACAGTTCATAGGTGTTTGTTAACTTCCATTTCATTCATATTTGACTCTACTTTTCTCTGAATTAGCATCCATCTCAGTCAAAATTTTTCTGAGAGTAAATGCCAGTTTCATCTCACTTTTCCAGCTGCTTAACCAGAAAGAAAATACTCATTCCTTGAGAGTTTTGTCATAATTCTGGATATAACACTTCTGTTCCATGCTGCCCTTTTGTAAAACATCCTCTGTCTGATGTAACCAGAGTTCAGAAGGTTCTTCTTGCCTACCTACCATTGGATCATTCCCCATGTAATACACATAAACTAAAAGAGGAGGAGCAGTTTCATAAAGAAAAACTACATTAATATCCTCAGCAGAAGGAAGATTAGATGGCGCGCAGGACAAACCTCCAAAGGTTAACTCTCTAGGTGTAACAATCTAGTGCCCTTATTGACTTCTACCTGAATTTTCCTACCAGAAGGAGTTCCTTGAGAGCAGGCCTTTGTGACTTACCTGCAAAGCCCAGCACTTATCAAATGCTTTATATAGCAGATACTCAACAAGCATCTATGGGTTTGAGTGAGTGAAGTGAATTAATAAAAAGATGCCAAGTCAGCAGTCAGAGCTGGGTTGCATGAAGTTGCATATGAAGTGGAAAGAAGAAGGAAGAACAGAGATTTCATCCATTAAAATGGGGCTGGACAAGGCAAGTTCTCCATCACAAGGCTATAAAACCTAATGGTTAAGTCACGACCCTCTCCCAATGACTGGACAAAGGAATTGCAGGCAAGTCACTATGACCTTTAGAGTCTGATTGCCATCCTAACTCTGCCACTTATTATGAAAACACTCACTCATTTAACCATTTTAAGTCATATTTCTTTTTTTTTTTTTAAGATTTATTTATTTATGGATACAGAACTGGGGTACAGGCCAGAGGTGCAGGGACGGTGAGAGGATTCACCACACACAGAGCAGGGAGCAGAACAGGCAGATTGATGAAGTATACTGCTGAGGGGAGCAGTGGGCGGATCAGGAGAGGTCTGCCTCCCATGTGGATCTCCTCCGGGGCAGGCTGGGATCGAACTCATGCAAAAGTCGCTTTAGCTTCTTAGTGCAGTGCTTTAACCCACTGTGCCACCAGGGAGGGCCCTTAAGTCATATTTCTTTTAATGCACAATGGGAACCAATAAGTACTTTGTAGAGTTGCTATAATGTTTTAAAACAAAATTATGCAAAGAGCTCAACCCAGTGTCTGGTACTGGGCTATAAGAAAATCATGGCCATAATTGATTTTCAGTCATCTACTATATATCAGGCAACATCCTTGATTCTAAGGAAACAAACTAGCCAAACTTAGTTATGGTCTCTCCAATCAAATTGCTCAAAATCTTGCAAGGAAGAGGGAATTTAGTAGTACTAAAATATGATGTCATGTTTGGAAAGTACAGAGATCTGAGAGGCATGATCTACCATAGTTATTCTGTGAGGGTTTAAAATAAAAAAGACTTCCCAGGGTTGTGATATTTTCAATGAAACTGGAATCAAAGTATGAATTAGCAAGATTAAGGATAAAAGTGTTTAAAGAGACAATTTCAGCAAGAGAACTGAGAGACCCTGGTGAATTCATAAGGAAAATCCTCTGTTGGGGTGCAAAAATCTGCCACTCCAACATAGGTCTTTTGGTAAAATATTGATTTCATGGGAGGGTCTATTTACTCTGGGAGGAGGTTGCTTTTGAAAAAAATATTTACATGTAAGCTTCTATCTCTAAGGGCAGCTCCCTCACTGGATTGACAAGATATAAACTCCTTACCTCTCTTCAACAGAGAAGTAAAACTTAAAGCTGAATACCTTAGTTTACAACTGTGTCTTCCCTGATAACCTCCCTAGCTGACTCATCCCAAATCCATCAATTCTAATCCCAAATCCAGCAACCACCCAGGAAAACTTTTACTTTAGTTCATATGTGGTAAAAAGGACTACTTTAATGCGGGCTCTTCAAAGTATCTCTGAAATAAGAATTCATATACAAGTGACTTATTAAGGAAGTGCTCCCAGGACAAACCAATTAGAAAGTGGGACAAGTCACTTACAAAACAGGATATCAGTAATAGTCAAGCAACAGAGACCAGGAAAAGTCTTGACCTAGCCTTGACCCAATCTCACAAGTAAAATCAGGAGCTCAAGTTACAGTCTCAGAATTTGTCCCTCCTCAAGACCAGAAATCTGGGCTTTCAAGACTTCACAAAGTTAGTGTTTGGCTCAGAGGTATGTAGACTAGGCAGCTCTAGGCAGGGCTGTCTTCTGGAGGAAGTGGAGGTATGAGTTATTATAAACAAAATACTTGGCCACAAAGAAGGAACAAAACAAAACAAAAACAAACTTTTACATTATAAGAACAAAATACTGGCCACCAGGAGGGAAGGGGAGAGGAAAGTGTAGGTAAGTAGGACAAGGGTGAATTGTATGGCGATAGAGGGAAATTAGATTTGGGGTGGTGAACATAATATACATACAGAAGTTTATTTGTAATGCTGTACACCTGAAACCTATTTTATATCGTAAACCAATGTTATTTCAATTTGGGAGGAAAAAAACAGAAATCTGAGTTTGAAAGGAATGTGCTGTCTGTATTCACTACAAGTATTATTATAAGAAAAAGTTTTTGGCTCCTTCAAATCCAGCTATGAATCTAATTTAGGGCAAAATGGAATTATCACCAGTCACCAAACACCCAATAACCTAAGAGGTAGTTAAAGTTTAACCATTATTCCTATCACAACCATAGCTAAAAAAAAAAACCTTAAGATTTGCCTGAAATCATACAGCTTCCAAGTCTCGGAAAAGGACTGTCTGTGTCTGGTAATGTGTTTTAGAGTCTATGCTATTGATTGCTATTTTGTAATTCAAAATGCATTTATTCTCCCAATGTCACTAACATGATGACAAAGATACAAGGTTAAAGAAGGACCCCTTGATAGAAACGGGATGGCTAGTATGTTTATTCTCTCATACCTCCAGTGTTATAGACTCTCACTGAATATCTTTCTGGATTTAACAAAAAAATTATTATTATAATACAGGAAGTTGTCCCATTCAACAGACCTCAGATATTTATAGGTTAGGCACACATAAATCTAAATCCCTTCCCAGAGTGCTGAAAGGTGGCAATAATAAAGATTTTATGTCCACTCTGGAATGATCCAATAATATGTTTGCCATATTGTTCAGTTCATGTGTGGATAAACCCAATGCCAAAAGTTTTTAGTCATATTTTTTGCTTTTAGAGGAGCTAAAATGAGTCTAATGACAGTCCCAGGGAAAACATTTTGGGTTTCAGGAAAGGCTGCATATTTAAAAATTCTACCAGGGTAGTAACAGAGAAGATATACAGAAATCACAAAATTCAGTCCAAAAAGTTCTTGCTGAAAAGCACAAATGGTCTCACCTGGCTTCACCAATGCACCTGTGCTGAGCAAACAACGGCCTTTCTGGTCATTCTTGTTAGGTCAGTGGGTCACTAGAATACACCTGGAAATTTCTGATTATACCTAGGCAAAAGGTGGAGCATCTAGGTGGGTGGTGAGCAGGTGATACCAATCAAAAGGGATTTTAAAACCTTCTGTCTTCATTTTTGATTGTTTATTCATTTAGAGTTGTGCTGATAGGTTTGTGCACAACTATATAGGTAGCTGCCCAATTCCATTATTTCTTGTATCAACAGCAATATATTACCTAGGGGACTCTTAAGTTAGAGTTTAACAAAGGGATTAAGTAACAGAATGAAACTAGCCAACCCCATAATTTCATTTACCTTTTACCTTTTATCAAATTATATATGCACAAAAATATGCATAAATTGACACCAATTGAACACATAAACACAACATGAATCATCACCCCAGGAATCCCTCTTTCATTCTTTTCTAGTCACTGTACACCCCCGAGGAGTATAAACTCATTCTAATGCCACAGATTAATTGAGCTTGTTTTTGTACTTTATATAACTGGAATCATACAGTGTGTATTCTTTTATGATGCTTGGCTTCTTTCACTTAACATTATTTGTTGAGATTCATCCATGTTATTACATTTAGTTGTAGATCATTTATTCTAATTGCTGTATATTATTCCATTATGTAAAAATGCCACAATTTATTAATCCTTTCTACTGTCAGTGGGCATTTGTGCTGTTTCCAGGATCTGGCCATTATGGAAAACATGGCTGTAAACACTCATGAACGATATGTATCTTCTGGTGAGTTTCTGCTAGGTATACACCTGGCAGTACAACCGCAGGATCAGAGTGTGCATATACTCTACTTCAGTAAATACCACCCCCAAATGCTTCTCCAAGATGCTGTTTTCAAATGCTTCTTTGCTGTGTCTTTTTGGCCTGTGATTTTCACCCTTCAATAGTGGTTTCATTAATGGAACATGAATAGAACTAATAGTTAGTGAATGCACCACTACAGCCAGACCCCTTCTGAGGATGCAAGTCCCTGAAGGGCTTGAATGCCCTTGCATTCTCAAAAGTATCTTAACCCCTTGTAGATACTTTGAAAATATGGTCTTCTTCACCCACCAAGGGAAAAGACAAATTTGGGATAATTGCATGTTGTGGGTGTGACAGATTATGATAGAAGAAGAGCTATAGCACTTGAGACTTATTTTTTTTTTTTTTTTAGTTTTGGTAGGAGGAGAGTTTCATAGTCTGAAGCAATTACAAAGGACCCTTTGCAAAAGAGATGGAGGTTGGATCAGAGCACTTCCGCTTTCCACACACACCACAGGAAAAGTCCTGGGAGGTCCACAGGGACAGAAATTGATTGGAACCCTTTACAATCCCAACAAGAGGTGATCCTACACTGTCTACAAACTGGAGTATAATTTATAACAGTGAGGAGCTTTGAAAATCTATGCTCCATTACTAATCTCTCTGTTCTGAAAGGGGGAGATGGATAAAGCATGCAACACCCTGCACATCAACAAACAAGTTCCAGACAATAGTTCCTGTCTTTGCCAAAGTTGTGGTTCAGTTTTTTAATAAACTCATTGGGATTTATTCTTGTTACTGTACTTTACTCATTAGCTCCTTGAAGTTACTGTTGGGTACCTCAGGGTGGGCCCCAAACCTAGCATGCTTCTAAAGGGCTCATCACCTCAGGAAAAGAGAAGCAGAGGTCTGCTCCTGGCCGCAGCAAGGTGCTGTCTGCCTGAATCACCTTCCCCAGGAGAAGCAGAGCAGTGATGCGGGAACATTCCCTGCAAGGATTTTGCAGGAGTCTTGATAAGAGATCCTCAATAAATTCAGGGAAAACAAACAAGGGCTCAGAAAAAAAGACAAAACTTGCAAGCAAACTATAACTCTGAGGCACCCAGAAGGGAAGCAGGAGGCGGAGGGGCGAAAGCAGGGGAGGACCTCAGATCTACAGTTTGCCTCAAAGTTTTGTCTCTTTTTTTTTTTGTGCACAGGAGAAGGAAGAGCACAAGGGATTATGGTGATGGTTCATGGGTGATGTGGTGGTGGGGATTTATGATGGCTACACCTGAGGGGAGAATGAAATACTGTACGAAAATGAACAATGATATAAAAAATTAAAACGTTTTCTTAAATGTTAGGTGTTTCTAAAAACAAAAAAAAAAGTGAAAATAAATTCCATATTAATGTGAAAAAAAATACAAAAAAAATGTTAGGTGTTTCTCATTAGTTTACTTACAAATAATTCCTATCTGTCTTGCCCCCAAGAAATGAGTTAATAAATTAGAGAACAAATTGTATGCAAATTATTAAAAAAAAAAAAAAAAAGAGGGTCCTCCCTGATGGCACAATGGATTAAAGCAAAGCACTCTGAAGCTACCTGCAGCCACTGCAGCATGAGTTCAATCCCAGGCCAGGGAGGTGACCCACATAGTGTGGCAGACCTCTCCTGAACTGTCTGCTGCTCCCCTCAGGAGTGCTGCTCCCCATTCTGTCTCTGATGAATTCTCTGTTCTGCTCCCCACTCTGTCTCTGGTGAATCTTCCACCCACTACAGCTCTGTCCTTTACCCTAAATCTTGTATGATAAATAAATAAATCTTTAAAAAAAAAAAAAAAGTTCCTCAATAGGTGGAGTTTTGGCACTACAGGAAGCCATGATTTCAGGCTCCAACCCCTCACACACATCCCTCCTTCCAGTTTTGGTTGATTTTCCTGTGAGCCAGCAGTGAAAAGCACTGGGAAAATATTCTTTGATTGATTAAAGGTGCAAATTTACCAGAACATTATCTTTTACCCTCTCCCCCCCACATTAATCTGACAAAAACCCACCTACTACTGACTTAGAACCCAGGTCCATGTTTCCAGCAGTGGTATATTTGGGAGTCTTACTCTTCAAGGAGGTTTACTCAAAGAGAAAGAGAAGGAAAGAGGAACAAGAAGTTCTTTACAAAACAATGACACCAAATTGAAGCTATACTTAATGTGCTACACTTAACACTTGCTGTTCCCCACCCCTTACCATAGGGACATTTTATTCCATTTATTATACTATTATTATATTATGCTGATTGAATTAGCCCCCTCCCTGGCTCCTTAGAGTCTTCCGAAAACAATTTAAACTGCTTGCCCTCCTTGTCAAGGCCCTTCACCACTCAATTTCTGGCTCATTTCCTCTCTTGCTCCAACCTTCTCTCCTATGTAGTTCCTATACTTAAACTAAAAATATTTTTGTTTTGCCTCCTCCGCTTTATAAATTTTATTCTACCATCCTAGCTTGTAGGAAGACCAAATTGTCTGTTACTAAAAAGCCATCTCCCAATATCCACATATATGCCTTTCTTCCTTGTGACTCTCACTCACATTTCCCTTCCAGATTCCCAAATCCATTGACTTTTATCATGGAAAGAGGGTGATAGCTGCATAAAAGCAAATTAAAGATTCAGAAATAACTTGTATGAGGTCTCAAAATAGATGTTAAAAAACAAAAACAGACAAACTAGTGAGTGGCCTCTCTTCTCTGGTGGTGCAGAAGTTAAAGAAAACACTATCAAGCTATCACCAGCCACTGTAGAATAAGTTTGAGTGCCAGCCAGCCTGGGAGGTGACCCACATGGCACAGCAGACTGCTCCTGTCTTATCTGCTGCTCCGTTCAGTGTACTTTGTTGATCTGCTCCCCACTCTTTCTCTGGTGAATTCTCTCACACCACCCCCCACACCTCTGAACTGTACCCCAGTTCTTGTATGCATAAATAAATAAATCTTTTTTTAAAAAAACTAGAGAAAAGCAAGGTTATGTGTCATCTTTCGCTAGTTTGTGATCTTGGAAAAATTATCTTTGTATACCAGTTTCTCCTTCTGTTCAAGAGTTATAGTAACAATATCAAAATCAAATAAAGTATTAAATTTCTAAACTAGTGCACTCTAAAAACTATAAGAATGCTACTTCTCACCACCATAAAAAATACTCATCATGGTCTAAGACCTTAAAGACTGAGCCTTTATAATCTAAGATGATCTATGCAAATACAATTTAGAGTGGAACCATCATGGTAACAAACCATCTTTTTATAATCATGGAAATCTCTAATTACAGACATTTTTGGTATTCTATGACTGGACACTGGCATATATAGTGTGTTCCTAAGACTCAGGTCAAGATGGAAACCAAACTGAAAAGTTCAGTTTTCCTATGAGATCAGTTATAGAACCAAAATTGCAGAGCAGGAATACTTAGAAAGTTTCCGAGGGTCTACAAGAAACCCTGGAGCAACAGCAGAGAAAATCTGCCCAAGGAAAAACATACAACCAAGATAATTTTTTTAAGATTTATTTATTTATGTATATAGAACTGGGGTACAGGCCAGAGGTGCAGGGGCAGTGAGAGGATTCACCAGAGACACAGTGGGGAGCAGAACAGGCCAGCTGACGAAGTACACGGCTGAGGGGAGCAGCGGGCAGGTCAGGAGAGGTCTGCTGCTCCAAGTGGGTCACCTCCAGGGCAGGCGGGGATAGAACTCATGCTGAAGTGGCTTTAGCTTCTTAGTGCTGTGCTTTAACCTGCTGCGCCACTAGGGAGGGCCCCCAAGAAAATATTTTAGAAAAGTATTTATTCATTCATTTATTTAACAAATATTTATTGAACGTCAACTACAGTTACATATTTGGTAAGCTTGGGGATGTCATGGTTCTTCCCTCAAAGAGATTACTGTCTTGTTTCTGTGGATATGGGAAATACCTATCCCCCATCACACAGTTCCTAGAGCACAGCTTCAAGGCTTCTCACAATCCTGTCTTCCTGCCCAAAAACAGTAAAAATTCTCATGGAGGCCCTCCCTGGTGGCACAGCACTGCACTAAGAAGCTTAAGCCACTTCCGCATGAGTGCGATCCCCGCCTGCCCCGGAGGAGATCCACATGGCAAGGCAGACCTCTCCTGACCGGCCCGCTGCTCTGCTCAGCAGTGTACTTCCTCTGATCCTCCGGTCCTGCTCCCTACTCTGTCCCTTGTGAATCCTCTCACCCTCCACCTCTCTGGCCTGTACCCCAGTTCTGTATGAATAAATAAATCTTTAAAAAAAAAATAAATTCTCATGGAAGTCTTCCAACCATATGATTCCATTCCTTCTTACCTATTGCCCTTGCCCTGCTCACCCTACTCATTATTCCCCTGTCCTTGCTCTGGGGTAAGAGATTCCTTTCTCACCATGTCTGATGGATAACAGTCTCTGGTCAGTAGGGAATCCCTCTCCATATTGCTCATGATTCTATCTAGCCTCATTCTCTATGCTCTAGTTCATTTGAACTTTTTAGTTCCTCAAATTCAACATCCTTGCCTCAGTCATTTGTACCCCCTAAATCCTCTGCCTAATAACAAAGAGGTCATCCTGACCCTATGACTGAGGCTGGCATGTCCTGTTCTATACTCCTGTAGCTCCTTGCATATTATATATTTCCTGAATTGCTTCATAATCAATCATTTCCTCAATATTTTTCTTAATCTCTATAAGGGCACAAAATTTATCCCCCCGCACCTAGAACAGTGTCCATACAAAGTAGACAGTAAATTTCTTTCATGACAAAATGAATTTCAACTCCCCCCCCCACCATTCTAAGTTGAATTTTAAATATGCCTATAATTCTTCTGAGTTCACATCAAATGTTCCTCCAAATTTACAGAATTCATCACTTCACACTAGTATTCTGAGATTATAGTCTTTTTTTTTTTTCCTACAGTGACTTCCCTGGCACCACTTAAATGTTCAAAGTATGATCAAATGTTCTGCAGTTGGGATGTGGCAAGTGCATGACTCAGTAAGAGTGTCTGTCTATTGTGTGATTAAGCACGACACAGAGTATTACATGTCAGAACAGGACTACATCAACATAATCCAGATTAATGTGGATGTTACTGGTTTGTCTGTGTCCATAATAGATGGGAAATCTGGCATTATCCCTGTTCAATGGGGAAAAATAATTAGAAACGTTCTGAAGCTAATGTTTCTGATCTTTCCACACTCCAAAGGAGCATTTCTTCACTTCTCTGCATTGGGGAGAAGGTAGGATTATATAGAACATCTGATATTATTGAGGAAAGATTACAAAACACAAAACACTCAACTCTGATAAACGTAAAACTTGTATCCTGGCAATATCAAATGCAATTTTTCCAAGATGCAAGTTTCGTGGATAAGTTCAGGGAACCAAAGGAACATATGATCAGTTGGAAACTAGATACAGTTGGTTCTGGATCCAAATTCTTTTATCAGATCCAATTCCTCTCTCCATCCAGTACCAACTGAATATCCCATGGTGTCAAATTCTGCCTTTAGAGTTTACATATAAACTGTCTTCACAGATCTTAACATAAGCCTATGAAATATGTGAACTATCCTTTCACCTCTTACCACGTGAATGGAACATGTATCCTTCCTTTCTGTAAAATTCTGCCCCCAAATGGTGCTGTATCATACATGTGCACACAGAAGAGGGTGTAGGAGAAGGGTGGGGAAAACTGGGGTTGAATGGTTCAGTTCACACAGACAATTGGATTCTTTCAAAAAAGAGAAAAAAAGAAACCCAGATCTGAGAGTCTGTAAAATGGCATTCAACTGGAGTCCCTTTCTTTTAAACATAAACATATGTATAATGTCTACCAGTCCTCCAATGGAATAATGCCTAAGTACCTAAAGGCAGAATGTGGCTGGATATCCAGTGAGAAATTATGACTGAAAAAAATCGTATTGTCTAAAGAACTATAGCTAGGATAATCAGATTCATTCTTTCATTCAACTCAAATGTAGTGAATGTCTACTCTCCCAAAGACTGCTGTGGGGCCAGGGTATTCACATAGGTATGAGGCCTGGGCCCTGGAGGAGTTTATATTCTAGTGAAGGAGAGATGATTAAAAAGGAATTGTAGCAACATGTGCAGAAAGGAAGAAGGAAGGGGGAAAAGGAAACAAAAAAAAGTGGTAATGAGGTGGCAGTGTGGAAGAGAAAGTGCCTCAATCACCTGGGGATTTCTAGAATGACTTTTGTGGATGTCATCAACATAAATAATTAATTTTTCCATTAGCATGATCATTATTGTTACTCACTGTTGTACCGTGGTGAATCTGGGGCGACAGAGAATGATATAAATCCATAAACAATATGGGTTAAGCACATTAAAATAATGCCTTTGGGTCTAGAAAATTCCTTGCATTGTGTTAAAAAGTCAGTGAGTGTTAGGGAAATTGATTTTTAGTGGGTAAAAGGACGGTCACTGGACAACAGAATCCATGACAAAAATCACAAGGAAGTCAAATTGTGCTAGTAATTTCTAATAATTAACCCTTCTGGGGAGTGTGTAATATGTCACGAAACATTTAAAATAATAAAATATTACAATTAGAAGGAAACTAGACAGATACCCAGCTTTCTTATATTACATATATTTGTTTACCTCCGCCTGCTCTATTAGTCTATAAATATTGACAGTAGAGCCTGTGTTTTTTTGTTTTTTGTTTTTTTTTTTTTTAGTCAGTAGACCTTAGCATAGTACAAAGTAAGAAAATGTTTAATAATGTTTTCTGGAAAAAGAAACTCACAGGCTATTTATTTAACCCCTTTTAACTTAAAGATATAGAAGCTTGAGTTCAGAGTCTTCAAAATAAAGACCTAGAACCCAGGGCTTTTCACTTAGGCCAGATAATTGTCCAAACCCACCAATCAATCCCTAATCAACAGAACAGTAGAGAAGGATATTTTAATCACAGAATTTCTAAAGATGTGTTATCTTCTTGAAATTTCCTTTTGGACGCCACAGCAATGTCCCCCTTTAAAACAAAACAAAAACCAGAGGGCAGAAATTTGGAACCTTATTTCCAAAATGTTACTGATCATTGAATCCTTCAGTCTCACATCTGCCAATGTACTTACAGTCCTAGAACCCTACAAGACTTGACCATCCCATAGAGTGTAAAACCAGCAGTGTTTGCCATGCATTTTTTCCTACTTCCTGTCTGCAGGTCATTATATTTTAGGAGACAAGTGCTTTTTACTATCCCTCAAATCATACCAAAGTAGGTAACCCACTGAATCACTTTTGTAAAGCAATAGGCACCACAGGTTTATTTAGGCTTTCAATCATTAGAGAGTCTCCCTTATGGCCTGATAATGTTTTTGTGCCATTATCTTGTGCTGTGATGTTGATGATGGTGGCAAGAGTGATGATTTTTAATTTCTATTTGATTTGATTACCACTGATTGCATTTTACCCTAAAGATTGCATATAAAAAGTTAAGATGGTTGAAGTACTCCATTTCAAAAGTTTTTATTTACAAATATAAAAGTCAGGCAGTGATAATAGTGCTTTAAAACATCTTGACATATGCTTCTTCGTGTAATCTACCAAGAGAAGAATTTTCATTCTTGTTTTACAAGAAAATGAGGCTTTTGGCAATTACTCACTTCGCTAATGAATGGTGGAACTACAACTCCAAACCAAGATTTTGGACTCCAGTCTAACTTGAAATTTTGCCTAGCATAAGGTAGGGCAATGTGTAAACAGCAAATTCCTGTAGGTAAAAATTGAATTTCCTTTATAATGATACTAAAGACCTAGAATCAAATATATGCAACTTATTATGTGTTAAGCTCCCAGAATTAAAACTGAATTCTTAATCTCAAAGTCACTTTCTATACATATATATATATATATATCAGGTCACCACACTGACTCTAGGAAGCTGGAGAATTTCATCATTTTCACTGCTTAGCAAGGGAAAAAATAAAAATAACTAGGCAGACCAAGCAAGCAGAAAGATGTTTTGACTTTTGTTGATAGAGAAATATGTTCAGGAAAATTATCAGAAGATATGAGCTCTCCCTTGTGAGGCTTCAATATTCATTTTTCATAGTTAAATTTGCTGTTGAATCATAAGTGCATATCACATAAAATTCTAAAAACTTGGCATTTCTGATATGGCTGTGCCATTTTGAATATCCTTCCAGCAACAGAGGTATAGAGTTTTTAAAGCCCTGGATACTTTATCAAGAAAACAGAAACTGACTCACCATATTGTATTTCTGAATTTTTACAATGTTTTTAATGCTCCATTCTTCTTTAGTTATGAGACATTGAGTAGTATTTGAATCTTAGTCTTACTCCACTGGTATCAGCTTTTGACCCACTTATGATCAAACACCTTGTGTTCTCACTTTGTAGACAGGAACTCTGACAAAGATCTTGTCCCAAGAAAACTTATTTTTCCTTTGACTCATCAGAAATCCCAATGCATCTCCCTAGAACATTGCTTCCTTTCCAGGGTCACACATCCCTCAAATATTCAATGTCCAAAAAGAAAAATCAGTGACTGGCATTTAAAATGACTGAATCTATAGATGGCTTAAATGAATATTCTGGGAGTCACTGGGGCCAATCATTACTATCCAGGAAACATTAATGACATAATCTTTAAGTGCTGTAATTTAATCGTGTGCTACCAGACAACAGGTGTGTGTGTGTGTGTGTGTGTGTGTGTGTGTGCAAAGCACCACATTAAGTCAAATAGAGTCTGAGGATAAAAAACAATGATCCCTATGATCCAGATGTGAACTATGTGATGAGACATTAGACAGGCTTATAAGAGACTATTTTAAAAGTAAAGCACCATAAGAAATGTCAGTGTTCTAGTGATCAGTATCTGCTGTATTTGTCACTCTCAAATTCTTCCAGCCAAATGCAAGTACTATCCTACAGATCTAGACTGAGTCAGCACTGACATAAATAACAAGGAATATCAAAAATCTTCTGACTGAGCCAAAGTCCACCTCAGAGTCAAGGTTCTCAGCTTCCCCCCTACTTGTCCCTGCCTCTTGCCCCTGTCCCATCTCCATCTTTCTACCTGCCAATCTTTATTCCATCAGTCTGCCTTTCCCTATCCCAGGGATATCTGACCCTCTGTACAGGTATATCCCATTATCTTCTAACATATGACACACATGACATTCACACTGCTTGTCTGTCCTCTTGCCCTTAGATCTGGTTCACATTCAGGACTACTTCTGCCCAAGTCTTTTCATCCATACTTAATAACTATTCCCTATCAGATACTTCAACACCTGCACGTACACAGACAGCATCTTAAGGATGCAAAATAAAATCATTCGGTAATATATCTTATCCAGTTGTTGGAACAGAGATAATAGAACTAAATTGTTTCTGTTAATAAATGATTGAGTTAAAAGAACCTCTTGCAAGTAAAATTCATGTTCTGAGTTCAACCTTGAAAAAGATCAAAATTACCAAATTTAATACCTAAATAAGAAAAATGGGCCTACTTGTGCAGAAGCAGCTATTTTCTGATTTTATCTCAAGACCCCAATATATCATAAATAAAACTAGGTATTAAGAGCTAAGAAGATCTTCAGGGATTGTCTAGTTAAAGCTGTTCTCAGTTTTTTTGTTGTTTTTTTTTAAATCTTCTGTAGAAATTCTTATAAAGGTCCTCCTTTATCCAACCCACTCTCATTCATTACCTACTGAGAGCTAGTTTTAGTGGTAGGTCAGGAGATACAAAAATGAAACTGAAATCTAGGTCTCCAAACGCTTCTGATCAAATAGATGTATTAGAAGAACAGTAAGGAGCAAACTCTGAACGAGTGGAGCACTGCCTGAAAGACTGACTGCCAGAGTCCACTTCCTGATGTCTTTAGGACTCTGCTCCCTTCTCTATGCCAATAAGATCTCAGGTGCTGGGAGACTACAATCCCAGAATTCTGTGACTTTTTTAACCAGGGCCACTGGGAACTAGAGGCAGTTAAGCAAACATGCTTGGCTTATAACCTGAATACATGTTTATGCTCTCTTGCTTTTCCATCTCCAACTTCTACCTTGGTATCTTAACTTAAAAGGCATTGCTGGTAAAAAGTGCCAACCAATTAATCCTTCTCTCTCTACCACTCTCACTCTCATACTTTCTTCCCCCACTACCTTTGTCAATAAACCTTTTATTTCATTTCTCTCTGCACATCTGCTTTTTTTTGGGTCTTGTCCCAAAAAGCATACAGGTGAAGACTCATACCCAAGCCTCTGTATTTCCCCTGAGGTGCCCTGTAACAAGAGAAAAATATATGAAACAAAGAGTTGTTTCTGAATTATACAGTATGATGACTATTGTGACAGAAACAAGTTCATGATTTTGTAAGTATGTACAGGAGTAAATGGAACTTCATCAAGGTCAGGATCATTAAGAATAGAAAGAAGGATTAGAAACTGTTTCCTATAGAGGGAGGAAGCACTGGGGATGAGCTAGAATGAACTAAGCTGAGAGTATTCATGACTGATACAACAGAAAGTCCTGGAAGCAAAAAGGCATACTGAAGGAGGAAAGGTCAGCAAGAGCTAATAATAAGAGACCTTGTTTGTTTCAACAAAAAGATGCATGGAACCCTGAGGTAGTAGAGAGCCATTGAAGGATATAAAGTGGGGGAATACATGATAATATTTGCATTTTTAAAAAAAGTTATTTTAGAAGGAATGTAAAGGATAGTCTAAAAGAGTGTGAGACTTAAGTAGTGGAAAAACTAAGTTCATGCATCTGATGTAGAGAGTTGAGGCAAAATTATGTAAGCTTGACCCCAGGGCCAAAGAAAATGCTGAAAAATAGGTAAGAGGAGCAAAAGCAGTAGTAAACTGTTTAGTGCAGGAACAAAAATGAGGGGCCATGTCCTGACCAGACACCTACAAACTTTCTTTAAGGTGTATAGAAGTTCCCAGGAATACACAAATTAATTACTCATATAACAAGGCATCTTTTCGTCTTTGCTAAAGTTGTGTCCAATATTGTATGATTTTTTTCCCTCTCCTCCAATTTTCCTATACATCCCTGCCAGATGATTGCTACTTATGAATCCCCCAACACCCCTTGTACTCGGGATATTGCTTGGTGCCAAAAATTGCTGCTAAAGAAGCTAAATGTAGAGGCAGGGAGCAGCTCACCAGGACAAAATTCTTGGTATGAGGATTATCTGCTGAAAACAGCAGGCAGACATTATGGCCAGATTAGGATAACCAGCTAGACCACGTTGACAGAAAGTTAAGTGTTAACAGGCAATAGAGATAGGATCTTTTCATCAGCAGCAACAATGGATTCCTCCACAGACTTTCCCACCTTCCCTGAATATGACCCCCAAATAAAAGTGAGACTTGCCATTAAGAAAGGTATTACCACTTTTCTTCTCTCTCTCTCTCTCTCTCTCTCTCTCTCTCTACTTGGATTTTGTGTAATCATTCCATCTGTCCCATGCCACTCCCAAAATTGCCACCCCACAGGCAACAGCTAGTCACACACTTACTAGCCATGCTTGTAAGAGGAAGGATTTTGTAGCGTCCTCTACGGGACCTCAGAATATCAGATCTTACATTTGGGTCCCATTTTTCTTTGCAAGTTCTATTACTGAACTTGAGTTTAGGGAATGAAGATGCAATAGTCATCATACTGATGGAAGAAAGAATGCAGGAGAGGCATCACAAGACTTAGTCACACAAAGGGGATAGGCAGAAGGGGAAAATGCGCCAATTGACACAGCCATAAAACCAAGATTCTCAAGCACTAAAGCCAGGATGCCTGGCACCCAAGTGGAGACAAGGACATGAAGATGGAGATGAAGCTCACTAGGGAATCTCCTTCCTTTCAGATTCTATTCAAAGTCAACAAATCCAGGCTCACAAGGAGTGAACCACTCCCAGAGAGAAGTTGCCTATATCTGGGCAGTCTATTCACCAGGACTGGGCAGCCACTGCACTGCCCACCTGTGCCTATGCAGGTGCTTCTTTCCTCCCTCTCTCCCTCTGAAGGGCAGCAGCCTCCTGCTTGCCCGTAACTTGTACCAAGCAGGGACTTCTCTGCACTGACCTCCCCCAGGGGAGACCGCTCTGCCTCCAGACCACCTGCCTCCAGCCATGCAGGTCTCTTTCCCTGCAAACCTGTCCCTTTCAGGGCAGCTCTTCCTGCCCACTTGCACCTATCCAAGTGTCTTTCCCTCTCCTGTCTCTTTCTAATAAACTTCCTCTTTAAATAGAACTGAGTCTCTGTCTTGTGAAGAATCTCACCGCGTGCCGCTGAAAGGGAAGCTCTGGTGAAACCTTTCCTGGAGTAAACCCAAGGACCCGGAACTCAAAAGACGACATCATTTTTATACTACATTTATTTGTTTCATATATTTTCCTCTTGTTACAGGGCAATCTTTGGGGAAATGGGAGTGACATAGATGGGGGTTTTCACCTGTATACTTAAGAAACTGAAACAAAACCCACTAGAAATGATAAGGGGCTAAATAAAAGCAAAGAAAATATAACAACAAGGAAGAGGAAGGGCAGTATTTTAAAGAAAAACTGGCAAGAACAATGCACAGGGACATTGAGGAAGGCTGACATTTTAGGTACCTTTATACCAATTCATGCCTAATGCCTCCCCTTAATGGAGATAGTAATGACAAAATGACTTTCCTGACAGGGAAATATTCCAGCCTTCAATATTCCAGTCTTCAGTATTATCTGGGCACAAGGTAAGATGAATGATTTCTACCCGAGAAGCTATCTTGTTATGAAGGCGCTACCTTGGATGGGCCTTTCTTGAAACATTTGATTAAACCAGGCAGACTGTGATGGAAAATTCTGTGCTGACTTCCAGAGGTCACACAAAGAAATGCACATGTTTCAACCCTAGAAAAGTATCAGCTGCATTCCAGCAGCAAACTGTTTTGGAAATGTCATCCCTCAAAGGAGTTCATGCCAGACTCAATTAAAGTCATGGTAATAAAGAATGGAAAGATGACACAAATGGCCAGAAAGAATCATAAAGTAATAGAATTGAAAGGGCGACCGCATATGATCAAGTCTAATTCCCTCATTTATAATTGAAGAAACTGAGGCCCAAAGAGCTAATACAATGGGTCAGTGGCATTAACAGAACTCTCTCCAGATCTCCTGACTACAGGTTCAGTTATCTTTCTGTCACACACTATCACTTTATGGAATCAAAAATTGTACAGAACAATGCATTGTGACTCAGACATGCTGGCCAGTAGAATTAGGTGCCCTCCTGTCCCAAAGTCATCTTTGTGTACCAGGCTATTAGGGGTAACTGTAGTGGAATGTTTACTGATGCTCAGATAAGAATCTAGCTACATCTTTTTATTGGTATAGGGCCCAAGACCCCCATGGGAAAGAACTTGAACTGTGTCCATAATTGACGTCTAGACAAATACAGACATTTCTAATAGACTGAGGAGATCCCAAGGGAAGCCATGCTCCAAAGAGCAACAACCAGACCACCAAAAGAAAAGTTACCATAAGTGGGGAGGCATCTCAGGAAGGACAGGCATAGTATTAGGACCTAAATATAGTAAAGAGGGCAGTTATTCTGGGTACAATATGAGACTATCCTTAAAACACTCTCCATCCAGCCCAAACCAGCCACTGGACATCTATACCTCCAAGACAGATAAAAAAAAATACATAAATAAATTAATCACTACAAAGTACACATATTCCTGACAAGAAAACAACCTCCACAAAGGACTGGATGATGAAAATATAATCCTTACCATTAGGAAAATGAGTGAAGCACTTGTGTCATGGGTCCTATAGAGAAGTTAGATGTGACAAGGGAAATGGTTTCCTTAGCAGCAGGACACTCAGAGAGCAAAGAGGGAGAGAGAATCTTAAGACATCGGCAGAAAGAACGGGCATATCAATAGAAGTGGAGGTAAAACACAGGTTTTCAATTATGGCAAACCATCAGAGTCTACCATAACCAGCAAGGCACAGAAGTGTCAACAACCTCAAAGTGACTAGTGGACATAACTACAGTAATGTGACACACCCAAAACACAGAGGGAAAGAGAAGCATTGCAGCAGTAGCTGATGAGTATCAGCCGCAAAGCAGACCTGTGAAGGTAGCAACGCGTTTTAATCATCACACAGAGCAGGGAAGAAGACAATAGTTGGTACAGATACACTACAAAATTGTAAGCTCTTTATCACTGCTCTCTTTCATTTGGTACAAGAAGGACACTTTGGAGACAAAAGTTGCATGCAGAAAGTTTGCTGAACATCATACCTATGGAAACAGATGAAAAGCACACAGAATAGACAAACTGGTCTGTGGTAAGTTACAACAAAACCCTCAGCTAGAGCAGGGATAACCTTACAAAGTTGTCCTAAATTAAGACAAGGGAGTGATGCTCCTGTGCCAACCACATGAGTTGCCTGCAGGAAATAAACTGTCATTGTGGATAGCAGACATTCAGCAGCAGACAGTCAACAGTCCTCAATGGTCAGCTCCCAACAACTTGGCAGTTGAGTGTTTCAGCCCAAGGAATAATATGAGTAGCATATACCTCAATGTAGTACATAAACTAAGGGAATAACCTAAAAAGACCCCACACATCATTTTTTCTTTTATATCATTGTTCTCCTTCAGCCCCATAGTTCTCCCACCACCACAGCACCCATGAGCCATCACCATAGTCCCTTATACTCTTCTCTCCACTATTCTGATCCCTCTCCTTTTCCTTCCTTCTTTGACATTTGCCACAAATCTACAAAGATCCCACCATTTTTTGAGGATTCCTACAACAGTTGAGGTCCCGCGATTTAACCTATGAATTAGCTATTGTTAATTAGCAGACTGAAGGACAAATTGTTCAAGTTATATCAGACAGATTCTATAAGCAAATAGATTCTTGGAACATCCAGGCTCCATAAGACAAAGAAAAGTTAATAAAGTCATTTATCCTAACACTCAACCTCCAGAGACCAACTGACTGGATGCTAGGATAGTACACTTGCTAGGGTTTTTTTGTTTTGTTTTGTTTTTATAATACTCAATGAAAGAAAAATAAACCTCTATGGACATGTGAGCCTATGAGTCACCTGTTCTCTACTCTTGAACTCCATCCAATGATGGAACTCCTAGCCAAATGGAGATCCAAATACCAGCTTCTTAATGGCCTGTAAAATATTCAATGGTCCTCCAAAGAGAAGACAGCTTGTACTTGATGTAAATTGGGACCCTGTTTTTCAGCTTCACTATATACCTTGCAACCTACACACTTAGCTACACTGTGGGATCTTATGATGGCATAGATCCCGGGGACCCAAACACATTTGGATGAAAATTCTGCATGTCAGACTCATGCAGTAATCTCCTAACTGATAAAGGAAGACCTTTCTATGTTGATATACCCAGAGGGAATCATTTCCTCAAAAATATCCCAGACTCTGAGAAATCAGATTAGTCACTAATTTCTTATAGGGAGGTATAAACAAGCAAGTGGAAAGAAAGGAAATACAGGTGTTGGTAGAAAGACCCATTTCATACTAAGGTGAATCAAAGGATGGAAGGCAGGAGCATTCTTCCTGTAACCACAGTTGCTGGTACAGCTTCTTTTTGACCACTCTCAAGATAAAAGGTGAGGAGTTCACTAGGAACCTATTCTATGTTTGATCCCTCTCATTCTTAAAAAGTTCATTATTCGGCCTTCCCTGGTGGCGCAGCGGGTTAAAGCACAGCACTGAGAATCTAAAAGCTCTTCCCATGAGTTCGATTCCCGCCTGCCCAGGAGGTGACCACATGGTGTGGCAGACCTCTCCTGACCCACCCACTGCTCCCCTCAGCAGTGTACTTCGTCGATCTGCCTGTTCTGTTCCCCACTCTGTCTCTGGTGAAGCGTCTCACCACCCCTGAGCCTCTGGCCTGTACCCCAGTTCTGTGTGCCCAAATAAATAAATCTTTAAAAAAAAAAAAAGGTCATTATTCCGAGCTTAATTACTACTCACTAGTTCCAATTCTGCCCTGTGGGACACCCAGAAATATCTGTGTCCCCTATACTATCAGACTCAACTCCTTACTATATGTTGCCCACCACACTGGACAAATCTCCAATTATGTTCCTAACGTGTGGTCCTAAAACTATGATTTTCTCGAACTCATCCTGTGAGCTGATTCAGCAGATCAGAAGAGAAGCCACTATCCAAAAGAGGTGTCCAGTTCATGCAAAGATCCTGTATTCAGAAACACAGCATTAGCCTAAGAGGTTAAGAGTACAGATCTTGGATCCTCCCTATTGTTGCAACAGGTTAAAACAGAGCACTGCAAGTGAGCCACAGCCACTTCAGTGCGAGTTCGATCCTCGTCCTGGAGGTGACCCAATGGCACAGCACAGCAGACCTCTCCCAACCCACCCACTGCTCCCCTCAGCAATGTACTTCATTGATCTGCCTGTTCTGATCCCCACTCTGTCTCTGGTGAATCTGCTCACTGTTCCTGCACCTCTGCATTATAACTCAGTTCTATAGGCATAAATATATAAATCTTTAAAAAAAAAAAAAGAGTAGAGATCTTACTACATTTATTTACCGCTGTGTCTCTGGTGTTTAGTAGAGAGATCCAAATAGCTCTTTCTTCAATGTATAAAAAATGAAATATGAAATGAATAAAGAACTTTAAAGATCTCTATCATTTATAAATGATCCTTAAGTTTTTTCCTTTTCAGAAGAAATGTCTAGAGTTCCTCATAACAAACACTTAATAATGCTGACACTGTCCTGTAAAGTACACGGTTGTCAACATTCTAGTTAAAATGTGGTGCTAAAATCTAACTCATCTTCCACATGTGGTCAGTGCAGGGGACAAATGCCACCCTTATCAGGACACAAGAATGTTATAGTCTCACAGGGTGAGACTATAAGGGCATTTTTTAAAAGCCAACAACACTGTGGGCCTACAATACACTGGCATTTAACTTAAACTTCTACAAACTACCCCTACTACAAGCAGCTGACTTTTAAAAATTAATTGTAGTACTTTCTCTTTCCCCTATTAAATTTCATCTCATTTGTTTCAGCTTATTGTCATTGTTGTCAAAGGCCTTTCGAATCTTGATTCTATCCTTCAATGCATTAGATATTCCTCCTAGCTTTATATCATCTGAGAAATTAATAAGAGATTTTCTGTGTTTTCTCTAACTCAGTAATCAAATTATTAAAACTATTATGTTTAATGACAGGGCCAGTGGTCTGAAGTATACCATTAGTGGCCCCTCTTCAAATGGCACAAAACTCTTAAACATTTTTGGAGTGTGGCTTTTACTGCCACTGGTAAAGCACCTTTCAGTTCTCGCTTCCTCTTGCTGACAAAGATACCATAAGGAGAACCCAATGCGCTCAGGCTATGAGACATTAGTTTATCTGCCACATACTTACTGAGAGACAATGGAGAACTAGGTGATCTCTAAGATCTCTACCAGCTCTACAACTCCACAATTTCTCATATCTTTGTGAAATCTGATACTACCCACCTTGTGAACCCCTCAGGAAGTAAAATAAGTTGATTTGGCATGACTTTTACTAATGTAAAAGTCCAACTGGTACCCAGGAAATAGCATATTGTCCTAAATTCCCAAGGTTATTTGTTTAACAGTTTATCCTAGAATGTTATTGCAATACTACCTCCCCTCTCAGGCAAAAGGAAATCAAGAGATTCTGATATTAAGTCAAGTGCAGAGTCCTAGGAGCTGACAAAGGCTTAGGAGAGCACTTATCTGCACTGAACACGGCATGAACACATCCAACCTGGACTGTGTAAATCAACATCTAAATCTCATCTATCATTTCCAAAATCTATGCTTTCCATTTCAAAAGTTAGTGTTTGTCTTCCTAAGATTTTTTGGCAATAATCTGCTTTGTCATTTTTTCTTAAAGATCCTTAGTAACAATTATATATATGCATTTCCAAATTCATGGTTAGCTTCTTCGAGATTTAAAGACTTGAATATATTTAAAAGTTTCTTTAATTAACACCTTTAATTCTGTCTTCTACCTCTCATTTTTCAATCCCATTTTCTTTAATAGATAATAAGGGAAAAAAAGAGGTAAGTGTGTATGTAATCTTCAACAACTATTAACCTTGCTTCCTCTACATTTAAAATAGGATAATCTTTTATGTTTTTTGAGGTAACATTGGTTTACAGCACTGTGATTCAGAGCTAGAGGATCACACCTCTTCACATGTGTGCTACCTACTACCTTCAAAATCTTATTGCCTTCAAATTCTATTTTTCCAATCTTCATTTTACCCTTTTTTCTGTCCTTGGTGATGGGATGACCTTTCGTTTGGTGGCTTTAAATGTGCATAAGAAAGTTTGGACCTTTGAAGAACCCAGCTTGAAAAGCAGAAAAGCCACTAGCAGGAAAAAAGAACTCTGAATTACTGAACTAGTATCAAGCAGCTGTTGCAAGGCCCATTTTAAGTCCTCAGAGAAGCACCCAGGAGGTTAAACAAGACAGAGGCCCTGAGCTACAGAGGGCAGACCAATAAAGGAGTGTGGCTACCAGAAATTAAATTCATTTAGTGTTCACAAAAAAATGGGCACTTAAAAAGCAATTAAGGCCTTTCGTCTGAAAAACAACCAGTTTAATGTTTCATTTTATCTAGGCTGAGAATTTTTTTTTATTATTTATGAGGACAAAAAAATAAGTAATCAAATTATGTTTTTCAAATAAAGATACCTTAGTATAAAATAAAAACCACAGTATGGTAAATCTAGTGTTTTATCCCTAAATCTTTATTACTTATATCTGAAGATCTATACCAGAATCTAGTCTACTTTTAACAACTTCCAACATGCTCTACTGTTAACTGTTAAAAAAAAAGGGGGGGGGAGAGAAAAATACCTTAGAAGTTAATTTTCTAAAGAGTTAGTTCAGCCTCCTTCAAATTACTATAATACCAAAACTATCACAAAGAAAAGTTAACCATAAATAATATAACATTCAAATTTGGTCAATAGAGATTAAATTACAATGAGACCAAAAGAAAAGAATAAAAAGATCTTAGTCACTTTTTCTTTTTCTTACTCTTTCTTGTTTGTTTGTTTGTTTGTTCACACTGTTGTTAATTTTTAAACTATCTATGATTTCTCCCCTCAGGTTTGGTCTCCACAGTTCTCCCACCACCACAGGATTGGTAAACTATCACCAAAGTCCCTCTTTTGACTCTTCCGGAAGCCCCTCTTCTTCCCTCCCCTTCTGGGCTTCTAATCATAGCCTCAGATCTATGGTCAGCTTGCAAGTTTTGTCTTTGATTGACCATTAGCTTGGTTTCTCTATATAACACATAAGTGAAACTATCTACTATTTATCCTTTTCCTTCTGATTCATTTCACTTAACATAGTCCCTTCAAGCTTCATACATGTTGTCACAAATGATGAGTTTATCTTTTCTGATCACTCTCTCTCTATACCACATATTCTCCATCCATTCATCTGTTTTTTCCCAGCCTGTTCCAGTAGCACAATAAGTTCCATAGATAAAAAGTGTCTACCCCCAGTACCCTACGGGCATTGGTTAGTCCCTGTGGATCCCAGTGCATCCACACAGACCAGGCCCACAGCCCCTCACCACAGACTCAAGCACCAGCTTTATGCCAGTGGACCAGACCTGCACACCTAAGGATTCCAGAAGCAAACATACCCACAGACAGTACCAGATGGCCCTGCCTTTTGCCAAAGTCAGTCTGAAAAAATTCTTCAAATGCAGATGCCAATGACACCATTAAAGGAAATCAAAACCATTTGATTCATTGATAATAAAGAAATACAGATCTAGTTAATGGAAGGTCCATACAGTGATATGTAAAATCATTTGAAGATAAATAATTAAAATTTAAATATGTGTTCTATAAATGCTACATCAAACTCCAAAAATAAAAGAAACCAAACAATGATAATAATATTGGGTTGTCAGAAAATTCGTGATGCTTTTTGTGTGAAAAATGTAGAAAACATGTCATGACCTGTCTAACAATCCAATTAACAAGGAGATTAAATAGAAATATAAAACAAAAACCAATCCAAAAGGTAATAGAAAGTGAGGACAAAACCAGACTGACAAATAGAAATTAAAAAGCAATATGGTAGTTTAAAGCAAATCAACTCAATTATCACAATTTTAAATGGAATAAGCACCTCAATATAAACACAGATATGAAACTGAATTTTAAAATGCCAAGCCCTTCAGCAAGTGAGCCCACAGAAGTCCAGTGGGGGTTCATTTTATGAACTATCACTAGCCCAAGCAAGTGAGCCCTCATACATTTTATGAAAATTTGCTACACACAAGAAATCCACTTTAAATATGAAAATGTCAACAGACAGGAAGACAAAAACAGCACCAGGGCCCTCCCTGGTGGCTCAGCGGGTCGAGGCACTGCACTAAGAAGCTTAAACCACTTCCTCATGAGTTCTATACTCGCCTGCCCCGGAAGAGATCCACATGGCACGGCAGACCTCTCTTGACCCGCCCGCTGCTCCCCTCAGCAGTGTACTTCGTAGCTCTGCCTGTTCTGCTCCCCCTCTGCCCCTAATAAATCCTCTCACCCTCCGCATCTCTGGCCTGTACCCCAGTTCTGTATGCATAAATAAATCTTTAAAAAAAAAAAACAGCACTAATCAAAAGAAAGCAACAATATCAAAATCGATTTCAGAGTAATGAATAGAAGATAAGTAGTTAAGATCATTTCATATTCTAAAGAGACCAAGTTATCAAGGTGATATAACAATATTATAAGTTTATACATATAGTTTATAGCATAATTTCAGAACAACCTATAGAACTATAAAGAAAAATAGTCCAATCCATAGATTTCAACACCCTTCTGCTAATAATTAATTAAACAAGTAGTCAGAAAGTCAGTAAGTAAATAAGAAGCTTCAATGATATTTAAACCACGTAGATATTATTATTATTTAGAAAACATCCCAACAACAGAATACACTTTTCTCTTGTGCATGTGAAGCACTTCTCTGTATAAATCATATTCTAAGCTATTAAACTTGTCTCAATAAATTTAAAAGAATGCAAAATGTCGTGTAGTGTTTGACCCATCTTTGCTTCCAGGTATTTTAAGGTTTCCATTCTTATGTCTAGGTCTTTAATCCACTTCGAGTTGATTTTTGTGTATGGTGAGAGGTAATGATCTAGTTTCATTTGTTTGCATGTAGCTTCCCAGTTTTAAGGAAAAATACTTAATAAAAAACAAAAGCTATTCCTCATAAACAAACTTGGAAAAGAAAGGAATTTTCTCTACCTGTTAAATGGCATCTAAAAAAAACCCTACAGCTGACATAGTACTCTGTAGTGAAAGATTAAATGGGTTCTCCTTAAGAACAGGAACAAGGCAGGATGTACATTCTCACCACTTCTATTCAATAGTGTACTGGAAGTTTTGGTCACAGCAATTAAACTTGAAAAAGAATTAGAAGATGCAGATAAGACTGGAAAAAGTAAATACATTTATTCACAGACAATTACAACGAAGTACAAGCCTTTCTAAATACCAAAGAGACACCCCAAGAAGAGAGATTAACCAAGAGTATACAGTGAAAGTTCAATCAAAAACTTGCATAACAAAGAGAAAATACAAAGATGTCATTTTTTCCTAAATAATTACCTACAGCTAAAGTAAAAACTATTGTGGAATAAGCCTAGAAATTCAGTTCTCTGAGTGTATCTTGTTTTATAGATCCAGCTTTGGACTCATACACATATTTTACATGGTTGTAAAGAATGAAATTTTTTTAAATCATTCCCCCAAAAGTTAAAATAAAATGAAACTGAAGAACTTAAATATGTATCCAGCTGGTCACATAACCACATTGAGACAAAGACCAAAGGAACTTCAAAAATAGATTCTAAATCATATTGTTGGTAGAAGGACTGTTATTATTACTTTCATCATTGTTATACATGTATTATGGGATAAAGTAAATGAGCAACAATATGATATTCTATCACCCTTGTTGCAAACCAAGCATTCTCAGAAATATTTAGAGAATTGGAGTTCCTACAGCTTGGAGTACCAACTATTGCCATTCAATGTCAAAATGTAATAGAGGAATCTCTATAGGAAGGGGAGGCTCCAGGTTCCCTCCCTTCCTAAGAAAGGATGGGGAAGCTAGAAAAGATGTGGGAGAAAAGGCTCAAAGAGAGAACTGGAGGAGGCACATGGAGCAGAGAGACACTAGCTTCTTGGTCTGAAACTTGAATAGGGAAGACTGAAGGAAACACTTAAAGAGACAGAGAGACTTCATCTCCTTCAGAAGATTGACAATCGCAGTCTTTAGCTTGACCTGTGTGTTGATTTTGCTCTTTTCCCTCCTGACTTGCCTGGCCCCTCTGCCCTTCCCTATGGGTCTCCAGCAGAAAGGGCCTTAGACTTACGGCAGGCTTTCAGGCCTCTGTTGCCCTGCTTTAGAACAACCCTATTGGCTTAGGCATTTACCCACAGGGGACAGGTAAATTTGGGGTGCGTTATCTGGAAACTATTCTTTTTTTCTCTCTATTGCCTACTAATGCTAGTAAATGCTAGTAAAGTTCTGGCATACTAAGAACAAGTTTTGTCTTTATGCAGCAGAATGCAGAACCCATTAAAGTAGGTGGGTTTGGGAGTCCCAGTGTGCCCTTCATCTGCCCACTAGCTAAAGATATCTAGATATTGTCAAGTCTAGAAAACTTGGAAACATTGCTACATTTGGCTTCTAAGTTAATGTGAATTTACTATCTTTGGACATAGTTTAGGATAGAATCATAGTAGAACTAAAAAATTAATGTCCTAAAAAATGGACTGAGAAGTTAAATTCAATTTCTCTTAGAATATGGTTTTGTCAGGGTGCAAAATAAATCATCCTATGGCCCTCTGGGTTCTTCTCAGGCTGGACAAGTAATCAAAACAGCATCAGATGGGTTAACAAAGGAAAAACAATGAATTTAATAACATATGCTCAGGGAATTCATATGGCTGTAAATTCTAGAAAACAATGGAGCAGACCAGGAATATTTATTCTGCATTTTAGGTCCTGGGGCATCAAGGACAGAAAGGGGAATACTTCATAACAAGAAGGGGGTGACCTCATCCTTAGCTTTGAGAATAAAGATGAGATTCTTAGAGAGAACATGCTTACAGATAAACATGTCCTGGATGAACATGAAACCCTCAACTACATTCTTCTAGATCATAAAAAGAAAAAAATGATTACTTCTTCCATTAGGAAAAAAAAAAAAGGCAGAAAAAAAAAAGGCAGCACTTAGGATATGATGATCTTTTCTCCAATTAAGATAGTGGGAAGGCAGGGAACAGCAGCTTCTCCTAGCCTTCAGGGCCCATACTGCCTTCAACCCAAAACAATCTGCATTTTTAAGTGGTGGTAATAAAATTCCTGAGGCTCACAGGCCTTAGTTGACCTCTAGTTCCCCGAGCAAGGTGACAAGAGGTTTACTGTGGGTCTATTAAGAAAAGTCTATCTGATTCTTTGTGGGGGGCACTGACCCCACAGTTGTATGAATCTTACCAATAAGAACCTTGATTAAATTTAAAATAGAATGGCAAAAGGATTTAAAAATTCTGGGTTCAAATCCTGGATCAGTTGAGGATGACTATTCTGATGATTGTGAACTAGAAAATCTCCATGGTGTCTTGAAGTTTTCCAACTCTGACATGGTTCCAATACGCATAGTAAATACCATCAGAAGTCTACCCTTTCAGTTCAGTAGTTTCATTAGTAAATAGGCTGACTCATCAACACATCTCCAGTTTCACTTGAAAGATGTATAATGTATATTAAAAGAAAAATTAATTGATATCTCATGCCTCCAAAATCTGAGCACAGCAGAATACTGGCACCAACCTGTTTATTTGGAAGAAGTTACAGAGACTCTATCATTACAGAGGATAACTACAATAAAAATCTCAGGATTGGAAAGCCTGAACAATACCAATTTACCACAAGAGTCCACAAATTGAAGGCCACATTTGCCAGACATGGAATTCCTAAAAGGATTATCTCTGACGATGAGCCACAGTCGTCCTCAAAGGAATTTCCACATTTTGCCAAAACATGAGATTTTGAACACTTCACACAGTCCACATGACCACAGAACCAAGTCTTTGCAAGGGGTTAGTGGTGAAAAGCTAAAAAAAAATGTAACTCTAAAACACACTGGACCAAGCTGAGACTAATGAGAAAGGCCCCAGCCTCAGACTATTTGGAGAAAGGAATGCAGTGTGGGCAACATACAAGTCCCTTCCCCAGTTATTACAGTTCCAGCATCTCCCCTCAGCACTATTGTCTATGCATGGAATGTTGAGGGCTTACTGCAGTGAGGAATCTACTCCTCACACAAAAGTAAAACTGAATAAAACAGATACAATAAACAAGTCACATCAACAGGCCCTGGTCTAACCTTTAGTTGATGTGAAATCCTATCCCTTCGAAGTTATGGGACACACTAAGTGTTGAAATAGGAGGTATTCTTGTTGATGATAATTTATATTTAAGATGACACCATAGTCCCACAGGTAACCCTAGAAAATACCAGTATTTTGCTTGACTAGCTCAGTACGTATGGCTGAGAATCTAATATGGTCCTATATCTGTGTTCCTGTCTCTGACAAGATTATAAGTGGCAAGTAAAAAAAGTCACTCAAACTATCTTAAATGAAAAATATAAGAACATGTGGTATAGATTATAAAGGCATTTCATAGAGGTCATGAGCAAGTCATCCAAGGTCATGACAGATATAATCCTCATGACATGTCATTAGAAACTGGGAAGCTATTATGAGTCAAGGTGAAATATAGTCCTTATCTCTACCATTCTTGTCATCTTATTTTTTTCTCTTACCCTTCTTATGACAAAAGATGACTGTCTGTGGTAGGTAGCCTCCCAAATAATTTCTGATGATCCCTTTATCTTCATATTCACGCTCTCATGTAAGCCCCTACCCCTGACTACAGGTTGGACCAAATAACTCACTTCTAATATAGGAAACAACAAAAATAATGGCATATGCCATGAAGACGCCACTAATAGTAAAATGATGTCTATCCTACACATTTTCATTCTTTGCTTATTCTGATACAATGGAACCCAGCTGTGATGATCTGATCTATGAAGAGACTCCCATAGGAAGATAATGAAGGAGGCCACTGAGCAACAGCCAGTGAAAAACAGAGACTTTTATCCAATAGCCCATGAGAATGAACTGTCAACCAATAGAGATAAGACTGCATATGCCATTCTAATCAACATGGATAGAGCTGGAAGGGAATAATGCTAAACAAAGTAAGTTAGATGGTAGCACAAGGACTAAAGTGCAGTACATTGAAGCTACCTGGAGCCATTGCACCAGGAGTCTCTGGTGATTCTTCTCATCTCCGCCCTCCCCCCAGAGCTCTGGCCTGTACCCCCATTCTTGTGTGCATACATAAATAATTTTTGTAAAAATTACCCCCAAAAAGTCAAAAGGAAAAAGATAAACATCAGATGGTTTCATTTATAGGTGGGCGACAGAGAAACAACAAAGCATTAGGAAAAAGACAAAACTTGTAAGGTGAATACAAATCTGAGCAAGGACGGAGGGAGGGGTGAAAAAGGGTCAAACAGAGGAGGGAAGCGCACAAGAGACTGCCATAATGGATCGCAGCTACCGTGGTGGTGGGAGAGCTATGAGGACTACACCTGAGAGGAGAAGCCAATTACAGTAAAAATAAGCAACAATGTAAGAAAATAAATTTAATTATTATTTTTAAAAAATATATATTGCAGCCCCAGCCAAAGCCCCATGTTAGCCTTGTGTGAGATCTTAAGGCAGTAGCATCTAGATAACCCTCAGTCAGATTCCTGACCCACAGAAATTGAGACAACTAAACTTTATTTGTTCGATTAAATTGGGGGAGCAGAGGAAGAAACTTTGTTGTGTATCTATTGGCACTGTAACAAATACCTAAAGAATATAGCCTTAGAGCCAGCCAGGAATAGTGGCCAAATGGGGTGCAAATAGCACATGTCTCAAGAAAACCCAACTTGCCTTAAACATATTTCTAGTAAAAATGTGGACTTTGGGGATACTGTAAGGACTCAAAAAAGAAGTTAGGAACACATTAGTGAAAACTAGAAGAAGGGATCTTAATCATGCCAGGCAGAAAGTTTAACAACACTGTCATCTGTAGTAATCTGCAAAGCAACAAATATTCCTGATAAAATTGATAATCTGGTTGACATTTCCAAACAGAACGCTGAAAGTACCAGTTGGTAATGTCTTGCTATTTGTGGTGAAATGCAAGAGAAGAGAGATACCTGGGAGGATCATTAAACAAAAAGAAATAGAGAACTGATGGTTTCAAAACTGTCATTTCAGATAACAATGCTAAAATTAAGAAATCCAATGCCCTAGCAGAGAACAAGTCAAAAGGCAAAGCTGAGGGAATGACTATAACTTGTTATTCAGACCCCAGAAAAAACAAAGGTGGTGAGGAATAGCACTATTCAGTCACAAAATCTCCTTTAAAGAGATTATAGTGTGTCTCTCAGTGAAGTAGCATTCTGTGAAACTTACATACATTTTTCCCTCATCCATTTTGACAGATTCAATGTAAAGAAAGGTCTCCCCAAAGAGACTTGTGATTATGGACTTCACCTAATGTAATAAACTCCAAGGACATTCACAAGAAAATCACAATGCTTCTGAGAGAAATATACTGATTAGCAGAAATACTAGCTTGCAATCAAGGGGCACCCAGGCGCAGCCAAACTTGCATGCACTAAATAGGCCTGGCAGTCCTTGTGCACAAAGGCAAAGCCAGGTCTTAGTGTGATAGAACTTTAATAGAATCTTCTCGTGCAGAGAGAGAAGAAAGGGTATTTGTAAGTGTTTCCCAATAAACCTCCAAAATTACCCATCCCCTTGTTGGATAAATGTCCAGTCAAATATGGTCAGCCCGAAGCTGGGCCCCGAAACCCAGAAAACTTCCTAAGTTTAAGGCACTTTCTTGTGGAGAACAACAAAAAGGGGTTAAAGCAGATCCCAAAGAGCTGAGACAAAGAGTCAGAATTTCAGATGTACCAAATATTCCACCATGAAGTCAGGAAAATGGCTTCCATTGTCTCTGCCAGCGACCAAAAGAGCAGCCTCTTCACATGTCTTTCACTCATGTGTCTCTCTAGAACAGTGTAATCTAAAAAGAGGAGGCTCCAGGCTCCCAGCCCTATGGAAAGGTGGCGCTCATCTTCGAGGGGAAGCTAGAAAGGATCAAAAAGAAGAGAACTTAAGAGAAGACTTAAAAGAGGCACATGGAGCAGAGAGACATGTAAAGAAACTGCTTGCTTGCTTCTTTGTACCAGGGGCCTGAGAACCTGGAAGAAGACACTTGAAATGAAAGAGTTGTGGGTGAGATACCCATGGCTGACAATGACAGCCTTTATCTTGACTTGCACTTTCCTTCCAGATTTGCCTGGCCCCTTCCCTCCCTTTCCTATGTTCCCTTGCCAGAAGGTGCCTTAGACTTGTGGCAAGCTTTTGGACCCCAGAGACCATGCTTTGAGCCAAACCTGTTTGGCTGAGCTTTTACCCAAAGGG
Source organism: Condylura cristata (assembly GCF_000260355.1). Taxonomy (NCBI): domain Eukaryota; kingdom Metazoa; phylum Chordata; class Mammalia; order Eulipotyphla; family Talpidae; genus Condylura; species Condylura cristata. The sequence continues at coordinate 20,080,026 of NW_004567125.1, read as the reverse complement.
GTGTTTCATGGGGAAACTATTTTACTGACTAACTATATTCTTTCTCATCTCTCTATTGCACACTAATTGTATTAAAGATTTTTTTTGGAAGGTGTTACACACTAAGAATGTGTTTTGCCTTTATGCAGCAGCTGGCAGAACCCTCTTAAGAGTGTGTAAGTTTGGAGGTACCAGGGTACCCCTCATTCTGCCCACTAACATGTTTCTCATGTCTCCTTCCAAACAGTACTAGGGTGCAGATCAGACCACAGAATCCAAAACTCCCCTTCCCTGAACCCACCTGCATTCCATGTTATATAGCTTCACCTATCCATATACCTCCACCACTAGGATAATGGTACCTCCCTTGACAAAAACACTGCCAGTATGAACTAAAAGGACAGAGGGATCACAAAAGAAAAAAGTTAGTTGGACCACCCCCCAAAATATGTTGCCTTTCATACAGAAAGAAAAATGACACACAGGCACAATTAAAAGCCTAGAGAGGCCCTCCCTGGTGGCGCAGCGGGTTGGAGCACAGCACTGAGAAGCTAAAGCCCCTTCTGCATGAGTTCGATTCCCGCCTGCCCCGGAGGTGATCACATGGCGTGGCAGACCTCTCCTGACCCGCCCGCTGCTCCCCTCAGCAGTGTACTTCGTTGATCTGCCTGTTCTGCTCCCCGCTCTGTCTCTGGTGAAGCCTCTCACCGCCCCTGAGCCTCTGGCCTATACCCCAGTTCTGTATGTACAAATAAATAAATTCTTTAAAAAAAAAAAAGCCCAGAGAGCAGGTCAAAGGGACTTGGAGATGGTTGAGGAATTTCCAATGTTTTCTTGTCCAGATTTCAAAATTGCTATAAACTAGTGACTCCTCTGTGGCATCGACCATGCCCATCCCATGCCTTTTGAACAGAATGTCTCCTATCAGTTATTCCACGCCTTTCCCACAATGGTGTACTGCAGCTACCAGAGGCAGAAACTTTTTGACTTATGACTTTTCCTTTGACTATAGAATGAGAGAAAAATGTACTCAAGGTGTTATATGAGGGTACTATTCCCAAGGTGCATCACCCAAACTTGGACCTAATTTAAATAATAAGAACTAGATTAGAAACCACTGCAGCAATGTCATTCTCCTGGGTAGAGGTGAGTATATTTGCATGTAGGAAGGGTATGAATCTTTGGAGGTGAAAGGAAAGACTATGATAGGCAACTGCGAAAATGATTGCTATACCTGCTTCCTGACATGTCTACCTATAATAATCTACCTTTGAGTATGGAATTCACTTGGTCACTCCCTTTTCATATGTAAACTTTGACAGAAGTGATGATCTATCATTTCCAAGATGAGATTACAAAAAGACTTCAGAGTCACTTCCATTTTGTCTTCTCTCCCTCTCTCCTCCCCCTTCTCTCTCTCTCTAAGGTTTGCTGATAGTTGCCAGCTCCCCCATGGAGAAGTGCAAAAAGCAAGGATTTTAGAGAAGTCTCTGACCATCAACAAGAAAACAACTGAGATCCTTTACCCAACAAAACTGAGAAGAATGGAATCCTAACCACTGTGAGTGTGGAACAAAAGGATACCCTACTTCAGTCAAGTATTCAGATGACATCACAGGCCACAGACCTGACAGTTTTGTGAGAGATAATGCAGAGAGGTGCATATTCAAGTCATTCCTAGATTTCTGACCCACAAAAACTATGAAATGATTAATGTGTTTTGGTTAAAGCTATTAATTTGTCGGTAGCTTGTTAAATAACAATAAATCTTTAGTACGCTGACCCCAACCCATTGGGCCTGTACCTACTGCTCTGGGACCACCAACAGAGAGGAGTCCAGAAGAAAGATCCAATTGGCCCAGCTTGTATTGAATGCCCATCACTGGTACAAACAATGATGATTGTGAAAGGGACAATGTTATTTAACATAATTACAATTACAATATTCTACTCCTGTGAGCAGAGACTGATTCTTAAAGAACATGATATTGATGGCCCTCCCTAGTGGCGCAGTGGATTAAAGCACAGCACTGAGAAGCTAAAGCCACTTCTGCATGAGTTCGATTCCCGCCTGCCCCGGAGGTGACCACATGGCGTGGCAGACCTCTCCTGACCCTCCTGCTGCTCCCCTCAGCAGTGTACTTCATTGATCTGCCTGTTCTGTTCCCCACTCTGTCTCTGGTGAAGCCTCTTGCCGCCCCTGAGCCCCTGAGCCTCTGACCTGTACCCCAGTTCTGTATGCACAAATAAATAAATCTTAAAAAAAAAAAAAAGAACATGATATTGATTTGGCAAAAATCTCTCTGAAAAGGAGATCCACATCAATCAGGAAATAAAAACATTTGGAGATGGGGCCCTATCACCTCAAACACAAAGTCTAGACCTGTGCCTTATAGGATTCTAAGAAAATCAATAAGTTTTTTTCCTAGAATTACTGTTTGCTAGCTTTAAAAATATCCATTAAGCTAGTTGTTGAGCAGAGTGCTGAGAAAATGATCAATTGATTGAATTTGTTTATTGGCACAAGAAAAAGAGGCAAGCACATGTCATACCAGCAAAAAAAAGAAAAAAATGTTTCTCTTTGAAGGAAGGGAAAGAAAATTTTTTTAATATTATCCTCTACAGGGCATGACTGCTCCAAAAAACCTTCTTAAATTAACATCTTATTTTGACCGAGCAAAGAAAGAGCAATAACAAAGGCTAAAGATCTCTACAACTAGGAACAAGACTGGATGGAGTCAGGAAAAAAAGCTTCTCATTCTTTACTGTGGTAGTAAAGATTTCTGAGCACTAGAAAAGTATATATTTCCAGAATGTCAGTCTCAGAATGTCAGTAAAATGATAAGAAAATAAGTAAGGTAAAAATAGTACAAATAAACAGAAGAAGAAAACTTACAAATGTCAGAAATGACCTTTAAATCTAGCAGCAATAGAGAATATAACCTGATACGTTATAGTACTAATTTATGCCTAGGAGGGTGAAAGAAGTTTGAAAGTCAAATTTTTTAATTAGGGATAGAAGTTTAAAGGGCAGGATTTCCAATCTGCCACCATGGTAAACTCAGAATCTACTGAGGATTCCTTGAGTTTCCTGGATCATTACTTACTAAGTTTGAACAAAGAAAAACTATAATAATTGGGGTGGGGATTGGTTGAAGGATATTAAATATTTACTATAAACACCCCCCAAAATATGCAACTATAAAATCATCACTTCAAAAGGTCACTGGGCATCCATTTAAAGATACATTTCTACTTATATGAATTCCACAAAAACTATGATCATCAACTGCGTAGTCCAACCTCATTTACCCACTATTACCTTATCTTTTTTTTCCAAATCTTGGCTATACATTTCTCAATAACTTATAGTGGTTTACGCTACGATTACTAGTAATATCAGCAATGATGGCTGCTTACTGAGTTCCAATCAAGTATTAAGCACTGAAGTAATAAGCGCCTTTGGTACATAACATCATAATAAGCACCTTTGGTATATAACATCACTTAGTCCTCACAACAGTCTTCTAACACGGGAGCTAATAAGCTCTCCACTTACCCAGTTGGAGGGAACATTCATCTGAGGCTGAAAGAGATTCATTAAGCTGACCCAAGGATATACAGCTGAAGAATGAAAAGGCTAAAATTTGAATTCAAATTATATCACCAGGTTCTCCCGGTGGCCTAGGTGTTAAGTTTCAGCACTAGCACCAATATGGCCTAAGTTTGATCCCAGACCCATGAGCTAACCCACATAAGGCACAGCAGACCTCTCCTGGCTCACCTGCTGTTCCCTTTAGCAGTGTATTGCAGTAAATCTGCTTTCTCTCTTCCCTCTCTGTCTCTGGTGAATCCTCTTACCCCCTACACCTCTGGCCAACACCCCACTTTTATGCAAATAATAACAAAGTATATCATCACTTGGCCAGAGAGCCTCCCCTGATATTTCCTTTGTTGAGCACAGCTTATAAGCTACCACTGTGTGAGGAATTTTGCTTATATGACCTCATTAGATTTGCATACAACCTATAACATAGACTTGATTATTCCACTTTACAAAATAAGACTCTTAAGTAAATGAGCTGATCACCAGGCTATTGTCCACTGACCCTTGAACTATTTAAGCCACTAACTTGTGAAAACTAAATACTTAATAAGAACAAGCTTTGTTTTATGATGATGATAATTCAGGGAAAATGTACAAACCTATATGCGGGGGGAAAAAACTAGCTTCGTAGAATATTGCATACACAGTAAACTGTTTCTCCTTTTCTCACTTTAGATGTCAAAGAGTGCCCCTTCCACTGTGTACCCACACACATAGCCCCAATAAAGAAGTCAGTGGATGTTTCAGGCATAAGCAAGACAGATGTGGTTACTGGGGTGGGTGGAGAACAATAACCAGCATACAGACTGTTGTGCTTATGTTGTTCTGTGTTGATATCTGACATGACTATTCTTGTCTGTGTTTACATGTCCCATTCATCTGGTTCAACCAGACAGGGTTTTATTAATATTATTGATGGTTGCCATAACAATAAGCATGTGAATATACTTTAGCTATGAAATTGTGACAAGTATTTGGTTGATCACAGTCCGTAAATTGCAGCAGATGGATGATCTCTGGGGTGAAGGGAGATGAAACAGGGCATCACCGGATGGACACTTGCTTTGATCTCATTGGGGAAATTTACATAGTGTTTTCTCCTGAAAATGTTCCTTTCCACGGACTTCCTCTGGGACTTTGGAGATGTCTGACTCTTGGAGAAAAGCCAGGAACTCAAATGAAGACACTTCCTAGACCATAAATAGCATTTTGAGTTTGCATCCTCCGTTTCCATTACACTTTCCACTCCAACCTCACTACATTCAGTATTCCAGATATTAATGGAACAAAGTGAAATCAGAAATTGAGTGACATTCCTTTGCTGCCTTTAATTCTAACTTCTTAGTTGACATTCCCTAGGACAGCAGACACTTGTGAAAATTCATACTAGATATTTTAATGGTGGAGATGAGACAAGATAATGATATGGAAAATATACAAAATAATAAGGAATCTTGAGAATTGTTGCCTTGTTTAAGGGATGAAGTGACTGAGGAGTTCTCAAGGTGTGAGACTTGTAGATTCATAACCTAGAAAGTCCACAGCAAAATAGGACAAACTAGTCCCAGACTCTATGAAGGGAGTCTGAGAAATTCATTTCATCTATATCGACCTTGTGTCTCCCAACTCTAAACCTGAACTAAAAATTTTAGTTTTGCCTAAATTCACAGTAGTCTATATTCAATAAAGGAACGAATGCATTAAAGTTTTAAAAGTACAGAGATTCCATTCATGTCAAATCCTAGAACATTGGCTCCAGAAAGATAGGAAATTAAGCCCTGTTGCTGAAACACCCCAACCATCATAAGCTTAAAAGATGAGCTTCTCCTGTGGTGCACCTATGAGGCTGTGGAGCACCATTTAACAAATTGATTCCCTAAAGGCGTCTAAGTGAATCCCATAATGCTGGAAGCATCTGCTCAACCAATGTTAAACAACTGACCTTAAAACTCCCAACACACAGCTGCACATTTAGGATAAATGAAACACAATCAGTAAAATATTTTGATTAGAAGATGTTACAACTTCAACACGGCAAAGAAGGTCCTAGACTGATACACTACATTTTTTTTTAAAAAGATTTATTTATTTATGCATACAGAACTGGGGTATAGGCCAGAGGTGCAGGGGCTTGAGATGACTCACCAGACACAGAATGAGGAGCAGAATAGGCAGACTGACCAAGTACACTGCTGAGGGAAGCTGTGGGCAAGACAGGAGAGGTCTGCCACACCATATGGATCACCTCCAGGGTGTGCAATCAAACTCAGACTGAAGCAGCTGCAGCTAGTTTGCAGTGCTGCGCTCTAACCTGTTGCACCACCAGGGAGGGCCCTGATATACTACATTTAATACATTGGTTGAGAGGAGATGAGAGAGAGCAAGGGTAACAGAGAGTGAAGTGTAAGTCTGGGGATCTTACATTATCATCCTTCTTTTCATGAGAGAACAGTTGTTGGAATTAAGATCATACTTGTTCATTTTCTATAGAACAGGAGGGCTATGAAAATTAAATTGGTGCAGGGGAGGGGTATGCTCAAGCTTCCCCCACCCCTGCCTCCTCTATTTAGAAAAAAGTTGGGAGAGAAAGGAGCAGAGGTTTCTCCACCAGGACAGTAGCAAGGGCAGCACTTTCTACGTACTGTGGCTCACCTTAGTCAATAAAGAAAAAATACTCCAGCCCATTGTTGTCAGAATTCTCGAGCTCCCTGTGAGTGGTGCTGAGGAATCAGCTGTGGTACTATGCAGCTCACAGATGATCCATCACTTTCTTTTCTGAGCCCAGGAAGACTCAAGGAATGTGACAGCTTGAACTGTGTGCTCCCAAAAGATATGTTGATGTCTAAACCCTTGGTACCTATGAATGTGACCTTATTAGGAAATAAGGCCTTTTCAGATGTAATGAAGTTAAGATGAGGTCACAATGAATTAGGGTAGGTCCTCATCTAATGACTGGTGCCCTTATAAGAAGAGAAAATTTGAACACAAAGACATACAAGAACAACATGTGATGACAAACACAGAGATTAGAATGATACATCTGCAAGCCAAGGAATGCCAGGAATTACTGGCAACCATCAGAAGCTAGGAGAAAGGCACGAAACGCACTATCCCTCAGAAGAACCTTTTGGACATCTCGATTTTGGAAATTTGGCCTTAAAACTGTAAACCACCCAGTTTGTTAGGCAAACTTGGGAAACTAAAGCAGAGGTCAAGAGTCTGACATTGGCAAAATAGTGAAACAGATACCACTAGAAACTAGAATTCTTTTTTTTTTCAAGATGTATTTATTTATGCATACAGAACTGGGGTACAGACCAGAGGTGTATGGTGGGTGGGCAGGGGAGGTATGAGGATTCACCAGAGACAAGAGTGGAGAACAGAACAGGCAGATCTACTGAAATACACTACTAGGGGGAGCAGCGGGTGGGTCTGCTGCACCATGTGGGTTACCTCCCTAACTGGGGATGGAACTCGAGCTGCCAATAGCTTCAGAGTGCTGAGTTTTAACCGGTTGCATCACCAGGGAGGGTCCTAGAAACTGGAAGTCTTGCCAGATTTGCTTTACTCAGATCATTCCATTTTGCTCAACATTCACCCTCCATACCTAGGCTAGACATAATACTAAAACTCAGACCCTTTAGTGACTCCCCACAGTACAAACAAGATAAAAGCATATTTACAATGTTATCACATGTATACACTGTCAATCTTTCTAGCCCTCTGTCTTGCCTTACATTTGTACTTAAGATCCCTTAAAAATGCCCTTTTTTTATGTCTCAGATTTCAGATGCAATCTTTGCAAGTGTGAAGATTCATGTCACCACCTTCATTCACCTCTAGGTTAAGAATTTGTCTGAGCTATGTTCTCCAGCAAATTTTTTTAAAACCCTTGTAATTTCCTGCTAGAAATGCCTTTGTTATGCTAGTGATGTAACTCACAGTGGGTTCCTGGATAGCTTCAGGATGAAAGCTGGTCATCAGAAGGGGGTTGGCACACTCAGTCACCAGGCTGCCAAGAAGAGGGCTAAGACTAGAGAGTGAGTTCCATCACATGGTCAATGATTGCATCAATGACACCTCTGTGATGACACCCCATTAAAAACTCTAGACAGCCAGATTTACAGTTTGCCAGTTGATGAGCATACTGGTGTTCTGGGAGAATGATACAGTTTGACCTTACTGTGACAAGTGGCAACTCTGCACTCCTTCCCAGACTTCACCTTATATGTATCCTTTATAATAGCACAATTATAAGTATAGCGCTTCTACTTGTTATATGAGTTATTCTAGCAACCCATCAAGCCTGAAGGGGTAGTGGAAAATCCCAAATTTATAGCCAGTTTGTCACAAGTGCCAGTGACCTAAAGACCCCCAAAGTGCACCAGCATCAGAAAGAAAGGCGCTCTTGTGGCACACAACCTTTTCCTTAAGGAGTCAGACACTAACTCCAGCAGATGGGTGTCAGAATTGCATTATAGAACATTCAGCTGGGTTTTGAAATAGAACACCCTCTTAATCTTCCTCTTACCTCCTCTCCAGCTGGCATTAGATCCATGATGTCTTTGTATGTACACAAAAAAATCCTCCACATCCATGCAAGTCCTTTGAGTGAGGCTAAGCCCCTTTCTTCAGTTTTAGAATAAGCATCAGACCAAGACCTGCGCAGTGGAAATATCCCATTGCTCTGGGATGCTGGGGGATGAGCATTTAATTCAATGCAGCACAATGAGATAAGCCTGACAGAAAAGCACCCTCTTTCTGTTAGGACTGCTGAGTGGATGGTGCACAAGGCCACAGCTACCTAACCCTTGGGACCATTTGAGGAGAATTTCTTTGAGGATACTGTCAACACCAAAGAAAGAGCAGAGAGATGATGTCCTGGTAAAGTTTTGAAAGCATGAAGTTAGCTGTGCCTGAAACCAGAAATACATGCTGGATCTTCTGCTTATGCTAATCATGAATTCTCTCCTTTCCACAAGTCAGTTTGACCTAACTTTTCTGTCACTTGCAACCAAAAGAATCCTGACAATAGGCCATTCTTCCAAAGAACACCAGGGGCTCTCAATGCTACCATCACATTCACAATTGTTTTGTTTTCCTGTCCTAGCTTCTACGCAGGGCATTCAGAAGATGAGTCTTATATATCTTTAATGTCTGCAATATGGTGTCCAATACATATTTTTTGGGTGAATATTGGGTAACCATGTCTTTTCAACTGCTCCTTTTTTCCCTTACAGCATCTCTTTCTCACTCTCACTTTTACTCAAGCATAGTCTCATTCTAGAGTTAACAGAGATAGGGGAAAGTACCAGCCTAGAAATTGAAAGAATTGAAGGGTAGGCTGACTCTGCTTATTTCCATATGTATGAACTTGCATAAATCTCTTATCTCTCTTGAGCCACAGTTTCCTCATTTGTAAAGTAAGCCATATCTGGAAATCCTCAAAGAAAACTTGCATCTCTCTAGTACCTGCTAAATTGTTCATGAAAAAGGCAATGCTGGGCCCTCCCTGGTGGTGCAGTGGGTTAAAGCACACCACTTAGAAGCTAAAGCCACTTCAGCATGAGTGCAATCCCTGCCCAGGAGGTGACCCACATGGGACGGCAGACCTCTCCTGACCCGCCCGCTGCTCCCCTCAGAGTGTACTTAGTCAGTTGGCCTGTTCTGCTCCCCACTCTGTCTCTGGTGAAGCCTCTCACCCACCACACCTCTTGCCTGTATCCCAGTTCTGTATGTATAATAAATCTATAAAAAGGCAATGCTGTTATGCTGTTTAAGGGCCAACTGAGTTGCCCTGAGATAACTGCATTTTAATGGAAGATTAATAGAGAGGGAAAAACTGAAAGGGTTAAAGAGGTGAAAACTACAAAGGTAGGCTGATAAGTTACAGAGAGAAATATTGATATGTGTGCCCAGCTCACATCACTCTTGGAACTGTGGATAGAAACCACTTTGGGGAACATATTGGACAGGACGAAGTGCAGATGATGGGGTCTGATCAAGTCTTTTCATTATGTGTACTAACTCTACTCCCAACTCAAATCAGTGGAACTAGACCATCAACCAGAACTTGAATCAAACTCACTGGCTGGATAAGCGGTAGATTCCATGACATTGACAATCATGGCCCCAAGCCAGAGAGGGAAGCTTCTGTTACAATGAAAAGATGGAGGGACCCAAGGAAGAAAACAAGCTAACTTCTGTCTTTCCAACTCTCACCAAACAGGAATAAGACCCAGACCTACTGTCCTTTTGGAAGACAGCCAGAGGCCCCTAGCTTCTTATGGACAACAATGTCTATTTTTCCCCAGGGATATGAACTGAAATGTTTTTATTCTAGTCAAATTCCCCATAAAGGCAGAGCTATAGAAAAAAATTCAAGAGACCATTGAACCATTGAAAAGGACATATGTCATCAATCTGGTATCCTCCACCCCCACCTGCCCACCCAGACTGAGTCCTGACATGGCATAAAGAAAGTGAGCTATGACTGGATAGAGTCCACTTTTGTTCCAACCAAAGCCAGAGGCCATGTCTAGCAGAACAGAAACAAGTGGAGGCAGAGTTTCATCTCAATTATCCAGACCCTGATTATCCTGCTACCCCCTTTGGGGGTCAGAGAGGGTGAATATCCTCAAAGAGGAAAGGAGGAAGTAGAGAGCAGGGGAGGCATCTTTCAGAACATTCAGGTCAGATCCTTACATAATTTTCTCACTTTCCTTTTGAAAAGACAACAAGTGATGGGACTAGGAAGTGCCCAAGGGATAATACACACCACAGTACAGGTCAACTACAGTAGTACTCTTGAGAAAATGGCATTTCAAAACTCCAAAGAGAAATGACTATTCTCTGCCCACCAAAAAATAACTCTCCCACTCATGTCCAGTAAATGCTAGCCCCTGCATCTTTAAACTGCCAATTATTTGGTTTAAGACCTTATCTTCTGTTGCATATACTGTTAGGGAGGTGATGTTTATGTCAGAATCCGCTACCTTAAGCTTAAGGTCAATGAGCTTTCATTCTGTTACTGATCAAAGAATTCTAGTCTATTGCTGAAATAATCGATGATGAGCAAAGGAAGCCAGGAAGGAAAGAAGGAAGAAAAGAGAGCAAAAAAGAGTGCTATGAATGAATGTATGCATAAACGGGACTGGAAAAGCTGAGGTCATTGTCTTCAGAACCTGGCAAAACTGCTGTTCAAGCAAGGCAAAATCAGAAACATGACCCTTTGAGGGTTATTAGCAACAAGCACCAACAAATCAACAGAGAATCATCTCTGGGAGAAACCTATGGCTCATGGAAATAAATCCTGTGTTAGAAAAGCAGGAAGTACTCCTATTTCAAACAGCATCAGAACAACTTCATGGCAACTGTCTGCTCCTTCCTCGCACACTAGCATAATATTGGGTTTTTTCAGAGAGAATATAGTATCTCCCTACAAATCTCATCTCTCTAAAACAAGTTGTGAAGACTACAGGTCATTTCTCCATCTTTTGTAATGTTGGTGTACTATCATCAGATTCTTCTTACAGCAGCTTCTAAAGACTCTCTCAATGAAACACAGCAGGAGAATACTTACACTGTGGGAAGAATTGCCAATTTTCTCTTGGGTATGAGTACCCTCTGGTGGTGAATGTCTAAACTGTAGTCTAGCAACTCCATCACTGACTCCTAAATGAACTCAAGTGTAAAATCTTTCAGAATGAAATGTATTGCAGGATCTCTCTTGGTCACATAAACAACCATCAAAATCTAAGTCACATAGTATATGACCACGATCTAGTCACTATTCCCACCCATATTTTCTCTGTTAAAAATAGGAAGATAGGCCCTCCCTGGTGGCGCAGCGGGTTAAAGCACAGCACTGAGAATCTGAGGCCACTTCCGCATGAGTTCGATTCCCGCCTGCCCCAGAGGAGACCACATGGCGAGCCAGACCTCTCCTGACCCGCCCGCTGCTTCCCTCAGCAGTGTACTTCGTCGATCTGCATATTCTGCTCCCCACTCTGGTGAAGCCTCTCACTGCCCCTGAGCCTCTGGCCTGTACCCCAGTTCTGTAGGCACAAATAAATAAATAAATCTTAAAAAAAAAAATAGGAAGATAATGTCACCATTAAGAGCAAATGAATACAAGTGTTATTCAGTGAAGTACCAGATATTAAAAGTAAGAGATACCATAAGGCTTACTAGACACAGATTTAAGATCCAAACATAAAGTTTTTAATATAGTATTATTATAGTGATTGCCAATTCATGCTTTGTGTATGTTACCTTTATAAATCTTTTATGCCAATGTTATGCCACCTGCAACCTTCATCTAGTCTCTTATTACTTCATGCCTGTGTTGCTACTATAGCCTGGGGTCCTGCCTCCAGTTTCTCCTCCACAGCACCTTGCCAAATTATGCTTTATTTACCTCCAAGCTCTAGAGTCCTATGGCCTTGAGTAGAGATCTATAAGACCCAAGGAGCCATGAACAGCAGACCATCCACAGCATGACCAGAGTCAGCAACAATGATGTTTTCAGTGAAATATGGCATACCTAAATACATGCTTAGTACAATGGTGGGTATTTAGGCCCTCCATAGCTTTGAGACCCCAGTATTCTGTGCAAATCATTGACACTGCTTCTATGGAGATGGCTTTTTTTTTTAAGGTTTATTTATTTATCATTACAGAACCTGGGGTACAAGCCATAGTTGCAGAGGCAGTGAGAGGATTCACCAGAGACAGAGTGAGGAGCAGAATAGGCAGACTGAAGAAATACACTGCTGAGGGGAGCAGTGGGTGAGTCAGGAGAGGTCTGCTCTGCCCTGTCGGTCACCTCTGAGGCCGGGGATGGAACTCACATTGAAGCAGCTGCTGCTAGCTTGCAGTGCTGCTCCTTAACCTGTTGTGCCTCCAGGGAAGGCCCTATGGAGATGCTTTATATGCATCCAAGCAATATTGGTCTTGCACCTTTGGATGTAATCTCTGGATGAGAAATCCTTCACTTTCACATTAAGCTATTCATACAATTTCCAAAGTGCAGAGATTTCTGCAACTTTGTATAATGCCAGGAATTATGAAGAGCTGTCAGGAAGTCGTGGTCTGTGGATACTCACCTATACTTGGACCTCAGTGGCATACTGAGAAAGTCTTACTAACTAGCTCACTGGGGCAGGAGTGGGGTGGAGGGAGGGGGACACTGACTTGTAACACTGCCAATTTCTAAAATATAAGTATTCCTACCATGATCAATTTCAATACACAATCTCAGCTGGATGAAGAGTTGGGAGGAAGGCACCACAGACTCTCCAGAGCTGGTGTAACTCATCTTCCACAACCTGTAAGCCTATTTTTGTTCTTGGTCCTTCTTTTGTACATATAGTGTGCTTTACATTGTTAGTGTCTAACAGGAGTGATATCTAAGCTTGTTTTCTATTGGTTTAAAACAGAAAGTCATTTCATAATTGCTACCTATGAAATGATGTACAAAGATGACTTATTATCTAGCCAATAGTTACCCTGGCAAGGCTGGTGGCTCTATTCTTTATACATTGAGCATTTCATATTTGTTAATGCTACAGGACAAAATATTCTGATTCCTAGAGTCAGTTTTGATTCAATGTATACAACTGAAATTACATCTATCTTTTGCTCATTTTTTAAAGTTTAGTTTTGCTTTATTTAGTTCATCTGTTTTGTGCTCATTTTTAATGGTGTTTTAAGTTACTAGTATTCCATTTGTAAATTATGTAGGTTTCTCATATTATTAAATAATAATGAGCTACTCCATGGATATTGATGTAATGTTGGCCGTAGGTAATAACAGCTTTCTGTCAAAGTTGCTTGATAATTCCTGTCAAAAAATTATGCCTTTTGCACTAAAGTACAGCACCTCTTATTTAGCTACCAGAGTCACAAACCTTCTAATTATAACAATACCCCAATTTTTTAGAGTACTTTACCATTTTCAAAGGCTTTCAAATGTATTATTTCTTCTGTTGAATTTTGGGAAATATTATCTTGAATCTAAGGTGCAATATCCTTTACTTGAAAGGTCCAGAATCTTGGCAGAAAAACTTCCCAAAGAACAGTAAAATAAATACTAAGAATTCAAGATTAGAGGAAAGAATGAATCAGGTCACTGTTCATTTCAATCTTGTCTTGAGTGTAATAAGCACCATAATATTTGAGTGGGGGGCGGGGGCTATAATAGAACAATCATTCAATTAGTTTAAAGTGGCAGGAATCACCACCCGCTCACACACAAGTGACCTCACTGGACAGTGCACACATTTTATCTGTATCACAAAAAGAAAGGGCCAGGAGAAGACAATTTGGAGAAGTTAGCATAGACTCCTATCTGACCAGACTGTAGGGTAAATTATGAGATTTCACACCTGTGGAAACTTACATGCCAATTTCCAAGGCAAAGGTGCAGCAGAAATAGTGGAAGAAATGATAGAAAAAAATATATGATGACCTCAAGTTGCAAAACCAGTAAGAACGGACACCTAGAAGCCTCTGCAGGGGAGCCCTGGCTGTAAATACTGCTGTGATTTTTTTGCTGCAAGGTTTACTCTGTGGCTTTACAAGCAGCCAACAGCAATTCTTCTTTTGCCAATGAGACAGTTGCCTGATCTGAAGGGTTCTCTTTGCTCATAGCGAAGACGGTATGAGCCATCATAATCAGAGAGGTGCAGACATCTGCTTTGCCTTCAATGATAATAAGGGCTTAAAGAGGAGATAAAGCCATCACACATTTAAAAGGAGCCAAAAGAGAAGATTAAAGGTTTCAGGAAATGGAATTCAGTTCAGAGTGTTCAAGAAAATCTCCATGGAGAACATGGGACTTGGTCTGCATCAAAGGGCTCAGGGATAAAGAAACAGTGAAGAAGGATTTTGAGGCAAACTGAAGCCAAAGTGTAGAGGTAAAACCACACACACAGCAGACATAGGAGTATGCAGGTAAGCCACAGCATCAGCAGTGAGTCTTATTTTTCAGCTTAGGGGAAAAGTGTGAAGAACTCGTGTCTGCTGCAAAGTACCTGTTCCTGTGCCTGCTGCAGCACAAGAAGAACGTCTGAAGGCTGTATGTATGCAAAGCCTACAGTCTCAGGCACCCTGGTTCCTCCACAGAACGGTAAGCAATAATTCATAAAACATAAATAAATCACAGAAACATCAAAACGTTGAGTTCTTTGTAGTACACAATACAAAATGGTAAAGAATAGTGTAAATTGCATCCTATATTACAGTCCACTTAAGATGAGAGCCTTAAGAAGAAAACGGGAAGATGAACAACCTTGTGATGATGATGATGATGATGATGATGATGATGACGACGACGACGATGATGATGATGATGGTGATGATGTCATTGACATCACATTGAGTGCTTATAATATCTTGGGTATTGTGCTTCACCAACATTATTTCGTTTCATCCTCATGGAAATTTCATAACATTTATTACTAGGCAAGACTTTGATAACAAATAATATAAACCTGACTCAAAATAGTTTAGCATCAAAGAGAATTGTCTGGCCTAACTAGAAAGTTCCATGGGTACACAGATATTCCTGGCTTTAGAAATGAATGAATCCGGGGACCCAATGATGTTATCAGGGTTCGGTGACTGTTTTCAACTCTCGGCTCAAGTTTCTGACTGTTGGCTTTATTTACAGATAAGTCAATCTTGGCACACTGGAGAAACAGAGGTGGGGAGAGCCAAAGCTACAAACTTATACTTACAAGTCAAAAAACTATCTTTCTCCCTTGCACACCCCCTGCCTCTTTCTTACTTGGCCTTCTCCTTCTCCACTCCATCATGTGAGGTTCTGGATGGCTCCACTGATTCATTTGAGACTGAACCTCCAAAGGCCAGACTTAAGTACTATGACCATCACTTTCCACGAGATTGGCAAGTGATGGGGCTGGTAGATGCCCTGACACATGGGAGATGGGGAGGCATCCCTGGTAGAAAGCAAGCTGCTGGGCAAATGTCCACCACAAATTTATCCCAATTTGGCTATGAACAAATGGAGCCCTTGCGTGACTGACTCTTGAAGCCAGCCTCTGGAATAAGACTTCTCATTGTTAAACAAGTGGCTGTTAAAGTGAGAAGCTCTGAGAAGGACTGGACCTCAGCTGCTCACCCACACAGCTTCCCCCAGATTCTAGGTTGTTTGTAACTGGGAAAGTCTTTTATGTCCTCCAGTGATTCCAGTGATTCCACACTGAGAACCCTATAGTAGGCATAAGATCCTCCTACTCACAATAACCCCAGCAGCACACAACACTCTCTTCAGCCACCTCCATCTTCTGCCTGCCTCCCTCCCTCATGTTATACCCTCTTTCCTGCTGCAGTGCTGACACCTGACCTGACAAGGCTAACATTTAGTAAACATTTGTCCAACTAGATTGATGTAGCTCCCTGGATTTTCATTCAAAGACTTCTGCAGGAATGAAAGACTTCGAGAGGAAAACAACAAAACTATCTTCAACATGTGGTAGTGATGATAATGATAGGCAGGAGGAGAAAGGAAAGAAGATAGCAATCCACTGTCCACATTTTCTGAGCCAAAAGTGAAACAGAAAAAAAAAAAAAGGGAACTCAGGAGATTCTTATACCATAAATTACTTTTCAAATTAACATAACCTTTCAAGCCTTCAAGCTCCTCAGCTCTCATTCTGCCGGATTCCTTAATTATGGCATCCCTGTTCCCCAAGTAAAGGCTAATGGCTAATTAAGCTTGTCAGCAACTTGCTAGAATAGTAATTATTTTTTTTTAAGTGAGGCTTTATTAAGTTGAAATCCTTTATAGGAAAGCAGTATATTCCAATGTCTTTTCATTTGATTACATCATACTAAACATTACTTTTCAACTGATCAAAAGTTTAAGTTTTAACTTCCTGCGGTCGAGAAATACAGGCATTTTGGTTAATAGCTTCTATTAGAACTACGCAAACATATTTCTGTTTCTTTTGGCAATTCCCCCCCCACCCCACCCCAAACTAACCTGTTCTCATTTTCTTTTGTCCTCTGTAGTACTCCTGAGTCCATGTGATTCATCTCTATTTGGATGTGGAGGTGGCTGCAGAGGTAACTTTAATTTTCCCTACTCAGCTGTCTGATTCCCAGAATCCCATTTTCAGCTGCCATGGGATGTGATCTTATACCACACATGTCCTGACGCTGGGTCTGCCCCTGCATGGGCCACACTCAAGAACCTGTATGGAGTCACCTGCAGAAGGTTACTGTCTCCAACCAAGAACACCTGTTTCTTCTTCATCCTCCAGCTGACCTTCAGTGCCCATTCAGGTCTGGGATCTCTTCCATCCAGAGCATTCCTAAGTTTTGTGTATTTTTGCACAGTCAACTAATCATCAAGCCAGAAGTGAGTGTATTTCTAGACAAGAGATTCAACCAAAAGTGTACATCAGAGCATTCAACTGGGCAAATCGGCCCTTAAGTTTAAGAAGTATTTATCTAGGTGGTAAATAGGCTTTTTCTCAAAACCCAAAGATTTGTTAGCAATCTGACCCCTTTGGTTATATTTTTTCCAAGTTTCTAGTTCTTTTATTTTATTGACAGTGACCACTAAAGAAAAAGTGAAGTCTAGTTGGAATCCCTGTGAGGGACCAAACTAGAGTTTTTATTTTTTTAAGATTTATTTATGCATAAGAACTAGGGTATAGGCCAGAGGTGTGAGGTTGGGGGAAGGGGGCGGGGAGAGGATTCACCAGAGTCAGAGTGGGGAACAGAACAGGCAAAGTGACTGAAATACACTGCTGAGGGGAGTATCTGGTGAGACAAGAGAGATCTGCTGCGCCATGTGGGTCAACTACCTGGCCGGGGATCAAACTTGTGCTGCAGTGGCTGTGGATAGCTTCATAGTGCTGCACTTTATCCACTGCACCCACCAAAGAGGACCCACCCTAGGACTTTAGATGTAGTAATTTAGGAGTCTCTTCATGTCTTTGTTTAATTCTTTCTGGATTCAAGTGTTTCTTTCATCAGATAGATTTAAGTGCTGACAGTACTTGAGTTCAAAGGTTTAAAAGGTGAGTATAGGGCTCTCCCTGGTGGCGCAGTGGGTTAAAGCACAGCACTAAGAAGCTAAAGCCACTTCAGCATGAGTTCGATTCCTACCTGCCCCAGAGGTGATCCACATGGCGTGGCAGACCTCTCCTGACCCGCCCCCCCCCACCACCAGTGCTCCCCTCAGCAGTGTACTTCATCAGTCAGCCTGTTCTGCTCCCCACTCTGCCTCTGGTGAATCCTCTCACCACCCCTGCACCTCTGGCCTGTATCCCAGTTCTGTATGCATAAAGAAATAAATCTTTAAAATAAATAAATAAAAATAAAAGGTGAATATAGGGACCTAATCACTATGTGCAACACTGTCTGTGGGGAAATGCATTATATATACCCACATCAGGTAACCTCTTCTCTGCACTCAGGCCCCACCCCTTCCATGTTGCAGGTTCTTGGCACCTGTAGTAATTAGAGGGAAATAGCTCATTAACTCACACTCCATTCACTTTTCCTTCTTCATTCACTTTCTTCCTCCTGAATTAAACCCAACAGAAGCTTCTTCAGCAGAGTTCTTTTGTGCTAAATTCTCTGTCTTATTTTGTTTCGAAATGTCGTTTGGTGTGATGAGTCCTTTAGTCATAAAAGAAAGTTTAGCTAGTATATACTTTTAGTTAACATTCATTTTCTCAAAATATTTTACACATTTAAAAATTATTAAGACCCCCCCCAAGGAATTTTATATGGGCTTTAGGTATTGAAATTTTCCAAATTAGAAATTAAAACAGAATTTATGAAAGTTATTAAATTATTTTAAGATGATAGCCATAAACTCATTTTGTTAACATACCAGTATGTTTTTGTGAGAAAGCTTATTCTCTCCAAAACAAACAATAGTGAAGAGTGGCATTGTTTTACATATTTGCATATTTTAAAATCTTTCTTAACAGTAGATGATGCTTATATCTGCTTTCAGCTTGAACATTTTGTGATAATGCATTTATGTATTATAGTAATGAAAATCTCCACTGTTCACACACAAGATGTTAAAAGCAGAGGGGGTGAGAAGCGGGCAAAGGCAAAAACAAATATTATGAAAATAGTTTTGACCTCATGGAGATCCTAAAAGGGATCCTCCAGGAGTTCAAGAATCATTTTGTATAACTCCCAACCCAGGATACATTCCACCCAGCCCTGCCCAGCCCTGGAGACACCATGCCCCAATCAAATCCCAGAAAATTCAACCTGAGAAAGGAGTTTGAGCAGAATTCATTATAATCAAAATGGCCTGACTACTTCATAGTTCAGTTTTTATACTGTCCCTCCCAACATCACTTATTTCTGAATATAGTGGCACAGGGGAAAATTCTCCCACCCAAACTTGGTTTATCTGAGACTGCACAGACGAAGAAATTAACATCAAACATGTTAGCAGGATAAAGACCAAAATTTCATAGCCTATGTATGGAGAATTCACTTGATTGTAATTCTAAAGAATAATGGAATGTACCAAGGATACTTATCCTCTGTTAAGGGATCTAGGGTGTCAAGGAGAGAGGGGTGAAGATCTCACGTGACAGATAAGAATGATTTCATCTTCACTGAAAGGAAAGATGATGTTCTCAGATACAGAAGACACGTTAACCCTACAGCTGGAACAGTGTAATCCCTACATAGAAAGAGGAGATTCCAGGTCCCCGGCCACCTAAGAAAAGGTAGAGCTGAGCAGAGAGGGGAAACTAAAAAGGACTTGGGAGAGAAGGAGCAGGAAGGAGAGAGAAGACTGGGAGAAAAACTAGAGAAGGCACATGGGCAGAGACATGTTAGGAAGAAGCCACACTTGCTTCTTGGCCTTAGACTTGTACCAGAAACATGGATATTGAAGAAGACACTTGAAAGGGACAGTGACATGGATAAGAGACCCATCAGGAGGCTGACAATGGCAGGCTTTATCTTGATTTGGGTTTTGATTTCGCTCTTTCTTCCTGACTTGCCTGGCCTCTTCTACCCCTTTCCCCTGGGTCCCCACCAGAAGGTAGCTTAGATTTGTGACAAGTTTTCATGCCTCAGTAGCCAAACTTTGGGTCAACCTTGTTTAGGATGGGCATTTATGGATGGGGTAGATAATTCTGGATGTTTCATTTTAAAACTACAGTCTTTCTTCTTTCTATTGCATACTAATTCTATTAAAGTTCTTTTCTATTGAAGGTCTTACACACTAAGAGTGTGTTTTATCTTTATGTGAGGGATAGCAGAACCCATTTAGATCATACAGATTTGAGGGTCCCAGGATATCCCCTCACTCTTCCCACGAACACACCCGGATGATACTCCCCCAACTACATCCTTCTAGATCATAGAAAGCAGGATCTATGGTTGCTTCTTCCATTGGGAAAAAGACAAAGAACAGACAGTAAGTTCCTGAAACCTTCACTGCTCTTATGTTAAAATAATCTGCATTCTTTAAGTAATGTAATAAGCTTCTGAAACTCAGAGCATCTTGAATGACCTTTGGTTCATATCAAGGTGACACTTACTGACAGAGGTCCACTCTGGGCATAATGAGAAGTCTTTGGGGAGACTGATCCCATAGGAACAAGTCTTACATGCTGCACCTGCATAAGCTTGGCTAAGTAACACTGATCTTAGACCAGTGAATGGAAAATATAATACAAATAGCACATTACAAGACTTTTTTCCACTTCCCATAACTCAAGTTGCTCCCAAACCATTATGCTTCCTAATTTAAAAACCATTGTTCTACTTGACAACACAGGGAGGTTCTATTATTCTGCCTGAATTAATCTGTTAATTGCACCTAAGTTTCTCTTGGCTTTTATAAACACATTCTCATTTGTCTCCCTCAATTTTCTGTAGTGGTTAAAACCACAGATTCTGGTATCTGACAGACATGGCTTTTGATCGCTAACATTTTCACTTTATCAGTGAGGATGCATTCAGCAAAAAGTTGCTGAAACCTGACGAAAAGTGGCTTTAAGAAAAAAGTAATATGTTCTGACACTGAGGGTTTTAAGGTTGCTTAATTCAGCAGGGTATCTCCATATCTCTACTCAACCATCTTCATTATGTCACCTTTGTTCTTTGGTTTCCTCCCGTCACATTTGCTTTATGTCTCCAAGTGCACCCAAACCTCACACCACAACATCCAAAGTAAGGAAAAGTGCAAAGTGTGTTTTTTTTTGTTTTTTTTTTGTTTTTAAAGATTTATTTATGCATACAGAACTGGGGCACAGGCCAGAGGCTGCGAGAGGCTTCACCAGAGACAGAGTGGGGAGCAGAACAGGCAGATGGACGAAGTACACTGCTGAGGGGAGCACCGGGTGGGTCAGGAGAGGTCTGCCGCACCATGTGGTCGCCTCCGGGGCAGGCGGGAATCGAACTCATGCAGAAGTGGCTTTAGCTTCTCAATGCTGTGCTTTAACCCGCTGCACCACCAGGGAGGGCCGCAAAGTGTGTTTTTTTTTTTAAAAAAAGACAAAACTTCCCAGAAGTCCCACAGAGGATTTCCTCTCATGTCTCACTGGCCAAACTTGTGTTTTCAATCTTATGCCTGAATCAATTACATGGCAAAAGAAAGTGTTACAGTGCAGTAAGAGGGGCACCCCTGAACCCCCAAACCTGCCCACTCTAAATAGATTCTGCCATCTGCCGCATCAAGACAAGACATATAAGCCCTTTAATGGAATTAGTGTGCCATACAGAAAAGACAAAGAATATAGTTTTTAAATCAAACACCCAAGTTACCCATCCCCTTGTGGGTAAAATCCACCCAAAAGAGATTGGCCCAAAGCAAGGCCTGAAAGCCCGCCACCTTCTGGCTGGGACCCACAGAAAAGGATCAGAAATGGCCAGACAAGTCTGGGAGAAAAAGAGCAAAATTAAAATCAAAATAAACGCTGCCATAATTGACCATCCCTTGGGTCTATCCCTCACATCTGTTTCAACCAATCCAGGGCCAAGAAATAAGAGCCTCTTCTTCACTTGTCTCTCTGCTCTATGTGTCTCCCTCAGGTCTCCTTCTGGCTCTCCATCCTGCTTCCTTCCTCTTCAGTCTCCTCTCTAGATTCTTCTCCCTGCTCAATTCCACCCTCCTTTTGGGTGGGGCAGGGAACCTGGAACCTCTGCTTTTCCTGGGGACCACCCTATTACAAAAGTGTAACCCCAGGATTGAACAAGATTATTAAAAATCACCCATTGGACTGAAGAGGAACCTTGGGTCCCGTTCACTGGTGAAAAATACTGGGGTTCTCATCTTCCTGTATTCTTTCTAGCTACTACCTTGAGCAGTTACTGAACATAGCTCAACCATCTCTCCTTATCTTTTAAAAACAAATAAAAGTTATTGTACAGGTTTTTACGATAATTGTTATATGAGGATTGTTCATGAACAGCACCTAGCACAGTTCCTGACATACAATAAATGCCCCATCAATGTGGGCTATTAATTTGTCATCTAATTCTCAATGCATCTTATAATTAGATATTCCTTCTGATATCTCATCTGAACTTTCTCATGTTCAAACAGCAAATAACAACCCCTATAATAATCTGTCACATGATTGAAAGGTTTTCTTTATGTTTTAATCACTGAACTTCATATTCACTGTTCCTCTGCCATTTATCCAATTTACTAAAAGAGAAACACAAAAGCAGACTCAACACTAAAATTAAAGGCCTGACACTCAGTAGAATAGGAAAATTACTGTAATTCTGTTATAATACAGTTTGCTCCACTTGAAATGTCCAAGTATAGTATTTGCTACAATAAAACTACTGTAGACTTTTATATGGCTCGTCATTCACTATGACCCTAAGGTCTTACTAAGTCTAAGGATTGTCATCTCCCTTGCCATTGTCTTTTCACCACAGTGCATTTCCTCCTGGTTGATACCAGGTGATGAAAATCTTTGCATTATGCTCTGTACAAATCAAAGAGCTTCTTTCAAAGAACTGCCTCATCAAAAAAAGAAATCTTTCAAATATAAAGTTTCATCACGTTACAATGTGATTATATGTAACTCTTAGAAATGATGCAGGGAAAGTTGCTGCATGTTATGTGTGCATGTTAGATACTGGTTAAAAAAATTACTGCTAAAATAGCCAATAGAGAGGGTCTTAGAGGAGAGAAAAATATTTAAATAATAAGAGTATTTCTATGTTTTGAGTCCTTTAGGTGTTTATGTGATGATTTCTTTCAGCAATTTCTCAGCGTAATTTTAATAGTAAATAAGGCAGTACAGGACAATAAAAAAAAAAAGCCCTGGCTTGGGAATTATTAAGTGAGCTGGGCTACAGACTAGGGCAATTAATGTGTTTTTTCTAAACTTCAATTTCCTCATTCTCCACATCAACCCATGTAGGTCTGATATTCTAAGCAGGGCTGGAATTGTTCACCTTAGTCATCTTCACAACAGTCCATGCTGTATCCATTCCAATGAAATACTTGGAGTGCTCTCCAAACATGTCCTTGAGCTCCTCTCCTTGACAAAAAACATGGGAGCTGTGCCTGGGTGACAACTTTCTAAACCACTCTTTTATGTCCAAAGAGCAATATCTGCTATCTTTTGAAGATATGCTTTAAGTACATGGAAATGTAACATCTGTTAATAAATACCTGAAGAAAATATCTCAGCATTTTTGATACTCAAATAGCACAGCGTCCCAGAGGTTATTTAGAAATCCTCCTTCCTCATACATGTCTCATTTTTTGTGCAAGAAAATGTTGGGGCAGCAGACTAGAGATGGACTAAAGCTAGAATCCAGATAATCTGTCTCAGAAACAGTGGGATTTTCACTAAAGCATGCTGCTTTTGTTACTGTGACCAAAGGTCACCCAGAGACCTGAAAATGCAGTGGGTATATGCAAGAGAAGGAAAGATATTCCTAATAAAATTCTGAAAATCACTCATCCTCACATGGGCACAGTTCCAGTCAAACAGGCTTTATCCAGTACAGGGTTGCTGAGTCCCAAAAACTTGCCACCAGCTTAAGGCACTATCTGATGAGGACCCACAAGGAAAGGGTTAAGCAATTCCCAGAGAACTGGTACAGGAGGAGAAAATGAAAATTCTGAATATTAAGTATGACAATAACAGCTGCCGTTGTCTGTCAAGGACACTGAACAGTCTCCCCATGTCTCTCATTCATATATGTCTCATCCAAGCATCTCTTACAAGGTGTCTACATCTCTTCTCCACCTATTTCCTCCAAGTCAGCCCTTAGCAGTACCAGGGTACCTGTTAAGACCAGAAAAACAAGAGACCAAACACATGCAAATGTTCAGTGATAATTCAGACACAGCTGCTTAATTCTCCCTTTAGTTCCTAGTACCCCCAAATATAGGAATATTCAGAAATATTCTGAATTCTGGAGAGTTCTTTGGTATGTAATGGAGGTGGAATATGTAAAAACCTCAATGGGTGTAGTTCATTCAGAACATCATTCCCAGGCCCCTTGTGTTTTCTTCCTCTTAACAGGCTTTCCAAATATCCCATACTGTCATTGGGAGGGATTCGGCACTAAACAGTTAAGACACAAAAAATATGTTCACAAGACTTTAGGTCTATGAATAACTTCTATCTCTATTATCAACACTGTGGTGCCTGCTGTGAATCAAACAGACTCTGTCTTATCTCTAACTGCTGCCTTGAGACTTCTGGATAAGTTAGGGAGGCTTCCTGACTCAGCAAATGGCAACTACAAAGAAAAAGGAGCCATCTGCTGATTGTTTCATAAGATCCCATTCTGCAACCTTCTGCCTGAAGACTTCTGTCAATCAACAGTAACAAGACAATAAACTTAAGAACCAACCCAAAAGTTTCAAAACAGATGACCTCAACTCAGACCACGTCCCTGCTTGACTCCTTAATATTTCCCTATGCCCTGACCCTGGTGGGACATACTTTGGAATTTTTCCTTGGTTGTGGTCCCAGATCATGATTCCTAGTCTGAATAAACACTTAGATTACAGTCTGGTTCCTTTGCTGTCAAAGCAGACACTTGGAAGGGTTAAGTGACTTGCCCAATGTCCACTTCTCAAGGCAAAGGAGTCAGCCCTGCAGACCAACTCCTCTGACTGCTGGTCTTGTAGGTCTGTCTTGTTAGCCCTGCCTCCCATTAAACAGGCTGATGACCAAGGAATGAAGCAAATCTTTCCATCACCTCTGGCTGCTGAGTGATCAACCTGAAAAGGGCAGCCCAACTGGCAATATACTCCCAAGCTATTTGCATGCTCTAATCTACTAATATCCACACTATAATTAAGTTTACTTTAAAAAAATTCCTGAACAGAAAACCAACCAAGAGCCAGATGTTCCAGCTAACTTTTTTCTTATATGAGGCTCTGAAATGCTTCATTACTACACATTTAATCATGTTAATATGCAATTCTATGAATGGGTGGTTCACTCAGGTCAAGTCACTAGATAAACTGTTTTTCAACACAAGGTTTTTTTCAACACATAGTACTGATAATTTCTTAAAATTTACAATAAGGAGTTGTAGCATAGTGGTCCAAGGAGGTTCAAATCATGGCTGTTTTACTAGTGATGTAGCCTTTGGCCATAGTCTTCATCATGCAATGGATATTAAATTATACCACTACATCATAGAGTTGCTAAGAGAATTAAATATGGTAATACCAAAATAGTACCTGAACTCTTACCACATATACAGTAAGCACACGAATAATAAGTAAAACTGTAGCAAGGACAGAGTGAGCACAAAAATTATAAGTGTCAAGTATTATTAGCATAATTACTTCTATAAAGAGGATGTCACATTAGTCTCATAAGTAAAGAAACTGAGACTTCAAGGAGGTTAGTTATCTTTCTAACACCACCAAGTCTTAAGTGACCTTATGGGAATATACTGGCCCAGACCTTATTAAAGATGCGAGAGGAGAAGGAATAAGAGGCTAGCAGGGCAAGACGTCTGAGGGGCCACAGGAGAGGGTTCTGAGCTGAACAGCATCAACTTCACACTTTTTAAATAGTGATTACTCTAGGCCAACCTGCTTACCTCAATTGGTTTGGTTTCCCTCAAAGCACACAACCACATAAGAATCTTATCAAACAGAAAACCACTGATAAAACTTACTAAGATAAACTCTACATGGAAAACCTTTGTGTCTAGGTCTTAACTGTGTCACAAAGTAAAACAGTTTAAATTTGAAAATATGTCAGTGATAGGCATAGTAGGCATGTAGCCTTCATAAGAGGTCTATAAGGAAGAGAACTCTTAACTGATAGTAACAAAAATTCAAGTACATTATGTATGATATTGGCATCACTGTTGTTTTAATCTCCAATCTATCTTGGACTAGTCAATACTTAATGATACAAGTTTACTGGTCTCTGACTTAACAGTGAAGTATCCAATCCTTTATTCTCAATTTCCGTTCTTATCTCTTCAACAGCTTGTGGATTTGGCATCTATTTCTCACATTTTGAGTAGTACTGGTATAAGTAAAAATATTTATCGTCAAGTTCATGAGAAATTCAAGAGTACTCCCAAATTAACTTGGGGATCCCAGGACATCATATCATTTAAAACGACACAGGCTTTATATTATTATTTTCCCATTTTGCCACCACAGAATTGGTTTCCTTCCTCATGCTTGTAATCTCATAGCTATAAGCTTCCTCTTCACTCAACATTATCTGATGTTAGCTAGGGAAGGATGAGGTCAAGGAATTTCCTCCTCAGATGGTTCTAACATCACTGAGAAAAAAGTATCTTACTTCTATATCTTGTTTCCCAAAGAGCCCCCAAATCTGTCCAAACTGCCCCATTCCAAATTTGCAAAGAAGAATGTGATCACAATGGTTGAAAAAGACCAATGAGGATCCAAACCCTGGGCACAACAGCAGACTGCTACCTAAAGAAAATCAGAGACTCTGGCAAGAAAGAACAGAAATGACTGTCAGGTAAGAAAGACCTCTGTCTGCCACAGAGGTCTCAGCTCTGTCCAGATCAAAAGAAGTGAAAAATGTGGCAAGGAGGATGAAGGATGCACTCAAATTTCTCCATGTGATATAAACTTCTTAACCACTAGAAACTTGCAGAATTCAGAAACTACCAGAACACAGATTTTCCATTCATTATGCCCTGAGCAGTTTTGTTTGTTGTTTTTGTTTTTGTTTTTTATTTCATAAGCCTCCTTCTCCTTGTTTATAAAGGGGATATTGCAGTGAGATAGGAAGGGTCCAAGGCCAGAGGCAGGAACAAGAATCAAGGGCAAAATTCTTGCAAAAGAATTCCCATGGGCTGATAAACAAGAGGTTAAAAATCTGATGACTCTAGGCCAGGATGGCTGGGGCCATGAATTTCCATGGCTCCTTGTTTTCTGTATTTTTGTTTGTTTTTACCATTTCTTAGCTACCTTTCTACCGTTTATCAAGTTGGCTGGTAGAGGGAAAGAAGGAAGCCAAAAACCCAGAAGAAATAGAATCACTGACCTTGAGCAACCATTCAAATCTGGGGCTGTGGGCAGAAAGCCTCCATGGCGAGCTCATCCTTGGAGACGGTTAAGGGGATCCCTACATGAACTCCCTTCCCCCCCCCACTCCCCGCTGAAGCTGATTGATGCTCACAACCACCAAGTGGACTTTAGCCAAATCCATTCGCCTTGCCTTTTCGGCCAATGAAGTTCAATTCTTATGTCCTCAAACCCTTGTCCTAAAACCTATCCAGATGCCCTGTCCCAGCTCCACTGGAGTCTTTCTCTTTCATTCCCAGAGAGGTCACCCTGGAGCAGCTCTTTTCTAGCACTTTCGCCGATCAATAGATGCTGACTCCTCGCAGCCCTCTCCCCATTTCAGTCCTGATCAGAAGGTCTCAAGTCCATCTGCTGGCCTGGGCCCAGGCCTCTTCCGTTCATCCCTCTGACTCCTGGTGAGTGGAGCTACAGCCAGTCACAGTCACAGATATATTTGCTAACTCATCTGCCTATACTGTGGAGGGGGTTGCGATCCCGGGGGGGGGGCGGGGGGGGCGAGGGGGAGGCCACTGATGCTCCCTTATTTTGTGATAATAGGGTTTCCCTCTAGGGTGTGTTACAAGGGTTTTTAAGAAACTAGCAGAAGGCATACAGACGAGGCTTAAGCAAATCTTGCCCTACTATTATTGCTAACTAGTTATGGGTCTAATTTGGAATGCTTATAAAATCAAGGTCACTCACAAAATTGTAAGTCCTTGAAAATCTGGAAATAGAGGGGCAGTTTCTGTGGCTTATTTCACAAAAATTTACAATAATGAAAGAGTATGCATTGAGAAGCGGTTAGGGCGTTGCGCGCGATTTCGGAGAGAAAAACATCTAGGCACTCACGCTGAACCAGCAGAGATCCAAATCCATCTCAAAGTCCAGCAAACCAGACCGGAGCCAGCAGTGTAAAGGTGCGTACTTGGAGGATGGGCCGTCGGTTCTTTGCCGTAAGTTCCGCACCGGCTTTTCGACACACAGCTTTCTGCCGTAAAGCAATTTTGCCGTAAAAATAGAAAAAAAAACGCAAAAAATAAAGGAGGGGGGCATTAATTTAATGAGACATCATGAACCTTGAAAAATTAATTCCCCACCATACAGAAGCAGAAAATCTCACCAATTCAAGAAATGTAGTCTCATTAAGAATAATATAACCTGAGCCCACAGGACGCGGCATGCAAGCCCTCAGCCACTTCAGTGTGAGTTGGATCCCTATCTCTGGAGGTGATCCACAAGGCGAGGCAGACATCTCCTGACCCGCCGGCTGCTTCCCCTCAGCAATGTATTTCAGTAACTCTGCCTGTTCTGCTCTCTGCTCCGCCTCTGGTGAAGCCTCTCACCACCCCTGCACTTCTGACCTGTATCCCAGTTCTGTATGCATAAATAAATAAATCTTAAAACACACACACACATTTGGGGGGCAGGTGGGGATAGAAAGAATGTGATTCTTCTTTTGCCTCCAAATCCTAATATTGCATTAGTTTGATAAAGATGGCATTTGAGAGCTAAAGAATTGATCTTTTGTGCTCTAGAAGCCCATTTATTTGCCTTAGCTTGCTAGACTTTTGGTTTTAAAAGGTAGGAGACATGGTTGTGCTCTCCTCAGGAATTGCAAACTGATACACTGTCATTTTCTAATCTAGTATGCAATCTGGCTTGACACTCTTTCTTCACACTTCGAATAAGTTGTTCTATCTATTCAATATATCGTTTTTATCATCACCTATTTTAAGACAGGAATGTCTACTGTATTCTGAGGACTAAAATTTATAGCATGCCAAAATGGGAACATTGTGCAGTTGAACCAAACTCTCCAACCAAACTGTCCACCACAAAATTGCCACACCAAAATGGCCACAGCAAAATTGCCTTCCAACCAATTACTTATGCAGTGAAAATACTGGTTGCAAAGAACTTGCAGAGAATCTACCCTGACCATGACGTTATGGAGCACTTACATAGTTTTCCTCCCCTAAGCCACTTTGTGTGCCAATTTGAAGAGTTTGGATAAGAGCTGTGGAGCAGCAGAGCTCTGAGTGAGCCCAAGAGGTAGCGCTGAGTTGTGAGGCTGCACTGCCTATCTGCCAATGAATTAACGCCAGGAAGCCAGAGACTCAGGGATGACCCAGAGGACCTTTCAAGAGCTGTTGGGAGTAATGGTGGACAGTAGAAAATGTTGCTGGGAGCCCCTGGATGCAGGAATAGAGAAAAGAACAGTCACCAGGAGCTAGGTCACTGAATCCCATCCCTGAGGGCCATGATCCACAAAAGCTGGCGCCATCAATAGCAATTCCTACAAGATCTTGCAGGAAACTGTCAATGGAACTATTTCTCATTACTTGAAGAAACATACTTTAGGTGTGAAATGGACTACCTTACCACTCAGAATTCTCTGGCCCTCCTCACTATGGGCATCACTGAATGGCAAGCATGGACCTGAGCCAAAGGACATGGACTTAAGTTCTGGGCATACCACTCTCACTTTGGGTAAGGCCCTTAAACCTCTGAGCTTTAGAAGCATTAACAACCCAATATATATGGGAACAGGGGAGGTGGGGGGGAT
>NW_004567125.1:20035130-20050250 GCF_000260355.1 Condylura cristata | reverse complement strand
TGGTATTATTTTTTTTAGTATATGCCTCAATGAAAGCAAAATTATTATTTTTATGCAAGTTAATCTAATGTGAATATGGCCCCAGAAAATATGAGTGGGGATCCAAGCCTGTTTTAGAAACCCCAATGGGATCCAAGCCTGTTTTAGAAACCCCAATGGGAACCCAGCTGAATGGTTGAGGTTTGGAGTCTGAGTATCTCACTAAGAGTTAGCATCAGAATTGAATTTGTGATCTCATGGCCTTGGGCTTCTCTGAAAACACAGTGCAAGTTTTCAGCTGCTTATTGTACTTGCAATCCCATTTTGTTTCAAATTAAAAAAAAAAAACACCTGAAAACTTCTTGAAGAGGATTTTTTTAGAGAAAACTTAAGTATAACATAACTGTGGTTGATCTTCTATCAGTTTACTCCCTTTCAAAGTTCCTTGAGAAAACCAAAAGCCAGCAATATTTTAATAGTGGGGAGAGAAGGACACCTAGCAAGATGCACCCACAGCTGCTGTATTGAGTTGGGGTACCCTTTTGATAGTGCAGACTGGGGCCTTGAAAGGGCAGCCACCTCCCCTGCCCTTGCTCACCAGGCTCCAGGATTTCCTGCACACATCAGAGGAGAGGCGCTGCCTTGCTGTCTCCCTCGCCCTGGGCATCGTCTTCTGTTTTGGCCACTGGTGGTGCTTCTGACAGATTCCATCTGCCTAGCCACTTTGAGTTTTCCCCGCACTGACATCTGGGATTCAAAACTATTCAATCTACTGTCAACAGAGCCTTCCTTTTAAAAAAGAGAGGAAAAAAGCAGTCAAGAAGTGAAAGAATCCAAACACTATGTAAAATGAACCAGAGAAACAGCATTCTGTTTGTGTTGTTTCTTCAGTAGAGCTTCCCGCTCCCTGTCTGTTTATTCTATAATTAGAAAGTGTGTTGTAGAAAGGGTGTTGTGATCACCCTCGAAAAGTTTTGTTTTTGTAATACTGGATTTGTCATATGATATTAATTTGGGGGAAGGAAAAAAACAGGAAAGCAGCTAGAGCACAAAGAGTTCTGCGATACAGTACTCAGGAGCTTCAGGAAAAAAAGTTGAAGCGCTCTGAATAAATAAATAAGTAAATAAGATGAAGATGATGTCTGTTAATGTTTTCAGGCATAAACGTGATGAAATTGTCCAGTTTGAGTTCACATGGACTCTTGTCTGGACTGTTGCAACAGACTGAGTTGATTGTCCTGCTTGCCAACTTTTCCCTCCTCTGATTCAATCCCCAGACATCATTGATCTGAATTCCAGGTCTGTTCATGACCTTGCTCTGTCAGGAGCATTTAGTACCCCATCATCACCTGCAGAACTAAATCCCACCCCCAAACTTGGTGACTACAGCTCCTTCACTCCTTTTCTACTGAGGCAGTATTCTATCCCAAAGGACATGTTTGGAAATGTTAGTTGTATCTTCGCAGTTATCAAAATGATAAGGGAGTTCTAGTGGTTTCTGGAAGGCTGGGACTAGGTAGCCACACTCTCTGAGATACAAAGGCACTATGAATACCAATAGCAGATCCATTGAGAATCTCTAAGCCTAGCTTTTCAATTTCCCCTAATTTTATTTTCTACTCTTTGCAATATTCAATATTATAACCACTTTGACTAGTACCATCTCTAACCTTGACTGTATTCATACTAATTTCTAATTGGAAATGACCTTTCCAATTCACTGATCTTGGCCATCCTCAATCCATCAAAACCCAGAGTAAACTTCCTATCTTTCAATAAATAGTCAACTTTAATTCCTCCAATTTTTGTGGTCCCACATCACTTAACTTCTACCTTTGGGTTAAAAAAAATAAAACCACAGGACCCTCCTTGATGGCGCAGCAGGTTAAAGCACCACACTGAGAAGCTAAAGCCACTTCAGCAGGAGTTTAATCCCCTGCCCTGAGGTGATCAATATGGTGATCTCCTGACTCACCCACTGCTTCCCTCAGTAGTATACTTTGTCAGGTGACCTGTTCTGCTCCCTGCTCTATCTCTGGTGAATCCTCTCACTCCCCCCTCCACCTCTGGCCTGTATGCATAAATAAATAAGTCTTTAAAATAAATATATATAAGACCTTTGATGGAAAGAACCTTTAATATAATTAGTATCAATACAGAAAAGTCTAAAAATATAACTTTCAAGTTAAGTCACTGAAGTTATCATTACCTCATGGGTAAAACTCCAGCCAAACAGGATTGGCCCAAAGCAAGGCCCAAAAGCCTGCAAAGTTTAAAGCACCTTCTAGCAGGAACCCATAGAAAAGGACCTGACACAGCCAGACAAGGATGAGAGGAAAAGGTCAAAATCAAAATCAAGATAAAACCTGCTATTGTTAACCTTCCCACGGGTCTCTCACCCACATCTGTTTCAATTAGTCCAGGACCAAGAAGCAAGTGGAGTTACTTTTATGCATCTCTCTGTCCTTGTCTCTCCTTCAGCTTGGTTCTGGGGTGCCCCTCTCCCTGCTCTATAACACCCCATAACTCTGGCCTACACTCCAGTTCTTAAAAATAAATAAATAAAATTTCAGATGTGAGAATGTTCTTTGGAGCAAAGCAGGTTCTTCACTATTTCCAAGGTTATTTCGGAGTTGCAAAATTCCTTGTTCCCTTTCCTATATTCTCCCTTTCAATCTTGGCTTGGCTGCCAAAATTAGACAGCTAGAAAACACAAGGACACTTTTTTGTTCCATCTATCATGAAAACTTTGGCAACACAGTACTTCTGCCTTAAATTTACTGTATTCTACATTATTTTATTGCCATTTTTCTTCTTCTTATTTTCATGACTAAATAACACATTCTTTGAAGACAGGACTTCACCTATTCACCTTTATCTACCCCAAACATTAAGAGCTCACTTAGTGCCAGGTACTTAAATTTGCCAAACTGAATTGAATTGAACTCACTATGTTTTTACTTTTTAAAAATTTATTTTTATTTACTAATGCATACAAGAACTGGGGTATTGGCCAAAGATATGAGGGTGGAGGGATTCATCAGAGACAGACTGGGAAGCAGAAGGCTGAACCATTGAAACACACTGCTGAAGGGAGCTTCAGGCAAGACAGGAGGGAGCTTCAGGCAAGACAGGAGAGGTCTGCTGTACCATATGGGTCACCATGTGGACCCAGTTTAGAACTCCAGCCACAGTGGCTGGCAATAACTTGATAGCACTCAGACTGTAACCCCTGAGCCACGAAGGAGGTACTCACCTCTTAACTATCCTTTTTCTATAGGGACACTCAGTTTTTTTTTTTTTTAAAGGAGTTAGTGAATTTAATACAGAAAGTCTTAATTTATTAGTTCTTCATGGACAAAAAATGTGTTTGATTAAATTGAAAAAAAAAATGACTGGATTCCTGCTCCTACAACTTAAATGGGTTAAATCATTTCAAAAGAAACAACCAAAAGAAACTGTGTCATCCAGAAGTCATAAGGTGGAGAAAATATATATATATATTTTTTTTTTCTGGTGTTACCCAGTGAAATATTTGTATATATATAGCTTACCAAATGACTAAACTTTACAAATTTCAGTTGATTTAATTCAGCTTTCAAAAAAAAAATTTTTTAAGTCACCTTTGGACTGGGATGAAACATGGAAAATTTCAAAAGTAAAATTTTTTTCTAGGAAACTGTGAGCAAATGAAAACAAGGTTTGGAAAGAGTATTTTACCAACTCTACGATAGGACAGGTCACTGCCAGCACCATACTTGTTGATGAGATATTTGGCAAAAAAAAAAAAAAAACTGCTGCAGAAATACAGTCTGTGACTTTATTTTGTTGGAGATTTCATCCGTAAAGATTTACTTTTCCAGTTACAAAGTTCTCCCAAGAGGGACATAGCTGCTTTTTGGAAACCTGTGAAGTGTTGGCAAGTCTTGCCCTGTTTACCATGGAAATTTGTACTTGGATAGCATTACAGTGTATGACCTGGTACAAGCATAGATGGATGTTTGATGCCTGCTATTTTCAATTCCTGTTGATTTGGAAATTATAAATCACAGAACCAGATCAAAAAACTTTGATCTTTCCAATTCACTCATTCATCATGACTTACCATTATACCTGCATAGGCTTGAAAATTCATTGGCAGGTGACAAAACACACATTCTGATTAAAATTTATGTTTGGTTCTTGATTAATCTACACAGGGTTGTGAAAAGGCAGAGACTATTATAAGTATGGATGACTTAAAGTCTGCTTATCTGATGTTGTTTTTCTTAGGGATTTTTAAAATATCACATGACTTCAAAATAGAATTGACATGGTTTTTTAATGGGAAAGAAATTGACTAGCCCTGCCTGCAAGCAGATACTATCAACTTTCCTCTAAATAATTGTTTAAAGCATCTGACCCAAGATTGTGTAAGAGATTGTTTTTATGTCTTTGGGAAATAGTTAACAGTCTAGTTCAGGAACTCATCACTAGGGGCCTACATAACTGGAATTGTTTTAACTAGATCACAAGCTGTAGGTTCTTGCGGCCTACTCTCAATCAGCTTGCCACAGTCCTATATACACGATCACTCAGAAAGCAGCTCTGATCACCCCAACCCAAAGTTAATTCTTCAAAGGTTTTTAGGGAGATTTTAGGAAAAGAGCCAAAGTAGTAGGGGTCCAAAATCGACCCTAGTCTTCCTTCTTGCCTCCCACAACTCTCACAGTCAAGCATTATTAACATTTCCATCAACAACGGACTTTTAGTGGTCACAAGAGGCTACATCATACAGCTTAGGTGTGTTGTAGGCAAAACCAACTAGGTTTATGTAAACACATTCTGTAATGTCCACACATTGAAGAAATTCCCTAAGGGTGCATTTCTCAGAATTTGTTCCCATTATTAAGTGACCCATGATTGTCTTTTACAGCATCATGTGTCACCAAGTTATCACTCAGTTGTGCCTTTCTGCCCTTGAATCAGCTATTCCCACGAATGTGTTACCTCCACAATCCTCTGCTCCTCCCACAACTTTCTCATCCTGTAACAGGGTGGGCCCCAGGAAAAGGGCCCTGCCTCGTCCAAGGAAGGGTGGAGCTGAGCAAGGAGGAAAAGAAACTGGAGAGAAGACTAGGGAAGGATAGAAAAGGATGGAGAGCCGGAAGGAGACCTGGCGGAGGTACAAGGAGCAGAGAGACATGTGAAGAAGCAGCTCTTGTTTCTTGGCCCTGGACTGGTTGAAACAGATGTGGGTGAGAGACACAGGGGAGTTAACTATAGCAGCGTTTATCTTGATTTTGATTTTGATCTTTTCCTCCCAAACTTGTCTGTTGTTGAACCTTTCTTATGGATGTTTTAGCCTTGTGGCAGACTTTTGGGGTTTACTTTGGGACCAATCCTGTTTGGCTGGACATTTACCCAAAAGGAGATTGGTAATTTTGTGATTTGGAAACCATATTCTTAGTCTTTTCAGTATTGCACAACAATTGTATTAAAGTTTCTTTCCATTAAAGGTCCATATGTTTGTCCTGATGTGGTTAATGGCAAAACATATTTAGAGCAGGCAGGTTTGGGGGTTTTGGGGTGTCCCGCTTCCTCTCCTGTGACACTCCTAATTATCTTTCAGCTCCTGTTTCTCTCCTGAAACCAATTCAAATATTCTCATCAAGGAAAGGCACTGCAAAAGCTGCAGTAACTTAGACTGCAGCTGGCCCACAGACGTGCCTTTAATAGCATGGAAGTTCCAAGAGACCATATTTCATCCAGAGCCTAACAAATATCCTAATCTATAGAAGGCGCTCTGTAAAAAATCAGAAATTATGAATGATCAAAAAAAAGATGAATGAAGGGATGAATGGTTTATATTGTACTTATTTTGCTGGCTAAACATAGTAATATTTTTGAATTTACCATTTTGAAAAGATCTCAATGATCAAGAATGACTTTTTTCCTGCCTGCAATGCAGAGAAAACAGTAGATAAAATAACCAAATTAAACTCAAAGTTTGGACAAG
Organism: Condylura cristata; assembly: GCF_000260355.1. Taxonomy (NCBI): domain Eukaryota; kingdom Metazoa; phylum Chordata; class Mammalia; order Eulipotyphla; family Talpidae; genus Condylura; species Condylura cristata. Next base: position 20,044,273 of record NW_004567125.1, on the reverse strand, counting down.
TTAAGAAGACAAGCTAAGAAGAACTTAAAAATACTTTTGGTGGGGCCCTCCCTGGTGGTGCAGAGGGTTAAAGCACAAAGAAGCTTAAGCCACTTCCGCATGAGTTCAATCCCCGCCTGCCCCGGAGGAGATCTACATGCTACATGGCTTGGCAGACCTCTCCTGACACCCCCCCAACCCCCCGCCACTCCCTCAGTAGTGTACCTCCTCTATCTGCCTGTTCTGCTCCCCATTCTGTCCCTGATGAATCTGCTCACCCTCATCATCTCTGGCCTGTACCCCGGCTCTGTATGAATAAATAAATAAATCTTAAAAAAAAAAAATACTTTTGGTGCCCAGTACAGCAGCTATGACCCACCTTCTCAGGAAGCATCTAAGGGGTGCACAGGCTCCAGAGCACTATGTGTGCTCTGTGTCTGTCTAACCAGTCCCAGAAACTGAGAGAATGTTCCCCCTTCATCATTTCTGAAGTGAACAGACTTAACTATCCCCTTAAAGGAGAGGACGTCAAGCACTGGCCACAATGGCTCAGTAAGATTGACGGCAAGTGCTGAGCCGATGTAAGTTTTCATGGGTGGCATCTCCATGAACAAGACTGGAGAGAATTTCCATCTCCTCTATGACACCAAGTAGTGCTTTGCTGTTCATCAGGGGTAATATGATGAACAGCAAAGCACTACTTGGTGTCATAGAGGAGATTGAACTCATGCGGAACATGTACACCAAGTACAAATCATTCAAGGTGAGAATGATCATTTTGGGTACAAATAGATTTCCTCACTTGGTAACTGATGATGCTCACACCCACCTTAGCCTAATCCCCTCCCCAAGGTGAATGACACCATTCAAATGGACTTGGAGACTAGCAAGATTAAGTCATGGGGTTTGACACAGGTAAACAGTGTATGGGATCTGGAGGTGACAGTCTGGGAAGTATTGCTGTGGTCACAAAGAAAGAGAAATATCCTGGTTCTTTTGAAGTAGTTCCTATGAAATGACAGCCACATAGGCTTTGCCAGTATTTTCGTTGTTGGTAAAGGCAACAAATCTAGGATTTCTCTTGCCTACTGAAAAGACATTCACCTCATCATTGCTGAAGGGACAGGAAAAGGAGTGCTAGACATTAAGCAGTGGATAAAATGACCTCTGGTTGACATGCTTAGAAGGATCTTTGTATTTAATTAAAGATGATATGGCATGACTAAAGAAAATATTCAAGAATGTCATAGACCTCAGAACTAAAAGAACTGTTTACACATTCATCATTCAAATGATTTTGTGATGCTTTGCACTGTGTATGTTTTATTAGAGCTTCTAAACTAAACATACAGCCTTAGTTTGTGACCAAGCTGCCATCAGATATCTTTTAAGCAATGGCAATTTTCAGGAGAAAACCATTTAAATTCATTTATATACAAAGTAATCAATGTAACTGATTTTCTTTCTAACTTTGATAAAAAGTAAGTTTTTAAATTGAACTAATAGAGAATTTGTAAATCCTTCTCCAATTTGAAACAATCTGCTAACAGAATTTGTGATATTTTCACTTGTTGGCATTTATTCTTACACTGCCTTGGCAATTCAAGGAGCCCAATCTTTAATTCTAGTGGCCTGAACACATCTCAGTATAGAACTTCTACTTTCTAATAGCTTCCAATCAGACTCAAAGGGACTATAGTTTTTGAAATGAGCCTCCTATGTAGAAAAATATCAAGAGTGTGATATGAGGTACAAAAGATTTTCTAGGCCCCCTCCCCCCTTAATATTCAGTTTCTGAAACTACTTTTACAAACAGAAGCGCACAATAAGAGAGAATAAGGCTTAAATTGTCAAGAGATTAACCACTGACTTAAATCCCTGTTCCCTGTTATACTTCTCTGTTGATCTTCTTGCCACAAAGCTATTTATTGTTCATTTGTAGTAAAACCTTTCTACTTTCTTCACTTTTCCCTTCCCTTTTTCTCTGTTTTATTACTATAACATTTGTGTCTTCCCAAAATTTGTATTTTGGAGCTTTAATACCATAGTGTGACTATATTTGGAGACGAGCATCCCTGAGAAAGTAATGAAGTTTAAGTGAAATCATAATATTAGGGGCATATGCTGATAAGTCTTTATAAGAAGGGAGAGCAGAGAACTCCCCACTCCCTCTCTTTCTCTCTCCCCACCCCCTCCTTCTAGATCTTTCCTTGCACAGGCACCAAGCAAAGGTCCTGTGAGGGTGAAAGGGAGAAGTTAGTCAGGTGGAGCCCTCAAACAAAAAACAAAATCTGGATCTTGGACTTCTAGTCTCCAGACCCATGAGAAAATAAATTTCTGTTATTGAAGTCACCCAGTGATTTTGTCAAGGAAGCCTGAGGTAATTACACATATATGATTTCTGCTTTTTCTTTGAAGCTGATGCTTTCCTGTCTTCCTTGTAACGGCTCCCTAAGCTCTCTCACCATAAACCCGACTGTGACACATCTCCCACCACCACCTATCAGTCACAAAAACTTTCAAAACATATTCCATAAATTGAATGAAATTAAAAAGTTAATGATTCAGCACAATAAATTGGAGGCTACATTCAGTCATACTTATAACTTTAACATTAAATTTATCTATTGCTTTTGACATAATTTTACAATAAAAATCAATGGCACCTGTTTTCCTTTTACACTTAAATATGCAGTTTTCTGGCAAGATCATCAGGAACATGTGTGCTACCAAGGCTTGATTTCATGAAACAGTATGTCTTTCTACTGAAACAAAACTACTCTATTCCCTTTTTCTTTGTGATTATTTTTTTCTTTTTTTCTAACCTTCATATTATAACCAGAAGACTGGCATTCAGGCCGTATGTCACCAATAAAGTAGAAAGGAATTGAATCTTTAAGTTGTGTTTTCATCAGACAGTGGGCAATCTGGAGGACAGGAGTTAACAACCTAAAGAAACCGCCTTAGCATTTCATTTCCTGCTGGCTTTTTATAGTGAGTTGAGGGAAGACAGTTCAGCAGTAAGTAGACCTGGATTGCTGCCAGGAGATGGTGGTGTCCAGCCCCAGAGTTCCTTATTGCCCTCTGGAATACCTGTGCTCCCTCTCATCCCAGTGTGTGAGGCTGGTCCTCAGATAGCACTGGCTCTCTACACTGGAAAATATCGTTGGGTTGGAAAATTCACTCAGAGCAGACAGTCCATAAGCAATACGTGAGTGCAGATTTCTTGCAATACCATGCCTAGTGTTTTACCCATCTCCTCCCCTGCAATATAATCCACAAAGCAGTTTTTCTCCTCCAGTATATTATATCTATCCTTCCTAACACATCTTCAGCAAATGGTCTTGGTGTCATTTTTGTTTGTTTGTTTTAAGATTTATTTATTTGTGTATACAGAACTGGGGTACAGGCCAGAGGCTCAGGGGCTGCGAGAGGCTTCACCAGAGACAGAGTGGGGAGCAGAACAGGCAGCAGAACAAAGTACACTGCTGAGGGGAGCAGCGGGCTGGTCAGGAGAGGTCTGCCGCCATGTGGTCACCCCCAAGGCACGGCAGGCAGGAATCAAACTCATGAGGAAGTGGCTTTAGCCTCTTAGTGCTGTGCTTTAACCCCCTGCGCCACCAGGGAGGGCTTTGTTTGTTTGTTTGTTTGTTTGTTTGTTTGTTTGTTTGTTTGTTTTGAAGTTAGTGGGTTTGGAATGCGGGGTCCTTCCTCGGGTTCACTTTGGGGAAGGTTTCACCAGAGCTCCCCTTTCAGCGGTGTGCAGTAAGTTCCCCAGAAGAGTTTCTCCATGAGACAGAGACTCAGGTATATTTAAAGAGCAGGTTTATTAGGGAAAAGGTCAGAGAAGTTAAAAACACTTGCATAGGCACAAACAGGCAGGAAGAGATGCCCCAAAGGGACAGGTTTGCATAGAGAAAGGCCTGCATTGTCGCAGGCGGGCGACCTTAGGAGAGCGGCTTCCTCTGAGGGAGATCAGTGCATAGAAGCCCCAGCACAGTACAGGTCAAGGGCAGGCAGGAGGCTGCTGCCCTGCAGAAGGAGAGAAAGAGTAGAAAGGAGCACCTACTAGTCACAGGTGGGCAGAAGGACTACTGCCCTTGACAGTGCAGAGACTGCCCTAATATACTCTTCTCTTTGGGAGGTGCTCTTTCCTTGTGAGCCTGGGTTTGTTGCTGATTTTGAATAAACTATTTAGAATCTGAAAGGGACAGGAGATTCCACTTGGGCTTAATCTACATATCTTTACCTTTGGGTGTGTGCTCTAGACAGTCCCCACAGCAATCTGGTACCTGCTTGGGTCTTGTGCTTTGTAAAGCAAGTATTGGCACCTAAGGATCTTAGTTTCTATAGAGGAGTCAATAGCTATGCTGATCCCTTCTACCGCCACCACCTTGTTGAGTCAGTCTTGTGATACCTCCTTTGGATTTTCTATTCATTCCTCCTTCAATCTCTGTTGCCTGATAAACCTCACTCCCTGACCTGAAAATAAAGAATCCCTCCCTGCCCAGGCACTTCCTCATTTTCTTTTCTTTGCTGTATAATCTTCCTTCACTCAACAAGCCTTTGGAGGAGACAGTCCTTTAGAATGCTAACGTTGCAGTTCTCCCGTGGTAGTGCCACATGTTAACAATTTCTGGAAGCAATCTTGTGGTTCAAAGTCTGGTTTCCAAAGCAATGAGCAATATGACCCACTTAGGTTGATAACAGTCCTACAGATTTTATTCTGTGAGAACAGTTCCAACAATGCAAATTTGGATTGGTTTATATAGGTATAGCTGGTGACACTAAAATGTAATTATTCTTGACAGAGGGACTTCTGGTGCTAAGTTATATTGATCTAAGATACACAGAAGCTCTCTCTGTGCAGAGGAAGGCAAATGTTAGAGTGTAATCACTTCCCTGATTTGCAAAGAATACACTATGGGGATGCAAATGCCAAGCATGGATAGTTAACATCTTTTTAAAATTTTATTTATTTACTTTTGGGGGGGCACTTCTTGACCATTAGTATGGGTTTAAAATTTGTCTGCCTTCAGGCAGTAGATTCTTGCATAGGCCATAGTTTGGAGCCTATAGTAACTTTAAACTTATGAAATAGCTTTGCTCTTGCCTGTTAGAAGGGAATGGGAAGTAGGTCCAGAAAGGTTTATAATAGGTTCACAATCTTCTCCAACTGAAATTTAGTTAACATCTGAACCTGTGTGAGCATTGCCAAAGTAAAAGTTTTAGTTCCCCTATAGATGATGAAATACTTATGAGATAAACCTTTGATGATTTATTTTCAGAAGTGCAATGCACACACACACACACTAGCATAGTGTCATTCAATAAGTACTTATCCCCTTTATAAATGAGACTGATATACCATTCAAGTTTTAAATGTGATTTCACCCTAGCTAAAGTGGTTAGTGATGTGGAGTGTCTAGAGAAATTTACCAATTACATGTGTTCTAAGAACCAAAGTTGCAAAATTCTGATGCAAATTCAGATCATTAGCTAATAAACCTAATGATTTATAGCTGGATTTAATTTGTCACATTTAACTCAGTTTTCCCCTGCTGATTCCTGGAATGTATCTAGGACTCCTTATGATATTCTGGTTGGAGTTTGGAAAAGGAAGGAAACAATAAATAACAGAATCTGTTCAACCCTACATAAATCTGCATGAGCCTCCTGTCTGTGGGTTTATGTCAGACTGACCTCTGCTCCGCCTGAGTTACAGAATCAGGCTAGAACGGGTCAGATGTGATTTATGGGGGCAGAAAGAGAAATCATTTGCTCATCCCTTGAATTGAAGGATCTCAGAACCAGGTCAGTCATTCTAGCCCCACTCATTTTCCAACCACCAAATTCCCTTTTGCCATCCCTCTTTCTCTCTGTGCCCAGTCCCAAACAGCCTATTGAATAATGAGATTATCTCTAGAATTGTAATGACAGAATTGTAATCTGCTATAAAAAGTGCAATCTTTAATCTCATGCTTTTTCTACTTAGGATTTCTACATTCGTTCACTGCCACATAACTCAGAAGTATACCCTTTTTTTTCCATTGTTATCTTGATGCAGTGAAACAGGTCTCTCTTTCTGCTCCATCAGATAAGCATTCTTATCTGCTTTTAACAAGTTTGTCTTTTTGCATTGTAAGGAAGGACATCCCTAAGAGATAAGAAGGAAGTTAGCATCTAAGTTAAACAGCAGGTGTTAATAAAGCAAGCTGGGCCCACCCGAAATCTCCATGCCTGCATAAAAAGGGCATGTCATGTGGACCCTCAACCCTCTGCCCCCCATCTCCCCTAACAAAGAGCAGGACAGGAGTCTGCTGCCCCCTTAGTTTGTAGACAAATTAAACTGCTTCTCCTCACACTCTATTTCTTCTTGACTGAGGGAAGCCAAGGCCAGAGTTCAGTATGAGTTTAACACCTGGCTAGTTATAGAAGTGGACAAAGACTGTGTGATAACATAGTCAGGGTATTTGTTTGTTTTGATAACACACGTGAAGGGTGAATTACAAATTTGTCCTAGATTTCCAAGATCCATTTTGTGATACTGGGATTGTGATACCCAAAAAGTTATCATAAAATTCTTAAAAGTAAATTAATTTGCATTTGCCTTTAAATTTCTAAATAAATATCAGACTGCAGCATTCCTTGACATGAATCATAACAAAACCTGCTATACCTCCAAGCAGATTAGGAATTACTATTCCCAGAGACAGAGCTATATAGTCCATTTCATGAGTTTCTTTTACAGTTATCACAAAATTCAGATTTTTTTGATGATCACAAATGCATTCAAATTTGTGGTATTCAAAGTTTTTGCATTTTAAAATTCCGCAAAAATACCAGGCAAAAATTCTAAAAATTGTTACCAACATAGAACTTCTCTCACTGATCCTGGGTCCATATACACCCACAAATACAAACAAAGACCGTCTGATGCAGCAAAAGAAAAAAATAATAATAGCCAATAAGGTATAGGGAAAGGGAGAAGTAGCCAGGTAGAGGGAGTTACTGACCGATGCTGCAAGGTGGAGCTGCAGCTATAGAAGCTGGCAGCATATGGCAGCAACTGCCACTAAAACAGGGCAAAGCTGGAACAAAGACCTGCAGCTCGGCCGACCAGCCAGGCAAGCTTCCTTCTGGAGCAGCTCGGACAAAAAGAACACAAGCCCATGAACATTGCTCCCTAGCAAAGACTCCCAAATAACCACTCTGTTGCTCTCCTTCCCAACATCCCCTGGCTTGGATTTACTGGGGCTGAGTTCCCACCTGTTCTCTAGAAGCACCACCCTTCTGGGTGTCAGAGAACAGGGGGCAGAGTTTGGCCCCAAGTCCTGAGGCAAAAAGCTGAGCCAAGCTCAGCTGTCCAGGGTCAGCTCCAACACCTGGAAATTAGAAACCTGATGTTTGGGGGCGAGTTACCGAGACAACTATGAGAGTTCGACCCATATTACTTTCATTTTTAAAATTATGTTAAAGATTTATTTATGTATACAAGAACTGGGGTACAGGCCAGAAATGCTGGGGTGAGAGGATTCATGAGAGAGAACAGGGAGCAAAACAGGCAGCTGTACTGAAATACACTGCTGAAGGGAGCAGTGGGCAGGTCAGGAGAGGTCTGCTGTGCCATGTGGATCACGTTCTTGGGTGGGGATTGAACTCATGTTGCGTGGCTGCAGACAGGTTCATAGTGCTGTGCTTTACCCACCTTGCTTTACCTTTTATTACATTTGTTTTGTCCCAACTTCCGTGACCGGCTTCAAGAAAGAAAGGCAGGAGGCAGAAAGGCTGAGCAAGCAGTTTATTGCTCCCGGACAGCAGCTGAGACGGAGTCCGCAGCTACTGCCAACTCAATAAGGGGGAAGGGTCTCTTATATAGATTCTAGGTTCACATTCCAAAGGGGTGACTCATCTCTGTGCCCCCTGATGCTAGGCCCAGTTAATTATCAAACTTGGATGTGAGGCCCAGTTTGTTATCACCTTCAGCTAGTCCCATCCTGGATGCAAGGTCAGTTTATTACTGTTATAAGGCACCCCAATTCTGTTAAGAGGACAGGGGAAGAGGGGCACCCCTAAAGCCCCCAAAACCTGCCTTCTCTAAGTGGATTCTGCCATCCGCTGCAACAAGACAAAACATATAAAACTTTCATGAAAAGTGACTTTAATACAGTGAATATACAATACGGAACACAAAGAATATAACTTCTAATTCAAACACCTGAAGTTACCCATCCCTTCGTGGGCAAAAGTCAACCCAAAAGGGGTTGGTCCAAAGCAAGGCCTGAAAGCCGGCCACGAGCCTAAAGCACCTTCTGGCTGGGACCCACGGAAAAGGGTCAGAAATGGCCAGACAAATCTGGAAGGAAAAGAGCAAAATCAAAATCAATATAAACACTGCCATAGTCACCTCCCTACAGGTATCTCACCCACATCTGCTTTAACCAGTCCAGGGTCAGGAAACAAGCCCGGTTTCTTCATCACATGCTTGCTGCTCCATGTGGCTTCTCAGGTCTCCTGCTCCTTCTCCATCCTGCTTCATTCTCTCTTCTCTTTTTCTCTGCTCAGCTCCACCCTCCTGGGTGGGGCAGGGAACCTGGAACTTCCCTTTTTCCTAGGGACCACCCTGTTACTTTACCACTTTATCAAGCTTAGATGCAAGGCTCAATTCTTTACCACCCTAATTCAGTCTTGTAAGTATATCTTTGGGCACTCCCAACAACATTCAAACTTGAAGTTGGGTTGCTAGCAATGGCAGACCTTGCCAGAGTTAGCCTGTGGTCAATACAGAGAGAGGCATGTTCATCGCCATTAATCCATTCTTTCATGCTGGTAGAGTCAGGCATGAATTGGGCTAACTCACAATACTGCCTTTAAACATGGTTTAAAACAGCCTGTACAAATCAGTACATGAATTAAAATAAGAGGAGGAAATAGGAAACCTTAATTGCAGTTACAATCCCAATAGCATGTGCACAAAGCTAGAGAGAACTTTGCTTGGTACCCGCAACACAAATAACACTTAGGAAGTATTACCATAATAGTGTAACAGGGTGGTCCCTAGGAAAAGGGGAAGTTACAGGTTCCCTGCCCCACCCAGAAGGAGGGTGGAGCTGAGCAGAGAAAAAGGAGAGAAGAGAAGGAAATGAAGCAGGATGGAGAAGGAG
>NW_004567125.1:19989138-20034675 GCF_000260355.1 Condylura cristata | reverse complement strand
GATGGCAGAACCCACTTAGAGCAGGCAGGTTTTGGGGCTTCAGGTGTGTCCCTCTCCCCCGTCCTCTAACAGATTTTCTGTCCTATACCAATAGTATTTAGAAATTATTTAGTAGTTACTATTTACTGTGTGCTAGTAATTGTTTGATGTACTTTAAACTTCACAACAGGTCATAGGTGGCAGGCTCTTTTATTGTTTTAAGATTTTACAAAAGAAGCTGAGACACAAAGAACACAGGCAAGTTGCCCAAGTTATATAACTGTGAGGGAACAAAAATCTGCCACCCTAAAATCTTGTCTTTCTGACAAAAGATAAGTTTCATGGGTGGGACAATGAATGCTGGGTGGAAGTTGTTTGGAAAAAGATACACAAACCTGAAAAAAAATTACATTTAATTTTCTAGAAGGACATAAGCCTGAAAGACCTAATCTTACCTCTTTTCAGCCAATCAAGAAGGCAGAGCTTCATCTATATCCTTTTGTCTATTGTACCTCCCCCATCATTCCCTAGTTGATATTCTCTTTCTCCAGACCCCCACAAAGTCCCTGCTTAGCTAAATATAAGATGGCATCTGAAACCATATGGGTGAGGTACTCATTCATGCTGCGTCTCTCCCTGCATACAGGAGGTACACACGTTGTTATTAAATTTTTTTGTATTATTCTCTTACCACTGTCTGATGCTTGTTTATTTGCCAACTTGTAAGAACCAAGAGGGACACTGGATGATTTCTGTTTTGTCCCGGCTTCTGTGAGCCTCAAGAAAGAAAGGCAGGAGGCAGAAAGGCTGAGCAAGCAGATGAGATGGAGCAAGCAGATGAGTGGGGTCTGCAGCTACTGCCAGCCCTATAGGGAAGAAGGGTTTCTTATATAGATGCTAAGCTTAGATTCCAAAAGGGTGACACATCGCTGTGTCCCTTGATGTAAGGCCCAGTGCGTTATCACCTTCTTCTAGTCCCATCCCGGATGCAAGGCCTAGTTAATTGGATGCAAGGCCCAGTTTATTACCGCCTTATCACCCTTGGATGCAAGGCCTAATTTATTACTGCCCTTATCCAGTCCCTCAGTAAATCTCCGCACTTGGTCACTCCCAACAATTTCCTTTGTGTTCAATGCAACCAATAACTGATGGAGATGAGGTTCAAAATTAGGGGTGTATGCCACCCAAATTCATATTTTAATCATTATGCTATTTGTCTAAGCAGTGCCACTGCGACTAATCTAGGGCAGTACCCAAGATGGGTACATTAACTGCTTCGTCACTAGAGGAAGTCATTCTGTTGGTGATCAGTCAAAGGGACACCATGAGACAAAGTGCAAGCAGAGAGCTCCTTGGATCAGAATAAAATAGGGAAAACCCCCCCAGGAATAAGGAAGCCTCACAGACAAGGGTAACAAACCTCAGAGAGGACTAATCAAACACCCCAGCATGATAGGCAACAAGACATCCCGAGCAAGAATGGTAAAGTAAAAGGACTCTAAGATTAGAGCTGGGACAGAGACTTATACTCGGCAAAGAGACATTCTGGCAGAGTGAATGGAGTGTGACCACTGAGAACCAATCACCAAGCAACTGATGTGGCTTTAGAATGATTTGGGAAAGTGTATATTCCCTGAGACATGATTCCACTTCAGCTTCCTCTCCCCCCCGACCTGTTTCCACCAAAACAGGGAGTCCCATTTTACTTTTGTTCCTTTTCTTTTTAATAAACCTTTTCATTGTCAAAGCAAATCTGTCTCTTTTTGCTTGCTTGCCTGAGCATTAGTGAAGTTCCTGCTGCAGTTTTGTGAGACACCAACCATGGTGGTCTAATGGCTGGGGCCCAGCATTGCCACCACAGCCTGGGATCCACTACTGGCTGGGAGACTAGACCTATAAACCTGAAATTATGGTATTACAATGACCCCTCCCCCAACTTTTACACACTCAATAAGTTCTTCTCTCCATTGCATAAAGGTAAAATGTAGTCTTAGTATGAAAACATAGTTTTAGTATATAAGACCTTCAACAGAAATGAACTTTAACTGAATTAGAGTGCAATGGAAAGGAGAAACAGTAATTTCCACGAAACAGCCAAAGTTAGCCATCACCTCACGGCTAATGGGATAGGTTTTGCCCAGCCAAGCAGGGTTGGTCCAAAAGCAGAGACCCCAAAATGCAAAAAGTTCTGCCACAGACCTTAGGCACCTTCTGACAGAAACCATAAGAGCAAAAGAGGCCAGGTAACTTGGAAGGAAAAGAGCAAAATCAAAGCACAAGTCATGATAGTCTTGCCTCCCTTTGGGTCTCACCCATTTCCCACCAAGTGTCTCTTCTTATGTCCCCCAAGTCCCTGAGGCAAGTCCAAGGCTAAGAAACAAACCCAGCTTCTTTTTCACAAGTCTCTGTTTCAAGTGCCTCCTCCAAGTCTTTTTAAGTCTTCTTTCTCAAATCCTTTTTAGCTTCCCCTCACCACTCAGCTCCACCCTTTACCAAGTGAGGCAGAGAAACTGGGCCCTCCCCCTTTCCATGGAGATTATGTAACAGGGCAGGGTAAAGGGTACCCTAAAGCCCCCAAACATGCCCTCTCTAAACAAGTTCTGCCATATACTACATTAAGACAAAACATACTCTAATAATGGAGAAGAACTTTAATACAATTAATGCACAATAAAGAAAACACCAAGTGTGCAGTTTCCAAATCAAGCCCCCGAGGTTACTCATCCCCTCTTGGGTAAATGTCCAGCCTAACAGGGTTGGCCCAAAGCAGGGCCACTGAAGCCATAAATCCTGCCACAAGTCTGCACCTATGGTGGGGACCCATAGGAAAGGGCAGAAGAGGCCAGGTGAGTCTGGAAGGAAAAAGGCAAAAGCAAAATCAAGATAAAGGTTGCCATTGTTAACCTCGCCATGGGTATCTCACCCACATTTGCTTCAAGTATCTCCTTCCATGTCCCCTAAGACCCTATTACATAGTCCAAGGCAGATTAGTAAGCACAGACTCTTCACGTTTCTCTGCTCTATATGTCTCCTCAAGGTCTCCCTCCGGCTCTCCATCCTGCTTCCTTCTTTTTTCCAGTCTCCTCTCCAGCTTCTCCTCCCTGTTCAGCTCCACCCTTCCTTGGGTGGGGAAAGGAACCTGGAAACTCTCCTTTCCCTAGAACCTCCCCTTTCTTATCCCGTTGCAATTATACCATTTATAATCTCACAGCTGCAAAAGTAGAAAGTCTCCCAAAAAATCCAGAAAAAAAAATCATACATTTATTGAGGTCAAATCAAATTCTTAAGAAACATGGAAAACACTATAATGATAATATTTCTTAATATTTAAGGGAGAGTTAGATGTTCCTCCTATGACATGTTAGCTGCAAATAGGTATGTCAGAAAGGAAATGAATAAACATTAGTATCATAAGCATTGTTGAAGTAATGGCACATCATTCATGAAGGGCCAGAAGTGTTTCAAGAAATATCATTGCTCCTTCAAAGTTATTCATCTCAAGCAAATAGAAAATTGTCCATGAGCAGAATTAAGTTCTATCAAGGTGAAGAACTGTAGTCAGTGAAAATAAGAATAAAGTTCTATTACTAGTTAATTTTCTGTTTTTTCATCATTTCCTATTATTCGTTCCTCCTTCTTTCTCCTCATTACATCAACATATGTGGTAATTCTATCCAGTTTTGTAAGATAGACACTGCATCTAAGTTAGGCATGGTCAGATGAGGCATTGGGACTTGAGTGGATGGGGGAATATGATCATATAGTTGTATCATCTCAGTAGAAACAACCAAAATTTAGGCAATTAAGGAACTAGTTCTAGGGGATCATGACTTGAAAACCAGTACTTTGACCCTAATAAAACTCAAAGCTTTGGGTGTGATTAATCAATAAATTTCAACTATTTTAGCAACAGGAAATGTCACAGCTATCAATATAGTTCTTGCTGGGAATAATGATACCCAGATGCCCCTGGTAGGATCCAAGATAATAAGTAAAAGGAATTACTTGCTTCTCTTAAAAGATATAGGTTTGATGTTGCAGTCAAGATGATTACCTGAAATGCACCATTTCTAATCTATTCAGTAGGTCATTGGAACAATTATATAGCCTTAACTTAAAATCCCATTTTGCACATTAGAATTACAGGTATGTCATTAATATTGATTTATTTTTGTAAGAATAAAATACAAAATAAAAAATTAAATCTTCAAATGGAAATAAATGGTATTAATGCATTCAATTATCTAATAGAAATGTTAATAGATTAGAGATATGCAGAAATTTAGCCATATTGTTTTGGACATAATGAGAGGAATCCTGAGACCCACAAACCTGCCTACTCCAAATACAGTAAGTTCTGCCATCCACCACATAAATACAAAATATACTCTAGGGCATAGCACCTTCAATAGAAAAGAACTTTAGCACAATTGATGTGCAACAGAGAGAAAAGAAAGAATATAGTTTCCAAATCAAGCACCCAAAGTGACCTACCCCCTCATGGGCATATGCCCAGTCAAACAGGGTTAGCCCAAAGTAGGGCAGTTGTGACCCAAAATCTTACCAAAGTCTATCTAAGTCAACCTCTGGTGGGGACCCACAAGAGAGGGCCAGAAGAGACCAAGCAAGTCTGAATGGAGAAAGAGAAAATTCAAAATCAAGATAAACACGATTGTCAGCCTCCTCACAGGTCTTTCCCTCCCTCCCATCTCTTTCAAGTGTCTCCTATGTTCCCTAAGTGCAAGGACAAGAAGCAAGTATCACTTCTTTATCACACATCTTTCTGTTCCATGTGCTGCCTCCACCCTGCCGCCTCTACCCTCACTTCTCCTGTCTCTTCTCTAACTTCTTCTTCCTATCCAGCCTTACCCTTCCTTGGAGAGGGACAGTGTACTTAAACCTACCTTTTCCATAGACATTACACTTACAATATCTTCATATATCACCTCTGTCAATGGCACCTGAGTTATAATGAAATTACATTTCAGGTTCTTATTTTAATAAACTCATAGACCTAAAGCTTCATCAGCATAGTGTTTTAGTATTTTATAGTGATAATAATTTTGAATTATGTGCTATTACAATTAAAACATCAAAAGCATTTGCATCTAGATTAAGCAACCTGAACTGGGCATCCTGGTGGGACAGGGGGTTAAGTCTCAGCACTATGAAGCAATCCACAGCCACTGCAGTGCTTAAGTTCTATCCCCACCCATATGGCGCAGCAGACCTCTCCTGTCTCACCCACTGCTCCCCTCGGCAGTGTATTTCAGTGGATCCACCTGTTCTGCTCCCCACTGTTCTGTCTTTGATGAATCCCTTAGTTCTTTACAGGCTATTACATGAAACTCAGTTACCAGCTGGGGGCTGCTATGTGACACAGTTGTGACCAATGAGATGTAAGTGGGAGTCAGCTGGGTATAGTCTAGTCAGTCAGTAGGTGAGACAGGAGAAGTCTGTTAAGCCATACTAATTAATTGTTCTGCCTTTCACAGTAATAAAAATGTTATGTATCTGTCTTTTTGAGACTGACCTGAAAACATCAAAAATACAATTGTATAAATATCCTATTTAAACTATTTTATGTTTTAGAAATAGTTTCTATTTTTATTTAGTTAAGTAACTAAGCTACTACTCTTAAAACTTAATATTAAAAAGACAGCCAAAACTTAAAAAGGTAAAGGATTTCAATTTCCAAAAACACGTATACAAATGGCTAACAAGTCACAAAAATATGCTCAACAGCATCATTTATTATGGATAAACAGAGTAAAACTATAATGAGGTACTACTTCACACCCATCAAAAATGGACAATAATAAATGTTGACAAGGATGTAGAAAGACTAGAATCTTCATATATTGCTGTTTGATGATAAAAGGTGCAAATTTTTTAGAAAACAGTTTGGTAGTACTTAGAATACCATGTGATCCTGCAATTAATTCTACCTCTATGCATATACACAAGATAAATAAAACATATGTGAATACAAAACACTTGAATACAAATGCTTATCACAGCATTATTCATAATAGCCAAAAGTGAAAACAACATAAAAGTACATTCAACCATGAATGGAGAAGTTAAATGTGATAAATCCTCACAATGAAATACTATTCAGTCATAAAACAAAATGGCTTGTCAGTGCAGGCGAACACATGTATGAACCTTGAAAACATGCTATGTGAAGAAGTCAGACACAAAAGGAAATATTCCATTCTTATGCAATGTTCAGAATATACTGTCCTACAGAAATGGAAAGTAGATCAGTGGTTGCCTGGCACTCACAGATGCATGGGGGAAGGAAGAGATAGGAAATGACTGCTAATAGATAAGGGGTGGTTCTGGTTTTGGTTTTTGGAGAGTATTTTTTGTAGAGGGAACACAAGAAGTCTAAATTGAAATTGTAATGAAGACTGCAAAACCCAGTGAATATTTAAAAACAGAGTGAAGATATTTCAAAACACATTGCACACTTTAAACAAATGAATTGTATGCTATCTTAATTGTATCTCAAAATTTTGATTTCTTAAATAAGAAAGAGTCTCTACAAAAATTTGTTTGCTGACAGTCTGGGCTAGAAATACATTCTACTTCAAGTTTCTAAATTTAAGCTAAAAGGAGTTTACTTTCTTCACACAACAATAAGTCCAAAAATGGGTGATTCCTTCTTGGCCCTGGTATTCCACAACACTTTCAATCAGGCTTTTAGCTCCATAGATACGATGATTATTCCAATGATGATTACAGGATATATCTTGCAGCTCTGAGTTTCATATTCAAAGGCTCGTGGGAGACAAGAAAAGAAAGGTACCAGGTACTTCTATGCCCTGTTCCCAAGTAAGCAGTTCCCAAGTTGCACCCCGCTGAGTCCCACTTAGACTTCATTGGTCACAGCTGTGTCACATGACAGCCACCAGCTAGTAAATGAGGTCCACACAATAGCCTATAATAAACTAGGAGGTCTGTAGACAGTGAAGAGGGGAAAGGATATTGGGTCATGAAATCCTGTGTGCCACAAAATCTCTTTTCATGAATTTACCTACCAATACAGAATTATATTAACAATTTTAATTTTCAAAAAACACAAACTTTACATTATTGACCTAGTTGGTACAAGAAATAAGTAAACCGGCCCTCCCTGGTAGCGGGCGCAGCTGGTTAAAGCACTGCACTGAGAAGCTAAAGCCACTTCTGCATGAGTTTGATTCCCGCCTGCCCCGGAGGTGACCACAGGGCGTGGCAGACCTCTCCTGACCCGCCCCCTGCTCCCCTCAGCAGTGTACTTCATGAATCTGCCTGTTCTGCTCCCCACTCTGTCTCTGGTGAAGCCTTCTTGCCACCTCTGAGCCTCTGGCCTGTACCCCAGTTCTGTATGTACAAATAAATAAATCTTAACAAAAAAAAAAAAAAGAAAGAAAGAAAGAAGTAAACCAACCACCCCCACCTTTACCCATCCATTTCTTGCATTGAAGCTACCTCTGGATGCTTCACTTTTTTTTTTTTTTTTTTTAAGATTTATTTATTTGTACATACAGAACTGGGGTACAGGCCAGAGGCTCAGGGGCGGTGAGAGGCTTCACCAGAGACAGAGTGGGGAGCAGAACAGGCAGATCGACGAAGGACACTGCTGAGGGGAGCAGCGGGCGGGTCAGGAGAGGTCTGCCGCGCCATGTGGTCACCTCCAGGGCAGGCGGGGATCGAACTCATGTGGAAACGGCTTTAACTTCTCAGTGCAGTGCTTTAACCCGCTGCGCCACCAGGGAGGGCCCTGCTTCACTTTTTAATCTCTGTGAAGTCCCAGAAAGTTTGAATATGCATTGCTTAAAGAAAACTCATGCAAACAAACAAACAAAAATCCCAACTATATACAGAACATTCTGTGATTTTTTTTTAAAGATTTATTTATTTCTGCATACAAGAACTGGAGTACAGGTCAGAGGTGCAGAGGGTGAGAGGATTCACCAGAGACAAGAGTGAAGAACAGAACAGGCAGATGTATTGAAACACACTTCTGAGGGGAGCAGCAGGTGAGACAGGAGAGGTCTGCTGTGCCATGTGGGTCAGCTGCCTGGCCAGGGAAAGAACTCATGCTGCAGTGGCTTCAAATAGCTTCACCGTGCTCAATGCTTTAACCCATTGAGCTACCAAGGAGAGCCCACATTCTGTGATTTTAAAGGAGGAAGGAAATAATATTTCTCTTTTCCTAAACCACTTGATTCACACACTCTAACTCTCTCTTGGGGCCCTGCTGCTTCTCTGTCTCTGTCTCTTTCTGTTTCCTTCTTCCTCTCCCTCTTACACACATACACACACACAGAGACATGCATATACATATGCTCAGGGAATACATATACAGAAAAAAATCCCTTTCGATTTTCTCTCCAAACTCACTTTCAGTCTTTTTTAAGGCTGCTCTCTTCACATACTCTTATGATGGTTTTTCTTTATGAGGTACATTTCAATATTTTCATCATGTTAAAATCGTTTTAACCTTATAGAAAATACAAAATGTGTTGGGATCATGGGCTGTTATCAATTACACAGATTTCAGAGGTCTCTCATAAACCATTCTGTTTTAGATCTTCATGTCAAGTTGATGATTTTCTACAACCCATTTGGGAGTCTGCCTTTTATTGAGGAAATACCATGTGCCAGACACTGTGATAAATGCTGAGATACATGAATGCTATTGCTCAATTACCCTTTTGGTTATTCTCTTCGACCCAAAGCAGTTGACTAACTTTCCCAAGCTCCTACAGCTAGTGAGATTTGAAGCCAGACCTGATTAACTTTAAAGCTCACATATATAGTGTCTGGGAGAAACATTTCATTGTACTTGACTTTCAAATTCAATCAGCAAATGTCATTGGACCTCCAAGGAACTTTTAATAAAAGTAATATTCTTTAATATTATGAGGAAAATAGTTTCCAAACCAGTAAATGTCATTATGCCTGGAAATAGAAGCTTTATTGAAGTGTAAGGACGAGTATACTACAATTCCTTTCAGGATTTATGTCATGGAAACTTCTTAATGCTGAGTCTATTACACATCATTTTTTTTGTTGTTATTTTGAACACAGTGGTTTAAAGAAGGCACACATAAAAATTTCCTTTCCTAAAAATGAAATACCAAAGGTACTTAGAGCATAATTTAAGATAAAAATTATTCATTTACATAATTGAAATAATTGTATAACAGTTTTCCTGATTCATTATGTTTTTTTCAAATCCCACTGTTTCTAAATATAAATTCACTGAATTTTTGTAATCATTAAATTATGAAGGGATTTGAAGCAGAAATTCTGAAAGTTAATTAAATATAATGCTTTGGTAGATTTATTTTTTAAAACATTCAATGGTTAGAGATTTAAGTAGGTAATATATTTCATAAACTCATAAGGTATGATGGTATTCATGCCTTTATTCACCAAGAGAGCCAAGTATACAGGTCATTTATTCTTACAATAAAGCTATCTTTGACATCTCTTATTATGTCAGCTTTCATTATATTGTAGGAAACAATCTCTAAGGTAAAGGAGCAAAACAATTTCAAGACTTACAATACCTTTAAAAAAAAATAAAGTGAAGGCTCAGCCAACATTTTAGAACTTGGGGTTCATCCAGGTCAACCCACAAATGTCATTTAGAAAATATATAACATTCCTGAAGCCAAGACCAAATGTTCATACTAAATTTAGGTGGTAGATACTATAATGTTTTAAAGGTAAAAGACATTCAGAGTGATCATTTGGGATGTCAAGATCACATATATCCCCTCTGTACCTCTGAGTTAAGTTTGGAGGCATTCTGTCAGTCTCCTTTACTTCAAGGAATATATCCAGGGTGTTTCTTTTTTGTTTGTTTGTTTGTTTGTTTGTTTGTTTGTTTGTTTGTTTGTTTGTTTAAAGATTTATTTATTTATTCATACAGAACTGGGGTACAGGCCAGAGATGCGGAGGGTGAGAGGCTTCACCAGAGACAGAGTGGGGAGCAGAACAGGCAGATCCACGAAGTACACTGCTAAGGGGAGCAGCGGGCGGGCAGGAGAGGTCTGCCACGCCATGTGGTCACCTCCGGGGCAGGCAGGGCTAGAACTCATGCGGAAGTGGCTTAAGCTTCTCAGCGCTGTGCTTTATCCCGCTGCGCCACCAGGGAGGGCCTGTTTGTTTGTTTTTTAAGGAATATTTCTTGATCAGCTCTATACCTATACCTGTCTTCATCTCCTATCAAATGGACAAAGAAAAAAAGATGCTAATAGCAAATCACAGCCTGTGAGTCCACATTTTGGGTTGAAAGTTCAAAAGTACAGATTCTTGAGGAGAATCTATGAGTCAATACTGTCTTCATTGTAAATGCCAGATGCACAACTTATATTTATTCAAAGTTAAATTTTTTTAAAAAGGTGTAGCCACCATTGGTGTTGAGACCTTGAGCCTCATGCTCCTTCTAAGTCTACTTCTCTCAGCAGCTTTGCTTGGTCTGCTAAGAAGAAGATCTGCTAGGGTGAAGAGGTTGGAAGAGCATCAGAGGAGAGGGCTCCTTGAGGTGCCGAGGACTGGGAACTAGTCAAGTGGAGTCAGAAGCAAAGCCTCTGGGAAAAACCATACCCTATCCTCCTTGGCTAAGTTTTCCTGGAACAGCATCACTGACTCATTGAATCCTGCCATCCTGAGTACCAAATTCCAAGGTCATCCCACAAAGGACCCCACTGAGCCTTTTGACAATGGCAACCTGGTTTTCAGGGTAGAGGCCTTTCCCAATTCTAGGTTCCCTTTCCAGCCTCCATGCCTCCTGAACATGGTGAACACCTGAGGTGGCATTGGCTGGGGCACAGGAGGTGGCCACCTTGGGCCAGGACTGGGCTGCCCTTCCATGCAGAAACAGCACTTTTCATGGTGAGTATGCATCTGTTATCTGGACCAGTTGTTATTGGTCTCCCTCCTATCAGGCTTTGTGTAGTGGCAACTAGTAGCTTTCTCTCAGAAGCAGGGAGGCAGAGAATCAGCTCTGCTCTGCAAAGCCTGCCCTCTTTACCCTAACTTGGTTTGCCTTCTCCTCAAGACACCCACTATTTGTGCTTTCTTTGGTTCTCAGGGCAACCTCCATGCCTTCAATCTGACATGTGGGGCTTCCATCATCTCTGGTCATACCTCAAAGATCTGTAGGCTTGCTGGTCAATGTTCTCAGCCAGATGTTCCCTTCTCCCATCTTGTTTTCTGTAGAAGCTCAGAAACCAGTCTCAGTTTCCTGGGGACCCCAAGGCAAGGCTTCCTTCATACTCTAGGGAGTGACCTGTGTTACTGCTAGTGGGGGGCGGCTCTCCTTTGACTGCATTTTTACCCCTCATTTTCCTGGATGCAACACAGTTTTCTCACCTAAATAAAGGCCTTCTGATTGGTTGGCTGCCCTGGAAGGCATAAAATAGATTTATTTATCACAGTGAAAAAAAAAATAAGATAAAATAAAAATGTCAAAGGAATCTAGAGGCTAGTGTGTCAGAAAAGTCGAGAAACAGAACTCATTTTAGGGCGTGACTTAACCTGGGGTCCAAATTATGTAATTGGGTTTCTTTTCCCTTCATCTTGGGACTCTTTCATTTCACAAATTGTTCTTTTCTAAGCATATCGTCTTTCTACCTGTGACTGAGGAAAATGGCTACTGACAGCCTTAACCTCAGATTTTCCAATACCACTATAAAGGGAAGAGACAAACTTTCCCCATTGACTTAGCAACAAACTCCCAGCCTAATATGCCATTTCATTTTATTTTAAAGATTTACTCATGTGTAGAAGAACTGGGGTGGAGGCCAGAGATGCAAGAGTGGAAAGATTCACTACAGAGAGAGTGGGGAGCAGAGGAGGCAAATTTACTAAAATACACTGCTAAGAGGAGCAGTGGAGGAGACAGAAGAGGTCTACTATGCCATATGTGGGTTAGCTCCCTGGCTGGAGATTAAACTCAAGCTATAGCAGTGATAACACTGAGACTTAAACCCAATGCCACCAGAGAGGCCCTGGTATGTTATTTTATCGAACATGCAAACTCTTCTAACAAGGACGGTTTATAAAATACTGTGACTGATACTTCTCATAAGCCCATAAAATAGGAAAGGATGGTAAAGAAATCAAATATGTAATTTGAAATTTACCCACAAACAAACTTCAGATTCAGATGACTTTACTTTCTGAATTCTACCAAATATTCAAGGAAGAAAGAACACTAATTTTATATAAATCCTCATTTAAAGTAAAGTAGAAGGAGTTTACCAGTTTGTTTTATGAGGCCAGCATAACCCTGATACTTAAAACCTAAAAGCACATTTTTTTTAAAGATTTATTTATTTATGCATACAGAACTGGGGTACAGGCCAGAGATGTGGAGGGTGAGAGGATTCACCAGAGACAGAGTGGGGAGCAGAACAGGCAGATCGACAAAGTACACTGCTGAGGGGAGCAGCGGGCGGGCCAGGAGAGGTCTGCCGCACCATGTGGACCTCCTCCGGAGCAGGCGGGTATCGAACTCATGAGGAAGTGGCTTAAGCTTTCTAGTGCAGTGCCTCAACCCGCTGCGCCACCAGGGAGGGCCCTAAAAGCACATTTTAAAAAAGAAAGAGAATTATAGGTCAATATTTTTCATGAATAAAATCCAAAAATTCTTCAACAAAATACCAGCCAGTGGAATCCAAAAACATATAATAAGGATAATATAGCATGACCAAATCGGGTTTGTTTTAGGAATGAGAAGTTGGGTCAACAGAAGAAAATCAATTAACTTCATTGATCATCCTTACTAAATAAAAGTGGCAAAGAAGTAATTTCAATAGAATGCAGAAAAATCATTTGACAACATTCAATACTCATTTCTGCTAAAAATCACAGAAAATAGGAATCAAAAATACTTTTCTCAATCTGGCAAAGAACATCAGCTAAAGTCCAATAGAGATACATTGACTGCTTTCTTCATAAGATTGTAAATAGGATGATGTTTGTTCCCATTTCAGCTCATTTTACTGGAAGCATGAGGCAATACAATGACTTTTTGTTTTGTTTTTACTTTTTAAGAAAAGTTTTGCAATGAAATGCTACACCCCTTGTTAGTTTCATATGTCATCTTGAATCTGTCAACTCATTTACCTGCTCCACAAAATTACAAATTAAGGAAGGTAACTCATTGGAACAATTTCCAATAGCATATTAACATATTTGCAATGAGATGGTACTATTTGGGAACCACATATAACCACTACATATATATTTACCTAACAGCAGCAAAAAAAAAAAAAAAAAATAGTGTCTCCTAAAATAGACTGATTTAGGCACCAGGCTACCATTTGACTACAATTGTCCCTTTTTCACCAAACATATTCACATCCTCATGTTCTGGAAACTAGAGGAATAATATCCTGTAGTCAGGGTATATATCTATCTATCTATATATCTAGATAGATATATCTCCCATGGAGCTGGAAAAGATCATGCTTAGTGAAATAAGCCAGAAAGAAAAGGAAAAATACCGGATGGTTTCACTCATAGCAGGAGTATAACGGACTAGGTGAGAAAATAATAATAATAATAATGAACAGCTATATACCAGAGACGTTTTATGGGGGTGGAGTGAGGGATGAGATCAAAAACAGTGAGGAGAGGGAAATTTACTGGACTATGGTGATGGCACATGGGTGATTTGGTGGGAAGCCCACAGGGATTACAACTGAGATGGAAAAATGCACAAAAAGATGTAAAAATAAACTATTATATTATTTTTTAAAAAAGATATATATGTATATACACATATATATCTTTAAAAAAATATATATATATATATACACATATCCTAGACCCTCCTGGTGGTGCAACTGGTTAAAAGTGTAGCACTATGAAGTTATCCCCAGCCACTGCAGCATGAGTTTGATTCCCAGAGAGGGAGGTGACCACATGGCATAGCAGAGCTCTCCTGACCCGCCCACTGACACCCTCAGCAGTGCATAACAGTCAATCTGCCTGTTCTCTTCCCACTCTGTCTCTGATGAACCCTGGCACCTCTGACCTGTTCCCCAGGACCTACATAAATAAAAAATATCTTAAAAAAAATACATATACCTCTTCCATCATCACCATTGTGAATTTAATTTCAGGTCTTCCTCACAGACTAACGTTTGCTGCTCAATCATTGAATCTTAATTTAGTTCTAGAAATGACCTCCAGTGAGCTCAGAACAAAAAGGTCTGGAAAAGACTCAAAATATAGACTTTTGTCACCTCTTTGGTGCTCTCACTCCATTTTGCAATTATTTTTCTAGAGAATTTTCTCCTTTGAAGATCACAAAAGTGAATTTGTTCTATAAATTGGAGGAGAAATGGGGTTGGGATTAAAAAGTCTTGTCTTATACACCAAAGTTGATTTCTGGTGATCACAAGGGCTTCCTTGGTCAAGTAAAATGTGAACCATGAAAATATGGTTACAACCACACTGGTATAAATGTAGCAGTGGGATATTTTATAATAGGCTTTATTTGGAGATCAGTCATTCTGAGAAAGTTCAGCAAGGTGGTTTTCCCTACAGGACAGCAGACTGCTAAGATAAACAATATTGTTAAAAAGAATGTGTTCTTATTTCTACTTTTTTAGGGTAAAATAGCATACACCCTAGAAGGGAGTGGAAACTTCAGATCAGCAGGGAGTTCCTTTATACTCCAGGCTTTCTGTCAGTTCAGCAGTTTGAAATTACCTCTAGCATGGGTTTCTGATTTATCATTCCGGAATTGCCATGCATTTATGCATATATATGTGTTTTAAGCACAGTATGTTTTATAACAATGGGGGAATATCGTTCATTCTGTATGTTTTTTTCACATTTTAATTTTTGAAATAATGTATTTTTAAATTATATGTATATTTTACATCATTTTTTATTTGTACAATGTGTGCTTTCTCATCCTGGTTATAGTCCCCGTGAAATTCCCACCACCGATTCACCTGTGTACCATCACCATAGTCCCTTATGCTTTTCTGTATGCTTTTAATTCATTTATTTACTTATCTTTGTTTTTATTTTTTTTATTAAAGTAACACTAATTTTGAATTAAGATATAATTTTTTAAATTAAGATGTTCTATGTTTTTCATTTATTCATTCATTTCTGTTTTGGTAATTTTGTTCCCTAAGGTAACACTGATTTACACTATATATGATTCAGAAATACAGATCACTCCTCTTCTAAACTATTTTACCACTCCATGCCCACCACAGGGGCACCTATAGTCTTCCACCATGGTCCACAGACCTCCTCTCTTGCCTCTCCATCCTCCTCCTCTCCTGGTAGCCTCATTTTCAGTCAGGCTTTGTGATCATTTTGGTCATTTGACCCTTTTTTATGTCTCTCTATTCCTACATAAGTGAAACCATTCAGGGTTTGTTTTCTCCGTTTGGCTTATTGTTAAAATTCTTAAAAGCAGAATATCTGGATAAGAAGTTTTTTGTATAATTAATTCCAATAAGTTTGCTCAATTGTCCTTCACAGTAACTTCTAACAATCTACACACTCACTAACAGTATACTTGAAAGTATGTCTCTACCCAAATCTGCATTAATATTATTATAATATTCAAATTTTCAATCGTTTTTGGTGTAAGAGACACCTCTTTTGTGTTCTTTTGTTTGTTTCATTTCTATTTATGAATGAATTTGAGCACTCTTTGAAATGTTTATAGTGTACTTATTAGTATTTTTCTGTAAAATACCTATTTACATTGTTTGCTAATATTCTTTTTACAGCTTATATTTTATTAATTAATGATATTTGAATATTAAGGAAATTTGTATTTTGTTTGAAATGCCTGCTATATGCACTTTTGCAATTTGCTATTAACTGTTTAGAATAATTATTGCTGTACAAAAATTTGTTTCTTTGATGTAATTATTTATCAGTATTTTTCTTTCTTTTGTGCTTTTGTGTCTATTAGAAAATGTTTCATTACACCAAATTGTTGCCTTAAATATTATTTTTAAATATATACATTTTCCTTAAATACTTTTTAAAATTTATTTCTGACAGCTTAGTAGAGTCTACTATGTCTTCCACAGTGTCAATTCAGTTGTTTCATTACCAAATTATTAACTAATAATTTTGTTTTTTTAAAGATTTATTTGTTCATACAGAACTGGGGTACAGGCCAGCTTCACCAGAGACAGAGTGGGGAGCAAAACAGGCAGATCAAACTCATGCTGAAGTGGCTTTAGCTTCTTAGTGCAGTGCTTTAACCTGCTGTGCCACCAGGGAGGGCCATCTAATAAATTTTTTATCACTGATTTGAAAAGTAACCCTTAGCACATGTAAAATTCCCGTATTATGCAATTCCATATGTATATAAGGAGGCCCTCCCTGGTGGTGCAAGGGGTTAAAGTGCAGCACTATGAAGCTCTCTACAGCCATTACAGCACAAGTTTAATCCCCAGCCAGGGAGGTGACCCACATCGTGCAGCAGACCTCTCCTGTCTTGCCTGCTGCTCCCCTCAGCAGAGTATTTCAATAGATCTGCCTATTCTACTGATTCTACTGTTCTACTGCTCAGTAGATCCCACTCTGTCTCTGGTAAATCCTCTTAGCCCCCACACCTTTTGCCTCTTCCCCAGTTCTGGTATGCGTAAATAAATAAATCTTTATATAGAGAGATATATATATAAAACCTCTAGATGCATTCGTCTAGAGGCAGTATGGGGTAGACAGACCTTCAGAATTTACAGATGTGTCAAAACTCAATTCTCTCCACCCGTGGGGCAGTTCAGTCAGTGCAGAGGCAGCTCAAGCCTTAAGTCAGTTAAAATGCAAGCAGCCTTTTTTTGATTTCCGAGCCTGCCATAAAATATTTTCATTTTCTATAGGCAACAAAACGTGGAGAAGGCTGGGGAGCACTAGTGTTTGTATGGTACAGGATTAAGTAATCGCTGGATAAAAAAATCAATCTAGGCCCTCGCTGATGGCGCAGCGGGTTAAAGCGCAGCACTGAGAAACTAAAGCCACTTCCGCCTGAGTTCAATTCCCGCCTGCCCGGGAGGTGACCACATAGCGTGGCAGACCTCTCCTGACCTGCCCGCTGCTCACCTCAGTAGTGTACTTCATAGATCTGCCTGTTCTGCTCCCCACTCTGTCTGGTGAAGCCTCTCGCCACCCCTGAGCCTCTGACCTCTACCCCAGTTCTGTATGCACAAATAAATAAATCTTTTTTTAAAAAAAAATCAATCTAGTTTCAAATTCAAATACCACCCTTCCTGGTCGTGTAACCTTTGGTGAATTATTAGTTAACATTGCCTAAAAAGAGTATTAAAATAATTATTATTGTCTTTGTTTTCTTTGGAATAGGTGCTGAGTTTTATCAAATTTCTTTTCAACAGCTATAAAAATAGCCCCATGTTTTGTTTTGTTTTGTTTTTTAAATTCTTTAATCTAGTAATATAGCAATTAAATCAACAAGTTTCTTAATATGGAACCAAATCTTCCTTCCTGGAATGAACTTGCCTTGTACATGATTCTTTTAAATTACTAATAGGTGCTATTAGCTATTTTTTTGATTTTGATATTCAAAAAATATAGTATCAATGATCTTTATTTCTATTGTGCTGCTTTAGCTAGTTTTGGATAATTACTTTCTAAAATCATAGAGAATATTTAACACCTTTATTTCTCTATGTTTTGTAATTGAAATACTATTGGGATTATTTATTCTAGGCCTGTTTTAGGGATACCCTCTATAACAATTTTTGAGTTTGATACTTCTTACAGGGGAGTTCTTTGACAACGTCCTCTATTTCTTCTAAGAAAAATATCCTCTATACTTTATATCTTCTCTATCATCAAATTTGGTATGAGGGTAGAATGAACTTAAGTATTATTTCATATATTTAAGACTTTTCCATTTTAATTAAAACATTACTGTTTGCATTCTTATGAGTCCAGTCCATCTATTTTGGGGACCACCTGAACACTGTTCAAAAATAGAGATAACTATTCCTTTTACATTTTCCTTTTGTTTTCAATTCACTAAATTGTCAGTTATTCTTTATCATTAGGATGTGATTGCTAGTTCTGTCAAAAATGTTTTCTACCTTTTAAACTTTGTTACTTTTAGTTGCTTACAAAAATAAGCAGGTGTGGACATCTGTACCCTACTATCTTTAATTACAACTGCCTTATCTTTGGCACTTTGAACTGTCATTGACACTTCAAACTTCCAGGCCATAGGAAAACACAACAGGAAGATGAGTGTGCTGTTCCCCAGCGATCTGTGCTGCCTCCGAGCAGTTATCTAGCACTGCTATAATCGTGTGGGACTAGATTCAGTCTGGAAGCCCTTCGCAGCTTGGCTTTCCAGGCACCACTATCAATGGATGGAAGTTGGCACAGATCAGGAAAACTATTTGCCAATCTGTGTCTATGTTTGGAGTCTTGCATAAGTAAACAATTTACTTGTGAAATCCCTCCTTTGTTTAACTTCAAACAGTACCATTTGTCCAGTTAATCTTAGGGAAATGTTTCCAGTGACTTCACTGTTGGATCATCTTTGCTGATGTTTGGATTTCTGAACATCCAACTTGTTTCATAGTCTTGACTTCTAACATGATACCCCCACCAACCTCTGCCCAGAACAAGTTTTAAAACTCTGATTTAAAGGCACAGACATGTATCAGAGAAATCTGTTGAAGGAGCATTACCAGATGCTCACCTTAAAACACCACTTCATCTGTGAGTCAGAAGCCAGTAAATGCCACTTTAGTGTTTCACAGACTTTCATGGATTTATCTGGAATTTATAATCTACAAATGAATTGAACAAATTACTGAAAGAAATCAAATTTCCCATAATTTGGGACTGCCTAATACCTAACATCTAGCTTTAGATTTGTAAATTTTTCTCTTAAAAAAAAAGTATGTACTTTTGGAAATCACTATTGAATAATCATCCAAGATCTTTACATTTATTCTTTTTTGTAAAGATACTTTTTAATAAGTCTAGTGGGATATTAAATTAGACATTTCATGTTTTTTGCTTGTTTCTTCATTTTTTTTGCTAGAACAAATGTTTTTTGGCTAGAACAGTAGATGTCTTGTATGCTAATCATACATAAAGCAATCTACTTTTCCATTCATTCATTCATTCACAAGTTTTTAACATATATCTGTGAAGTACCTATATCATGTTAGATAGCATTCTAAAACCTAGTGATATAATAATAAACAAAACAGACAAAGATACCTGCTTCATGGCTGCTTATATTTCGGTGGACATCAATGACTTTGTAAGATCAGTAGTTCAGCACTCTCCCTTTGATTACCTAAGGATCCACCGAAAATCCATTGGGAGGATGAAGAGACTGCTAAGGAGGAATTTTTTAAAGACATTGTTATCATGTTTCAAGTTTCCTCCTTTCTCTTGCAGGAAAGGGAAAGATCCCTTCTCATCTTAAGTCAACTGATGTTTCAAAATAAGCCATTTGAAAAGTTAATATATATTCTCTTTGATGTGAGGGTCATAGAGGTAAATTACTTGATCCAAGAATAAATTTAAAAAAAGGAAATTATAACTAGAGCTGCCTAAGAAGAAAAGTTTGTATCAATAGTAAGTGACATCATCTCGAGAACAAGGCAGAGAGCTTTGTTTTCTGTGGATAAGATAAATCTCTGGAATGAAGTTGACTGATAGTTAAGGTAAACCACTGGCTCTGAGTTCTACCAAAATACACTAACAGTGAGTCAGCCTCCACAAGAGGATGAAGACATCTTTGGGGTACAGAAATGGAATTAGAGAGTGAAATTGAAAGTCTGAGAAAGTAATATCACTCATTACCAGTGAATACTGAACTGCTGGTGAAGGTCTCCAGAGGACTCTTTAAACTGAAAGATACATCCCGAGGGGTATAATAAAACAAACAAACAGCTAGAAAAGGGTATACCTTAGATTTTGGCCTGCTCAAATAACGTCACACATTATAGCTTCCCCAATTCAGATGGGCTTTTATGCCTCAATTTCTCCCTTCCCAATCTAACATTAATGCTGAGCAGCAACTCTGGAGTGGAGAGTACAGTGAGGTAAGAAAAGGAAAAGATCAGAACAAAACCTCTCCCTACCCATTGTCTCCATCCTCTAAGACTGAGATGGGGAAGAAGAGATTTTACAATGAATGAGATTCTGTACTTTTGATACTCACTTTTACTGAACTTTCAATTACTTAGTGAGACAGAAAAGTCTGGGGAGCTGATTCAGATCCCAAGAGCTGGAAATAACTAATCCAAAGAACAAGTGAAAAAGATTAAAGTTCTTTTTGATTCAGTCTACTGAGTGAAGTTCACTCAATAAACCAATTAAATAAGTCGAGTTGTCATGAGTAAGAAGAAATACACAGTTAAGAAAACTCTGATTTAGACTTAAGGGAGGAACAAGGTGAGATAACTATGAACTCCTTTGATATGAATGATGAAGCTTAACAAAACCTCCTTGACCAATTCCAAAACAGCTTATGGCAATAGAATGTGAGATTCATATGAAAATAGTAATATATGCACTGCTACTGAACATCTTTTTCAAAATCTCTATTCCTATCATGTAATCTCAGGATAAGGAGAATGTAAACAATGAACTACAGAACTCCAAAATGAGTAACATGTTTTTCAAACGATGGATTTGAATATGAAGCCTGTAAAAAGGTTTAACTGTGGTCAAATAAACAAAATATCTGCCACCTCTGCAACAGGATACAAAGTTCATCCAGAATAAGAGATAAATAAAGTGAATGTTTTAGATCAGCATGCCCTGGTAGCATAGACCGAGGGCTAGTTTAAACTTGTTCTGAACTGATTAGAAGAACAATCTTTCTGAACATGTGGTGCACAGCTATGAAGCATAAAAACAGAGAAAAGGCATATGTGAGGCCTGCCTCTAAAGAAGAAAATAAATTAACTGCCATAAAAAATATTCCTGGGTTCCCTTAACTTTGATACCTGAAAAAAAAAAATCAATCATTTCATTTATAAAATTGTGAAATAAAATAGGTGCCAGTGAAGGGTAAGTGAGACTTTGGGAAGGATCAGTCAATTCGACTTGTGTTATATCACTCTGTGACAGACTGTCAAACATTATTGATGGAAAGAGAAGAAAAAAAGACTTTAATCCCAGTCTTAAATGACATACTCATAAGTAAAGTTGAGGAAATATTTTCAAAGTGCTTTACTATATGAATTCTCAACTTAACAGCAAACAGAACAGATGGAATTTTATTCTCCTCTTTTCTTTCCTGGAGAGAGGACAACAAGAGGGACATTGATGTCTAAATTAAATATATTAGACCACATACACACACACAGAAAAGTAACCCTCCACCAAATGTTTGTAAATTGGGAAGATGTCAATGATTCTGCAGGTGCAGAAAACACACTTTCTTTACTTTGATTATAGTACACACTCAAAATCTGCAGTATCCATCTGTAAACAGCTTTGCTGATGGATTTATTTTATGCTACATTAATTCAAAACCAATCAAAATCTAAGAGAGTTGCTTCCAAGAAAAAGGCGAGGGTCAAAAGATTCAGAAAAAGAATGTTAGCTGGGAAAAATTGGGACAGGCTGAACTAAAATAAAGGAATTCATGATCTAAGTAAGTTTTTATTTTTTCATACCAAGGAAATGGAAAGAAATTTAATCTGTGCAGACAGAATGACAAGAAGACAGGAATTGAGTGCAGGATTCCATTGACTTGGAGACAGTTTTGACCTGATGCCAAGGGGGTATACTCTCACAAGGACCAAAAAAGGCCTAAGAGGATTACTGAAACTATGAGATAGACTAGTCTATATAGCCTGAGAATTTTCCATAGATGTTGCCTCTACTAAAACATCACTTTCCTATTATAATATAAGAGTCTCAAGAACCTTTTCTACCAATGTAAGTCATTCTTTTTTCTAATCCATCTTATTCAATGGGTAAAAGAAATTAGACCTTTGAATATTCCCTGTTCTAAACTGCTCTTTCAACAACTCAGTAGCTTTTCAAACTCTTTTTTCATGACTTACAGGAAATATAACCATTCCCAGTGACTTCGATCAATGAACTAATCTCTTTATGCTGCTTCTCCCTTGCCTTTATTGACTTAACATTAGTTCCTGATAGAATTTCTCAATTCCATGATAGCTTTCACTTCAGTTCTAATATGGCTGCACAGCCACAGTTTGGATTTTATTTTACAACTTTATTTCACCTTCAAAGTCATAAAATCTAGGCTTCCTTTATAGTTTCATTCCCTCACTTGCTTTGAACTCTTTTTTCCACTCTGTTATGATACCTGAACTTTGGACACCAGTGCAAACACAGCTAAACTGAGACACAAACGTTCACATTTACAGGTCATATGACTTTATATGAGTTATTCCCTAAATCTCAGATGTTTGTCTGTATAACATGCCAGTATTGCCCAATATAACTCAATTCATCTTTGAAAATCCATGACAATACACAAAATGACCAAAACTGGCTACAACACTGTAAGATGAAAATGAGAAGAACATATGACAACTCCAAAGGGAATTTCCATTAGCTGCACTGTCAGTCAAAATGAATTAGGAAACATTCTTGAACTATAAATCATGTTTTCCACAATTGAAATAAAATACCAGTGAAAACCCCAAAAAAGGGAGAAAAAAGTTTTGCCTCTCACTATGTGTATAATGCTTGAGATACAGAAAATGTAATAATCAACAAAATAATTGACTGTCCCTCAACTATATCAGTCAAAGCCAGAACCACAAGTAGACATAGTCTCTGATTCTTCTACTTTATTATTCCCCTCTTCTATATCTGTTCAGAAATTACAATCTCCAGTATTCAGTATAGTAGAAAGCAGACAGGAATAAAAACCTACTAAACATCTCTTAGAATTAAAAAGGAAAGGTCCCAGAATTCAAGGTGAATATACAAATCTTATTCTCTCTAAGCAGTGAATAGTTAGAATTTCAAATTAATAAAAATACTGATTATCATATTAGCAAAATATGAAATACTTAGGAAAAATATAAAAAGTATGAATAGCTTTTGTTGAAAAATATAAATCAACAATAAAATAATAAAATTAAATAAATGAAAAGATACTATATTCAAGAATTAGAAGACTCAATGTTGTTGAAATATCTATTCTCCC
The DNA here is from genome assembly GCF_000260355.1 of Condylura cristata. NCBI lineage: Eukaryota > Metazoa > Chordata > Mammalia > Eulipotyphla > Talpidae > Condylura > Condylura cristata. The sequence goes on along the minus strand of NW_004567125.1, from coordinate 20,011,514 downwards.
CAATTTGATCTATACATAAAATGGGATCCCAGCAGGTATTCCAGCAAACTTTTTGTAGATAGCAGCAAGCTTGTTTAAAAATCTGTCTGGCAAAACAAAGGAACTAAAATTGCCCCAAAATTCTAAAAATAAGAATAAAATTGGAAAACTCACATTATGGTAAATGAAGACAACATGATATTGGCAAAAATAATATAATTGTCATGATAGTCTGATAAAAAGACATGAAGTCCACTTACGTCACCTTTCCAGACACAAGAGTGAAGAGAAAGTTCTCATCCTCCAGCCATTTTAACATGTGACAGGTGCATGAATGAGCCACAAAAGAAAAAAGAAAACATACACACAGGCACACGCACACACACACACACACACAACAACAACCCAGCAGGACCATCATGCAGAGGTCAACCAAAATCGTCAATTCACAAAAGTTTGAAATAATATAATGACTATTGTTTAAATTTGGAGCAGGGGTAAAAAATATATCAAAAACTAACTAATATACTACAAAAACTCCCAAACCAACTAATATGTATATTCACATACATACTAAAAATAAATGTGTATTATTCATCGATCTTTTGAAGTAAAGGTTATGGATTATTATTTGAACAATATTTAAACAACTGTTCCAAGTCTTCTTTCTCATATAAAGCACATAATGGTTTTTATAAGCAGCCAAGATTGAGACTTATCAATATATTGTTTGTAGGAGTGTGTGTGTGTGCATACGTGCACATGTGTAAGATTTCTTTTTTATGTGTAAGAATTCTCCCAAATGGTGGCAAAGCTGTGTATGTATTATTTTCCTATTACAACACAATTTTCATTTTTGCATGTTTCTAATTTTCTATGCCATAAACATTGTTACTTTTAATGTCAAAAAAATATTATTTAACATTAAAAGGAGAGGAAATAATTCAGGCTCCCATTAGGCCAGCAGAGAGAAGGAGTGCACAAAGAGAAAACACTACCTAAGGGATTACACATATCTGCTTGCAAATGATAGCAGTAATCGTCAAGTTCCAGGTTACAGAACAGATGCATGACAGTTCCCTGTTGTCTTCCATTATTCTAGACACTGAGAGAGTGTGTGTGTGTGGTATACATATGTAAAGAACAAGCATAAATTTCTTTTTTTTTTTGAAATATTCATTTATTCATGTATACTGAACTGGGGTACAGACCAGAGGTGCAGGGGCAGTGATAGGTTTCACCATAGACAGAGTGGGGAGCAGAACAGGCAGATTGATGAAGTACACTGCTGAGGGGAGCAGCGGGCGGTCAGGAGAGGTCTGCGGCTCCATGTAGGTCACCTCTGAGGCAGGGATCAAACTCATGCTGAAGTGGCTTTAGCTTCTTAATGCTGTGCTAAATCCTTTCACTAAATCATGGTTTTGCTTTTGGGAAGCCTCTATTTTCAGAGTCACAGAAAATAGAATACATATTGGCCAAAAAAAAAAAAAAGTTACGTCTTTATGGTGTGTATGATACACCACCTCTCAGTTACATTAAACATAAAATATCATTTTTGTGGCACTCGAGAGGCAGTCAGCCGCTTCAAGATGAAGTTGAACACTTCTTTCTCCGCCATTGGCTGACAGAAACTCGTTGAAGTAGATGATGAACACAAACTTTGTAACTTTCATGAGAAGTGTGTGGCCACAGATGCTGCTGCTGATGCTCTGGGTGAGGAACAGAAGGGTCATGTGGTCCAAATGAGCGACAGAAAGGAGAAAACAGATTTCCCATGAAATAGTCTAGCCCCATAGCCAGTTGGGAGCTGAGTAAGGAGTGTTCCTGTGATAGACGAAGGAGACTGGTGAAAGAAAGCATAAATCTGTTCAGGGTTATGTTGTGGATGCCAAGCTCATTGGGCCACTAGGGAGGGCCTAAACCATCATTAGTGGACACAGAGCACCAACTGGAATTTCAGAAGAAAGGATGAGATAAGACACTTATGCATGATTCTACATTAGTTTATATAGCTCTCCAAGGCCACATAATTCAACTGTTTGTTGAATTTTCTGTCCTTTTTGGAAAAATGAACTCAAATTTTCACATGGCCAAAAAAAAAACTTTTAGGAAGGATAAATTCAATTTGCTAACACGTTATTTTTAGAAAATAATTACAATTTTCCAAGGTCTGTGGCAACTATAATTGAAATCACAACAAAGCCAAAGTATGCAATCATAGGAAACAACTAATCTGTTGGAAGATCAGTTTTTGAGGCCAGGGCTTTCTCAGAGTCTAATCACCCTATTTTTGGTTGGTGCTCTGACAAACTTTAGATTTACTAGTGAGTTGCAGGGCTGGCTAATTAGACATTTTTTTCAAGGGTTATGTTCAATATGCTTTCTATCCTTGTTTAGTTTAATTTCAAACTGGGAGGTAAGCTCCTCTGATTATCTATGCCTTCCTGTACTGACTGTAGCTTCCAATTTACTGATTCAATGTGTTCAAACTGTTCAGCCCTGCTCTCCATTAATTGTACTCCAACTATGATTACAATTTAGCTGCAAATGGAAGCATAAATTTTGTTTGAGGTCATTAGGAGCATTTTGGTTGGGAGGCCATCACTTAGGCAAAACTATGAAAACTCAAATGTGGGGAGGAAAAGTAGAGAACATATATAGGTAAAGCTACCTCCTACAGGTAAGTTTAAAAAACTCTATAATGCCCTCCCTGGTGGCGCAGTGGGTTAAAGCACAGCACTAAGAAGCTAAAGCCTTCAGCATGAGTTCAATCTCCACCCGGGAGGTGACCACATGGTGCAGCAGACTCCTGACTCACCCACTACTCCCCTCAGCAGTGTGCTTCATTGATCTGCCTGTTCTGCTCCCCATTGTCTCTGGTGAATCCTGTCACTGCCCCTGCATCTCTGGCCTGTACCCCAGTTCTGTATAGTACACATAAACAAATAAATCTTTTTAAGAACTCTTTAAAAGGGATTTTTAAAAGAAAACCATGAAAATGAAAGGGTGCCTACATGCCAGTGCAGTCCCCTTTGACACCCATAATACTTGCTCATTTCTGTAAGTAGAAAGTCTAATCATGAGTAAACCATCAGACAAATCCTAACTGAGAAACATCTATCTATACAATACCAGATCAGTACTTTTTAAAACTGTCAAGATCATTAAAAACAAGAAAAGTCTAAGAAATGGGCCCAACAAAAAAACTAAGAAGACAGAGTGCATCCTGGAAAGAATCCTGGAACAGAATTGCATTATGTAAAAACTAAAGAAACCTAATCAAGTATGAATTTCAACTCATGTTTGTTGTTGGAGTATACACAAAAAATCATCCTGTACCCCTCTGGGTTCTTGGACTGGGTAAGTAATCAAATGGCATAGACATGTTAGCAAAGGAAAAGCAATGAATTTAATAACATACATATGGAGAATCCATATGGTTATAGATTCCAAAGAATAATGCAGCAGGCCAGGAGTATTTATCCTGCAATTCAGAACCCATGATAGCAAGGACAGAGAGACAAGAAGAGGGTGACCTCATCTTTAATCTGAGAATGAGGATGAGACCCTTAGACAGAGAGAACATGTTTATTGATAAACCTAAAACTGTAAGAAACCAAATGATATTCTTCTGGTTTGTAAAAAGGGGAGAAATGACTGCTTTTTTAAGAAAAAGGTAGGACCTTCCCTGGTGCTGCAGTGGGTTAAAGCACAGCACTATGAAGCAATCCACAGCCATGGTGCCGAGTTCCATCCCCAGCCAGGGAGTCACCCACATAGCACACAGCAGACCTCTCAAGGCTCACTGTTCCCCTCAGCAGTTTACTTCAGTGCATTTGCCTCTTCTGCTCCCTGGTGATTTCTCTCAACCCCTGTACCTCTGGCCTGTTCTGGGTTCTTGTATACACACACACAAAAAAAAAATTGAAAAAGTAAAAGGTAGAAATTTAGAACATAATGATCTCTTCTTAATTAGGGAGAGGTGAAGGATTGCCAAGAATAAAAGCTTTTCCTAGGCTTCGGCATCCTCAGTGCTCTCTTTAAATAATAATAGTAACCCTGTGAGGTCAAAGGCCTTGATTAACTTCTAATTCTCATACCAAGTGACAAAGGAGGCCCACTCTAAGAAACATCTATCTGATTTTTAGGGGGAACTGACTCCACCTAAAAATGCATCAATATTGGCTCATATTTGCAGCAAAAGTTCCATATTAATGTGAGATGTATACTATGTGGACCTTTGTATTCTTCGTTTCACAAGATTTCTGTAAAAACAAAGTTCAGTAACACACACTTTTCCATGTTGGCAAGCAGATTCACACAGGTTCATTCCCCATTTCGCCATTAGCACCCTACTGGAGATAGATTATTTAAGCCATTATCTCAAATTCAATATAAACTTCACATTATTTATTTATTTTTTTTAAATGGCGAGGGCAAGGAGAGCAAAGTTGGGGGCAGAAGGGGAAGAAGACCTGTTAGGCCATTAAAAAAAGGTCTTTACTTAAAAGACTAGGAAGTTAGTAGTTTTCAGCAAAAAAGTGACATAACATGATTTGCATTTGCAGCACATTTAAGGTTTATACACGATTATACACTTGCAAAAATATAACCTAATTAAACCAATGTTAGCTCAATAAAATTTATTTAAAACATAGATGCAACTTTATCTTCTGTGACACAACTCAACTAGTTTAGTTAAATACCATCATTTCCTTCTATAGCAAAAATACATATTTAAAAATTTGCTTACCAAATAGTGGTTTTTATAACATAGGTTGCAGGTGAATAGTTGTATAAACAACATCTTATACTACGTGAGGTTTAACAGCAGATGTCTCATTCCATCCTTCATCGTACAACTGATGTCTTTTACCAGAGTTACCCACCTGTCTTCCCCTTCTGGAAACTGCTAGTTTGTTCTTATAGTCTATATGGTTTTTGTTTGTTAATTTTGTTTCTTTATCTTCCACATATGGGTGAAATCATAGTACTGTTAATAAAGGCACATTTTTAAGTGTAATAATCACTAGGGGAAAAGCTGCTTCTCAATTTTCTGAATTTCTTTACAGATAAATATTTGGTATTTCTTTTTCCTCTTCCTCTTAAGCCCTTTTCTTTTGGTAATTGGAGACTGAATTTCTGGGTGACTTATGTAATGTCTGCTATTAGGCAGAAATGTACTGTCCAGGAGCCTCCTCGGGTGATTTGGCCTCTTGCTTCTGTTGTCATGTCCAGTTCTTGAATAGTCACTGGTGTGTACTGAAGAATTGTTCCTACCTAGTCTTAAGTATTAGAGAGCAGCATCTCCTGCTGCTAACCAAAGGAAGTATTTCATGAATGTGGGTGCCAAATTGCCTAGATTAAAATTTCTGTTTTGCCACTGACTAGCTTCATCTCTCAGTACTGATGTTTCCTCTGCAGCAAAACACAGATGCTACTAGTACCTAACATACAAGGTGGTTTCCTGATGAGGAGGGAGTGAGCTAATATATGTAAAAAATGAAAACAAGATCCAGCATATAATAAGTACCACGTGTTTGTTAGTATTATTAATGCTCATAGCAAATTATTTATACTTTTTAATAAATGATATTTAAAAAAATAATTTTCAACAAAAATGTTGCAAAATAGTAGGGTTAATATCTTTCAGACTAAAATATTAACACTGGTACTTGTTATTACATAAACTTCAAACTTTATTTGACTTCATCAATTTTTAAAGGAATGCCTTGTTTTTCTGTTCCAGGAGCTCCATAATGACTTCAGATTATTGTCACGAGACTCTTTGGTGCCATAGAAGAAGGAAACAGAGGCCTTTGTGGCATAGTGCCTCTGCTGGGTTTAGGGGCAGAGGACAGTTAGAAACCTCAGAAGCAGCTGGAATATGTGGAACAGGAGACCTGAGGGAAGAGGACTATGCATTATCACATGTCCAGACATCTGTGTGGGACTCGCCATAAGACCAGAGCCTTGGCTGCACAAACACAGAACAAGAGGGCTGAGAAGAAAACGATGAATTCTGCAAACATATTTCTGCTAAATAAGGCATCTATCTGATGTTACTCGCAGTGTCTATTGTATGAATGCTCATACAGCATTCTTGTTTTTTGCATACTCAACAATTTTTGTTGGCAACTGGACATTTTAAATAAGATATTGTAGCAGTTCTCATATTGGTCCACTACCCTCTTTCTGGAGTGATCATTATTTTTACTTGTGTATGTGTTTTTTTTAAAGCATTTGTTTCATTTACTCACTACTTGCAGAATATTTCTGTACCTGTCAAAACTGCTTACTTCTAGCAACCAAATGTGTGGAGTTATCCCTCACAACACCAAGCAATTCTGTAACATCTACAATTCAATTCAGTTCTGGCACTATCTACTTGTAGTTAACATTAGATCCCACAGTTTAAGGGTTCAGTGCCACAAAACTGTGTGTGCATGTGTGCATGAAAACACACACACACATTTCAGAACCTACTCACAAGTCCAGGTTATCTTTTTTGTTTCTGATGGACTGTATATCCATTGGAGGGTCCCACAACCCCCTCCTCAGATTGATTAATTTGCCAGCCAACTCAACAGAACTCAGAAAAAAAAATTATGTACTTGCTAAATTACCAGCTTATTACAAAAGATGTTGAAGAACATGGATAAACAATTACAAAGAGACACAGAAGCTGAGATCTAGAAGGGTCCTGAGCTCAGGAACTTCTGTCCCCATGAATCTGGAGTGAGCCAACATCCTGACACATGGAATCATACTTATTCCCCAGCCCTCATCCTTTGTAGTTTTACCAAGACTTCATCACACTATTAAGTCATTAGATGTAGGGGACCGATTCAACATCCAGACTTTCTACTCTCCATGTTAGTGAAAGAGACGGAAAGTTTCAACCATCTAAATACCTGGTTAGTACTCACCAATAACTTCATTGACAACTGTTGTTTAAGGGTTTGTTATGAATAATAAAACAGAACCATTTCATCTTTTTTCACTTGGAAGCTATCTCAGGAACTAAAGACAAAAAAATAATTTTTTTAACAAGTTAATGATGCCCCTATTTCTCTAATCAAGAAATTGCAAGTGCTTTGGCAAGTGGGAGCTAGGATCCATGAATAAATATACTCTCTCCCATGCGCACACACACACACACACAGACATAAAGACATACGTCATGTTATATAATGCAATATTGATGCATATGTGTGTGTGTGCATACACACACACATACTTTTTACTAAGACACTATCACATGCCAACACGAGGTTTTGGAACACTGATCCCTGATAGAAAGGCCAGTCCATATCATCTAGGAATATAGTCCCTAAAGTTTCTTCGTCATGTAAATAAATATGCTTAGGAAGTAAAAGTTTTAGGGTGCCTCCCTAGTGGGCAGGTGTTAACATCTCAGCACTATCAAGCTATCCTCAGCCACTGTGGCATGAGTCTGATCCCCGACCAAAGCACTTACCCACTTAGTGCAGCAGACCTCTCCTGTCTCACCCACTGCCCTCCTCAGCAGTGTACTTTAGTAGAACAGCCTGTTCTGCTCCCCATTCTGTCTCTGGTGAATTCTCTCACTACTTACACCTCTTGCCTACACCTCAGTTCTTATATGCATAAATAAAATTAAATAAATATAAAAATGTAAAAGTTTTAGTCAAATTAGATCGTACTCTAACAATAGTTTTAGTAATTCAGATATCTTTCATAAATTTGAAGCTTTTGAATTAGGTTAAATTAAATAATGAGATAAAATTAAGGAAAGTTTGTTTCATAACCCAAATGCCCAAAAATAGATGACTGGATCAAGAAGATGTAGTACACAATGGAATATTACTCAATCAGAAAAGATAAACACAGCCATTCACAACAACATGGATGGAGCTGGAAGGAATTATACTCAGTGAAATAAGTCAAAAGAAAAAGAAAAATATCGGATGGTTTCATTTATAGGGTGGATGTAGGGGAATGGGAGAGGATCATGAAAAAATTTATAATAAGTTAAAAAGAAAATTAACAGGTAACTATATATAAGAGTCATTCTACAGGGGAAGAAGAGGGAGAGGGCTCAAAACAGAGGTGGGATGAACACAAGGGACTATGGTGATGCTGCACAGGTGAATTGGTGGTGGGAATTTTATGAGGACTACACCTGAGAGGTGAAAGCAACATTGTACAAAAGGGAAGAATGATGTAAAATATATAAAAAGGAAAAGAAAAGTTTATTTCAGGCAGGTTAAAAGCTACTAGTATAGTTCCAGATTGATTGTATTGGAGATTCCACCACAACTTAATTTAGGGCATTAAGTCTTGATGAAGGTTTAACACAGGTGATTCCATTTTGAATCTATTTATTTGAATTATATAGTTTCCTAAATCTCCTTTGAAAAAATAAAGTTTTACTAAGTTTAATAATGGAAATTCACAGATTTCCTAAATCATTCTGCTAAAACATTATTTATTAAATTTCTAGATTTGCTTTTGAGTTTTTATTACAAAGTATATGAATTTTGTGCTGCACATAAAATCTATGTCACTGTGAAAATTACACTATAGGGAATAATGATATAACAAACCATTTTACAATTGCTTGCAATTTGGAAATTAAATTTGTAAGAGTTGATCAATCTATAGGATTAAAGTTAATGGATATAAAGAAGTATCTCTGGAGGGAAAATATAACAATTTCAGTGAAAGAAAAAAATCTTGTCTGAACATAAAGTTGATTTATTTTACCAAAATAAGAATGAGTGAAACACTAAATGTAAAGGGAAAGTGAGTGATCAGGTTGATAAGACAAATCAATTGTAAAGATTTTTCTTTTATTACTTTTTAAAGATTTGTTTATTTATGCATACAAGAACTGGGATACAAGCCAGAGGTGGGGGTTGGGGGGTGGGTGAGAGGATTCAGAGACAGAGTGAGGAGCAGAACAGGCGGATGTACTGAAATACACTGCTGAGAGGAGTAGAGGGTGAGATAGGTGATGTCTGCTGTTCCATGCGGGTCAGCTCCCTGGCCAGGGATGGAGCTTGTGCTGCAGTGTCTATGGACAGCTTTGCAGTGCTGTGCTTTCTTTCTTTCTTTTTTTCATTTAAACAATTATTTTTTATATATCTATTTATATTATTGCTCATTTTATAGAAATGTTTACTTCTCTCTCCCATCATCACCATAGCCTCCCATATACATCTCCCTCCTTCTGATCTCCCTTGCTCCATCAGGGAGGGCCAGAATTTTTCAAAATAAAACTTTAATGTCAATACTTATGCAAAACCAAATTTTAAATTGTTTAATCTGCTTAAAGGGCAAAATTATTCTTAAAGTGTGATTAACCTTTATTAACGGGCTGCATAATATTTAGGTAATAATATAATCTGGTGACCTATTTTACCTTTAGTCTTGATTAACTATAGAGAAATTTAGTCCTATTGTTAAAGGGAAGGATGTCCTAAAGGAACTCTGCAGAGATTTGTGCACTCCACCCCCTATTTCAGCTTTCTGGACTCCACCCCCCACTCCATTGATTGGAAACTACAACTCCCAGCAGCACCAAGGAGAGAACTGCAAGGACCCAAGGGCGGAGCTAAGCAGGCATTCTGGGACTTTGGGGGCTAAATAGGGAGCCATTTTGTCCTCTCTCTCTCTCTCTTCCTGGGTTGTTTCCTTTTCTTTTCTTCTTTTGTAAATAAACCCATTATTGATCCTTTTGTGTGTGTCTGCAATACAACTGAATTTTAAGTGTGTGTGTGTGAGGCCCCACAGACAGGCAGCCCAGTTCACATTGGGGTGCCCTGTAACACCATCAGCATTATGATGAGTAGAGACTTTCAGAAATATATTTCCTTGTAAAATCCTTAATTGTGTAATTAAGTACTATATCATAGTAATCAAGGTAAGTGCTCTAAAACTAAAATTTCCCCAAAATTGAAATTCTAAAATAAAGTCCTTGATTGAGTAAAAGACAAAAACCTTATAAGTTTTAGAAGCTCTCCTACAATGCCTCGTAAAAATTGTATTTGTTCCTTGTGGAAAGAGAAATATTAACAAATTAGTTTCATTTAGTATTGTTAGTTTAGTATGTTGAAACTTCATGGAAAGTATTGGCCCATAAGAAGAAATGTTAAAAAGTTTCAACGTGTATGTGTGTTTAAAAACCTTGTGAAACTTCTTAAAAATATGTTTTGGTATATCACTTGTCAAATATGGATATTATTCTAAAATATTACATGCCACAAAACTAAGCAAATCTCCTTATGTTGTAATTTTCAAGTCTTTGCCATTTATAGAAGTTACTCTGATGTTTTTACTCCAGAGGGATTCACAAGTAAAAGACTTTGACAAATACTCTAGAAATACAGATTTATCATGGAACTGAGGATAAGAAATCTCAGAAATTATGACAAAACTGCTCTGATTAAAATTGCTAAAGAGAGGGCCCTCCCTGGTGACTGCAGCATGAGTTCCATTCCCGCCCTGGAGGATGACCCACATGGCGTGGCAGAACTCTCCTGACCCGCCCATTGCTCCCCTCAGCAGTAGGCCTGTTCTGCTCCTCACTCTGTCTCTGGTGAATCCTCTCACTGCCCCTGCACCTCTGGTCTGTACCCCAGTTCTGTATACGCAAATAAAATAAATCTTTAAAAAAAATTCTTTCCATTGAAGATCTTCACACTAACAGTATTTTTTGTCTTTTAAGCAGCAATAGCAGAGCCCACTCAGTGGTCTCAGGATGTCCCTCAGCCTGCCCATTAATATGGAAAACACTCCTCTGAATGTCTTATTCCTCAGTTATTGCTCATAAAACTTCCAGCCTAAAGCTAGTTGGTATCTTGATTAACTTTACCAATCTCCTTCCAGTTGCCTTTCACCACGGTCTCTGCTATGGTAAAAGAACTGATCATCCAAGCTCTTTTGCAAATGGTCTCAGTTTCTTTGGAAGATTAGGAACTATTTGGTTTATGGTCTGTTTCTCTTCCTACGAAAAACTTCCAAACCAGACCTCTGGAATTGGGAATGGGGAGGATGACAATCTTCTCTCTGAGTAACACTCAGATGGTGCTTCTTCGATATGCTTGCTTCTTTGCTCATGCATGTAGTCTTGTATATATAATGTGAACATATATGTATATATATGCAAGAACACTAGCATATATTATAATACAGGTATCATTGCTTAATGAATTATTATTTTTAAAAATATTTATTTATTTATGCATACAGGACTGGACAGAAGTGCAGGGGCAGTGAGAGGATTCAATTCACCAGAGTCAGAGTGGGGAGCAGAACAGGCCAATTGACAGAGTACATGGCTGAGGGGAGCAGCGGACAGGTCAAGGGAGGTCTGCTATGCCATGTCGGTCACCTTTTATGGAAGAGGCTCTGGCCAGATTTGCAGTGGTGCACTCCAACCTGTTGCTCCACCAGGGAGGGCCCCACTGCTTAATGAATTATAACAAGTCATTACAAATCTTTGTCCCTAATATTTTCTTTGTTTTAGTTAATTGTCTTAGCAGTCCAGTGACTAGAAAGTGGAACTGTTGCTGGCCCCTACACAGGACTCGTCAGGCCCAGTTAGTGGTGCATGCATCTTGAGAAGAACCCTGAACCTGCTCCAACCTTAATCTTCATTATCATCCTAAGATCTCTGCCTCACAGTGGGGTTTGCCCTCCATTTTCTAAACATGCCATGCAGGAAGGCACATGTTTTCCTTTTACGGCTGTGCAAGGGTTGCTCTAAAACACCCCTATGTAGAATAATGCATATCATCCCTTCTGTTAGTCTCCTTGTGGCCTATACAAAACAGAAGCTGTTGTTCCCGAGGGAGACTATCACCCTTGAGGTATCATGAGAGCATTCTGTTATCCTATCACTTCCGTAAAACTTGGTTTCAATAGCAAGACCCATGGTGAGAGTCGTCATTTCATTCTTGAATGAAGAACTCAAAATCCCACTACTGTCACTAACAGTACTCTACTCTAGGAGCTAAGTGTTAAGGGCTGGGATGCAGCAACCTGAACCGTCTATTTGCCTTTCCTGGCATAGGACCTTCCCTGCCAAACTATTGCTTGTTTTATTGGAAGCCTCTGTCTTCTCAGTGCACTGTGACCAAGGCTCTTGTTTGTTCTTAACTTACACAAAAGCCCTACTTCCCAAGTTAGCTGTCATTTAAGTCATTATTACGTCACTGGCACACACACCTACTCATGTTCCTTTGGTATTAATAGAACTTCTCACTTCAATCTCTTTCTGCCTACTGCCATTAGGATGTCCACATTAATAAATGATTCCTTCCTAAAACCCAAAAATGCTTCAGTTAACTTACTGCATATTAGGGAAAGTTGGTTTTCCTGCCTCATTCCTCTGGCAAATATGAAATATACTTATACTCTCTGATATCAAGTGGGTTAGACAGGAGAGAGTCAGGAGATCTGTTGAGTGTTAGTAAATTCCATTAAGTCATTCATTATATAGTTGAAATCAGCATTTTCTCCACTGGAGATGAAAAGCAAGGTCAAATATGATGCTCTGACAGTGAGTGATTACTCTTATCTCTTAAGAACTCCCTCCCTAATGTACACAATAGATGAAATAAAGTTTTTACTGCCAACAAACTCTTTAGGTTACCAACCTTGTATGCTAACTAAGGAACCCATCATGAAGGGTCACAGGTAGGAGGAGTCTGAGATAAAATGATCCCATTGAAAGAAGAGCAAAAATAAAGACCCCTTCCTTTAATTATTCTGGCTTAAAACTGCTTGAATAGAACCTCTGCTATTGAGAAACAGCATCCTGTTCTTGATGCTGAGTTTCATCATCTTTAATAAGTTCTTCCTTAAAGATTAAAGTCTCCATTATTTCTACTTATTAGAGAGAAGAACTTGGAATGTGGTTAACATAAGGCTTTTTCTTAGCTTATCCATCCCTGTGTTAATTGGAACAAAAATCTCAATGATAGAGTTAATTAAATAATCAAAGTGAAGATTTAAACCTATGATTCAATCCCACATATTTTTGCCGTCTGAATACATTTCCAACAATCACACGTCTGAATTTAGTTTATATAGTTGGGGAAAAGTGAATCACTGACAGTAAAATAATAATTATTCTTGACCAGAGACTTCTGGTTCTAAGTCATTTTAACTTAAAGATGTGTTGATGCTACCTATGGAGAGGAAGATAATGCAAGAGCTGGTACATATTGTTCAAATCTTCTTTATCAGCTTCTTGGCCCTTATTGGGGGGGGGTATTGAAAAAGATAACTTTCTCCGTAGGCAGCATATTTTGCATAGCTGTTTCAATTCTGTGCAAATGGCTTTGATCTATTGCCTCCAAGACCAGAGTGGGGTTTCAGAACCTCTTACTGTGTTCTTATTTAGAGGGTAGGCCTTTTTGAGACTTATAATAATAACAATTAAATGTTTTTAGAAAGTAGCAGAATATGCTGCCCAAATGGGGCATCCCAAATAGGATGTTTCCTTTGAACTGATTAAAGAGAGTACAGATGCTGAAGAAACTTTGAAAAACGAGTAGAAATTACCATTTTCTAAGAAAATTCTACATTTCAAAATCGCACGAGGACAGGTGACTGTACCAGAAAGAGAGCTACGGGCACAGCCATGTTTTTTTCACTAGAGACTTGTCTACTAGGGAGGACTCCCAGGAAATGGCTTCTCTCCTTTGAGGCCACAGAATCGACTCCTAAGCATTCCTTATCTCAGGGTGATATATATGCCTCCATACTTTGGCTACATTTTAAGTTTCATATCTTTGAGTGGTTCCTATAATGTATATTTTAAAAGTTTTCTCTTAACCTGTCTGAGATCTCCAGGGCCTAAACCTTGATCCACCCTCAATCTAAGTCAGTAAACTGTCCCTGTTTAGTATAAATGGAACTTGAAGCTAAATAAAATATCCTCTGGGCCCTCCCTGGTGGTGCAACGGGTTAAAGCACAGCACTATGAAGCTATCAAAGCCACTGCAACATAAGTTCAATCCCCAGCCAGGAGGGTGACCCACATGGCTTGGCAGACTTCTCCTGTCCTGCCGACTGCTCCCCTAAGCAGTATATTTCAGTATATATGCTGGGTCTGCTCCACACTCTCTCTGGTGAATCCTCGCACCACCTCCCCTCCTCCCACCCCAACCTCATACCTCTGACCTATACTCCAGTTCTGTATGTAAATAAGTCTTTAAAAAAGTATGTAAATAAGTCTTTAAAAAAAAATTTTCTGATTCAATAACTAAACCTACCATCCCTGCACCCCACTTCCCCAAACCTAGTTCTTTCTAGATTTGTTTACCCTCTTTTTGTCTAACTCTGAGTCACTCGCAGAACTTGTGGTCAACACATTCTCCCTGTTGCAACAACCTTCTTCCCTCATTTGCAAGAACTCCCTTCCTTCCCTTGAAATAATTCTCTTGAAGGAGTTCTCCCCTTCTAAAGTGCAGATTTGAATTTTATTCCTATCTCATCATTACTGTCTATCTGATAATATCTTGAACATAATGGTTTTATGTTTTATGGTTGATCTTGAGTTAATGCTCAGGATAAAATGAGAAATCATATTGAATAGATTGCAGCTGTTTCACCTGTGGTCATTACAGAACAGCTAGTCTCTGGCCAATCCAGCAGGTATGTGACACTTCAAGTGAAATTTGAAGAACATCCCAGTGGAATTCAGTAGAAATTGCCAATGTGTAGATTCCTGAACAAAATAAGTAGTTATTATTTTAAGCGTATCAGTTGATGGGTGTTTGTTATGAAGCAGTTGGTTAAAGATACATTGATTAAGCACCCACCTGAATGGATAAACAAAGGAATGAATGAGCAAATTAATAAGCCAGTCTGTAAATTGTGGCAAGTATTCCCAAATAAGAAGTAGCAAACAAAGATTTCTAAAACAGATTGCTAATGAAACTCTCATCTGAGATATATAGTATATGAACTGACACACAAGGATAAAAATATTTTTTGAGTATATTTTTGAAGCTTCAGTTGCTATGGGGGTGTTTGGAAGTTTATCAAATGTATCAGCCACCAAAAATATGGAGTCATGACCATGGAAGTACAAGAGGATATTAATGAGTGCAATGTGAGTCACGCATTCAAACTCGACTAGAAACCACCTTCATGGTACTGTAGAAAGTAAAAATTACATGGGAAGTTGGGTTTGCATTTAAAACACTTTTAAATAACAAAAATAATCTTAATCTAAGATCTGTTTGGGAAAAACCATATATATGGACCTTGTCCTTTATATATCAAGCACTTTGCCAGATGCTGGGAATAGACCAGAAAAGATATTTATTGTGAAGAAAAATTAAACAGACACAGTCTAGTTGCTAGATAATGTAATGGTGATAGCAAATGCAATGACAGCAGTAAGGGATTTACTGTCTGTGTAAGGAAAATATTTTAGGTTGTGCTGATATTCAGCATGTATGGATTTAGGGCTGAGATGATTGGACAGAATTTAATTTCTCTGCGTCTATTAACTAATTTTACTTGTGTTGATCTCATTATTGGGATCCACTGGGAGCAAAGTGGCACTTACTTGATACCCAAACTTTCTGTCCCTATGATCTTTTCAGCGTCAGATCCCGAAAGAAAAACGAATCTCTCCTTAAGTGTTTCGGGTGTGGGGGGTGGAAATCTCCCATTTTTGAGTTACATGTCCATTCCTAAAGCAATCTTTCTGCTTGTGTTGGTGGGCAGACTGAGGACCCCCAAACCTGTACTCCTTAAGGGATTGTGCCAGCCACTACACAAAGACAAAACACGTGCTTTATGTGTAAGAGCTTTAGTAGAATGATTGTGTACGAAGAGTAAAGAAGAGAAAGGCTATAGTTTTCTAGTGAAACACCCAAAGTTATTCATCTCCTCAAGCTAAATGTCCAGTTAGACAAAGTTAGCCAGAGTGATGCTGCTGAGTTCCAAAAGCTTGCGGCAGATCTAAGGCACCTTCTAGTGGGTACCATAGGAAAGAAAGGGACAAAGGAGGCCAGACAAGTCTAGGACAAAAGGAGCAAGACTCTGAGAACAATGTATCATCGAATAGCAATGGAAGGAAGAACAAAGTCTGGTATATGACAGTCAGTTCTATTTGTGGCTTTGGTTCAACTGACTCAAAATGAATATATGTTCTTAGTACCAGTTGCCCAAACGTCTAACAGTGATGACCCAGATTCTGCAGCCCTCAGTTTGTTGAACACAGGGTGGAGTACTAGTCTTTTGGCTGGCAGCTTTACTATGTTGACCTAATTTTTCCAAACTGAAGATAATACCAGTTTCAGCCTCCTCACAATAAATCGATTAGTCCAAATGTAGTTGATAAACTGGTTTAGTGGTAGATGCCCAAGGCTCTGAGTGGGAGGACTTGATGAGAAAATAAATCCCTGCTATATGTAGCAAAATAAATAAAGAATATAAGAATTGTCATACTGATTCAGAGAACAAGAGAACATCTATAGTGAGAAGGTATGTATACCTGCTACACTGGAGATCACCTTGAAGTCTAAGAACAGGTTCCCAAAGGAGCTTTAAATGTGTTATTAATCTAGTTTCAATTATTACAGCCAAATAATATTCTTCCTCACCATAGTTGTTTACATAATCTCATAACTTAATGCTACTTTAGTTTTCCTAGTTTCTTGCAGAATTCAATGAATGATAGGACTGGGTTTTAGAAGAGCTATTATAGTGATGTTTGTCAGGAATTATATCAGAATACTCAGGATGCTGGGCAGAAATATCACAGTATAGAAAGAGTTTTAAAAATACAACAATATGGGCTTTTCCTGGTGGTGCAACAGGTTAAAGCATTACATTATGAAGCTCTCCGAAGCCACTGCAGCACGAGTTCGATCCCCTGCACCAGAGAGGTGACCCACATGACGTGGCTGACCTCTCCTGACCCACTCGCTGCTCCCCTCAGCTGTGTACTTTGTCAGTCGGCCTATTCTGCTCTTCACTTTGTCTCTGGTGAATCCTCTCACCACCCGCACTGCACCTCTGGCCTCTACCCCACTTCTGTAAGCATAAATAAATCTTAAAAAAAAAAAAAAGTTAAAGGAAAATACAACAATGTGCTGTTTTAAACAATTTTTGATTCTATCTATACACACTTTTCCATATCATTTAATTATGCCATATCATATGCTTGGATGGTCAAATCCATATAGCAAAAGACTTGCAACAATATCTGCTTCAGTTTCAATGTGACATGTTGTTTCTTTTCTGCCTTTTAATGTTACCTGTCTCCACTCATGAAAATCATTTCTGCAGAATTTATTAGAACACATTTTTTTTTGGTTTATAATTTTCAAAAAACATGTATGTATTCATAAAGTATGAATACATTCACCATATATAAAATGAGTATAAAATGTTTCTCTAGGCCCTCCCTGGTGGCGCAGCGGGTTAAAGCACAGCACTGAGAATCTGAAGCCACTTCCGTATGAGTTCGATTCCCGCCTGCCGCCTGCCCTGGAGGAGACCACATGGCGAGCCAGACCTCTCCTGACCCGCCCGCTGCTCCCCTCAGCAGTGTACTTCGTCGATCTGCCTGTTCTGCTCCCCACTCTGTCTCTGGTGAAGCCTCTCACCGCCCCTGAGCCTCTGGCCTGTACCCCAGTTCTGTATGAATAAATAAATAAATCTTTAAAAAAAAAATGTTTCTCTAGTCAATATTGACTCCCCCGCCCTCTTAATTTTTGGCTTTTAATTGTTTTTAAAATGCTATTAATAACCTGTGTTCAAATGTATATAGCTCCTCCTATAATCCTTCATTATTACAATAACTGTTTGGTCTACCCATATTTTATCATTACCTTGACTAACATTGCAAGCAATAGCTTGAAAAAAAAAAGTGCTTTAACAAAGGAAATTAAGTTCTTTGAATGGGATGACTAGGATTATACTTTCAGGGATTATTTCTATAATTCATTAATATGATGACAGACTTGCCAAGTGGAGTTGGTCTACTTTTTCTAAAAGCTGCTTACAATTTCATGTAGGAAAGGAATAAAACCAATGATGCAATTCTAGTAGTGAAAACAGTAGGATAGATCATGTTAGAAAAGAGATTTTCCTCAAATAATAACTGTTAAGAATTTGCTATTTTTTATATGTATCTGCCTACCGCTGGCTAAATTATATTAATTGGAGCTTGTCATTTTTATAAGTAAATTATGAATTATTTTCTGCTAGATACATTATTATATTACTGGCTTACAGAACTTTATATTTCCTTCCTATCCATTCATAAAACAGAATGGAATTTTCTTTTTCTTCTAAATTAAGCCTTTTAGCATCATGCTTATTTCACATGCCTACATATATATTTTAAACAGTAACCACAGTGAATTAAAAACAAATTAATACAAAGCTATTGTTCACTCAGATATTTTGCTAGACAACAAACAGGACTAACAAGTAGCAAACCCTTCAGGTGAGTCAGGCAGATAAAGCTTTTTAGGGAGGATCTTGGAGAGTGGTTACCAGAGGACAAGGAAACGAGAGGTGGAAACTCATGACCTTATTTTTCTAAAAAAATATTTTCTAAAATACCTTAGAAACACATCTGGAAAGTTGTATCTTCTTCCCAGAGGATTTCATCTTAACTCCCTTATATTTTCATTTTATTTTTTATTTACTTATTTTAAAGATTTATTTATTTATACATACAAGAACTGGGGTATGGACCTGAGGTGTGAGGGTTGGGGTGGGGTGGGGTGAGAGGATTCACCAGAAACAGAATAGGGAGCAGAACGGGCTGATTGACTGAAATACGTTGCTGAGGGGGGAGAAGAGGGTGGGTCAGGAGAGATCTGCTGAGCCATGTGGGTCACCTCCATGGTCAAGGATCGATCTTGTGCTTCAGTGACTATGGATAATTTCATAGTGCTATATTTTAACCTGTCTTGCCACTGGGAAGGACCCAGACTTAAGTTTAATAGACTGGATTTTGTCTTGTCGCTTTTGTAAGGATTATTACCGCTGACAACATAATACTTCTTGGGTATAGTTTTTATTATTTTCATTAGTTTTCTTTTCTATGCTTTTTTTTTCCTGAGTTGTCTTTGTGTGTGTTTTTCCATATTTCCTCCTTTCTACTTTCCCAGGCCTTGTCAGTAGAAACTAATAAAGACTATGTACTTTTAGAAGTCTTCATACATTTATTTGACATAAAAGTGAAATTTTATTCCATCATACCCCATTAGCTTACTTTTGCAAATTTAGATTTTATTGAAGGTTGGTTCCAAAGAGGTACTAAACATTGGGTAATTTCTAGGTGCATTAGTTAGGATCATATCACTATCTAGTTCTCTGGATAAACTACCCAGAAGGTAGTTTTCCCCTTAATAATTCTTTCAAAAATCAGTGTTTCCAAAAGTTTAGTCATCTACAACATATTCACCTAGGTGCTGGTAAAAATTCATATTAATAGGCTCAGCCAAATATCTATAGAATCAGGCTCTCTACAGGTAAGTGCAGGGACCTTTTTTTAATCAACTGTGCCTCAGTTTTGAATTTTCAATCACTGCTTAAATATGTTTACTTGAATGTATCTTCATTCCAAATTCAAAACTCTACCATCTACTGACCTTCTATAATTCTGTCATCATGCTATTATCCTTGGAGTCATTTTTGAAGTCATTCCTTCTTTTACATCACTTTAGTTAACAAACATATATATAGGCTCTGTGTCAAGCACTGGGAAAGAAAAATATGGATTACGACTTCCAGGATCTTAAAAATTCTTTTACAGAGAGTAAATTAATCCTGTAGATTATTTTGTACTGTTTTCAGAATACTCCCTTACTTTTCTTGTCAACACCCTGATCTAGAAGATTCTCATCAATTATGCTTGGACTATAATTTTTTCCTAACTAGTCTCTTTGTTCCTAATCTCCCGTCTCTTCTAAAGGATTAAGTTACTGAAAACTTAATCTTAAAACAATTTGAATATTTTTTTTAAAGATTTATTTGTGCATACAGAACTGGGGTACAAGGGCTGTTAAAGGATTCACCAGAGACACAGTGGGGAGCAGATAGGCAGATCAATGAATACATTGCTGAGGGGAGCAGTAAGAGGGTCAGGAGAGGTCTGCTGCCATGTGGATCACCTCCTTGGCATGTGGGGATTGAACTCATGTGGAAGTGTCTTTAGCTTCTTAGTGCTGGGCTTTAAAGCACTATGCCACCAGAGAGGGCCCCTCTTTGAATATTTTTAATCTGTACTTAATGCCTTCAGTGTTTCCAATTGTTTAGAGACTATTTTCTAAAGTGGATTCAAAATTCTTTACAATCTGGCCTCCAGATAAATTTTTACTGTATAATTATTTTGCCCCTGCCAAATAGATATCTAAACTCGATATAAGAAGTTTTACTTATTTATTTTCTGGGATCATGATTTTAAATTGACCAAGCCAAACTTCTCCCTTAAGTCCTAACATTTTCCCCAAGATGGCTGGTGTTCAGTACTCGCTCTTGCTTAGCAATTATGGCTATTCTTTGCAAATCATTATGCCTTTAGTATGTGCTTCTTGGTAATATTACTTATGTATTTTTCCCAATTTTCAATTTCCCCATATGCTTCTTAAATAGAGTAATGTAATTTTTTTTTATACATCTCTATCTCTGCCTAATCCAGGCCTATTTGTAGTAAGTATAGCAAGGATTTATCAGATTTGTTACATTCATGTATTCCTGTATCAAAGAACTAATGAAAGTCCACTGAGAACCAATAAAGCCCTTTCTTTCATAGTCTAGTAGGGAACAGACTTTAAGCAAAGTAAAATAAAAACAAGATCAAATGCTTTATTCATTTGTTAGTCAAAAAACACTTCACAAGCACTATGAGGTCAGGTATCGAGTTACATACTAGGAATACAAAGCTGAAGCTGATAGGCTGGTGGAGGACAATTATACCCAAACCACTAAAATACAATATTGTAAGTAAAAAACAAAAAACAAAAAACAAAACAACCCTGGGAGCACAAATAGGGGTGCAAGTATCTCTGCCAAGGAGAGTCATTAATGCTTCAGATTTCAGTTGGGCCTTGAAAGTGAAATTAAACAGGAGTTTGGATGATGCAGTGTTCATACAGAAAGGGTGATACTTAGAAATCTGATAAGCCCATTCCTATTATCATTATTTTGAGAAGAAACCTGAGCCAGGAATTTAGGATGAGTGGTTAAGCAGAGTAGAAGTACATGGCAGCCTTACTATGGTGGCTCACTGCTCAGGTGAATGGCACGGACTGGTTGCTGGACCCTAATCTAGGTTCTTTTCCTTCACATGGACAACCGTTCTAGGGGACCAGCCCTAGATGCCCGTAAAGTTTTCACACCAGGACAGAATTAAATGGGAGCATCCCTTCTAAGATTCTTAGAATGACAAGAGTTGGAAAGGACACCAAAGTAGCCCAATCCTGTTGTTTCTAATACAAATTGCCCAAAATCGTGTGGATTTTCAAGATGGCAAGTGAAAATCCCAAATTAACTTTCAATATGTCAAGAAGCCTACAATAATAAGTTGTACAATTTATTGGTATTAACTGCCAGCTTGCCTTGTTTCATGCCAGAATTACAGGAGAGCCACAATAAACCGAAGTTCTGACTGAGCTGTGTTCTGATTAAAGGATGTTTTCCCATTGTTATGCTCAACTGGATAAGCAACTTCTCAAAAATAAAAGAGTGAGGTCATAAAATTGCTAAGATTTGCTACCTATCGTTTCCCCTTAATTCATTCCTCACTATACCCTGGAATGGCTTAACAACAAAGCCAGGAGCTTTGAACTTTGTGCAGTGCTTTCCACTGCTCGGAGCTTCCAGGTTTTTTCCGTGCATCCCTGTCTTCAGTGCCATCAATCCGGATTGGGAAGCCTTCGTCCCCAGGTCACCCCTCCCATCTCCAGTCTGGGCACCCGCTCAGCTTCACGTTCAGGAATGCGGCTCACCCTACGCATGCGTGATACTGCGACTCCACCCCGAGGCCGGGCCTCTCCCACCGGGAGCTGGAGCTGGGATCCCGGGTAACCCGAGGGTCGTCGCACAGGCCGCATGCGCGCAGTCGCGCTTTGCGTCCTTTCTCTGCACCCCTCGACCACTCCGCCACCCCTCTCATTCATTACACCCTCTCCAATCCTTTCACCCCATAAAACGGCCTGCCCTCCGTGCAAGGAGAAGCGCTTCCGACTTCGGCGGCCGCAGTTCATGGGCCACCGCCGCCTCCCAGCGCACTGTGCGTGTGAAGGCGCCGCTGGGACCGCGTCTGAAGTTGTCTTCTCCGCCACTTCCGCCCCTTCCGCCGCTTGCGCACGCGCATGGCCGGTGCACGGCGCGCCCGGGTTGGCTGCCGCAGCGGCACGGCGCGA
>NW_004567125.1:19932262-19988583 GCF_000260355.1 Condylura cristata | reverse complement strand
GGGACGGTGTCCGCGGGCCAGTCCCGGCTCAGCTGCGCGGCCAGGCCCAGTGCTGGCGGAGGAGGGAGCAGCTCCAGCCTAGGCAGCAGCAGCAGGAAGCGACCTCTGCTCGCCCCCCTCTGCAACGGGCTCATCAACTCCTACGAGGACAAAAGCAACGACTTCGTCTGGTGGGTTCGAAGCGTGCGCCTTTCCCCCTCGTTAGCTTTGGAGTTTCTGCTGGTTGGACTGATGGGGCCCCGGGGTAAGAGTGGTCTGTTCCGTGCCAAGCCTGCGGAGACATCCAGGCTGGTGGTTGGTGGGGTGTGATGGGGGATGTTGGAGTCCGGAGATTGGTGGCGGTACTGCACAGTTAGGTGCTGATGAGGACGCAGTCCAGGGAACTTAGGGGATCCTAAGTAAAGGGAGAGGCCGGAGATAGAAGGTCAGATAAAAGATTGTGCATAGTGGAGGGAAAGTTGAAAGGAAGGTCGGGCCTTGAATTTTCTGTCTGGTGAGTTTCTCCCTAGTTGGTCCCTGGTGGCTTTTAGTGAATTACAAGTGAATTCCACTTGTAAAGGGAGAGGCTGATGCTTCCTGGGATGCTGAGGCTTAGAGTTGCTGTGGGTCAGAATGTGCTGATTGAAAACGGATGGTGTTCTAAACACGGGTATGGGTGTTTGAAGGCAAAGTAGTGTTAACTGTAAGGGTTTATGCTGTGGACGTATAACGATCTTCTTTCTTTTCGGAATAGGCCATTTTTAAGTCTGCGGTTGAGGGTACTGTAGCCATAAAAGTCTGCTCACAGAAAATCTCACTTCTCAACTGAATTTCTTGAAAGAGGGAACCACATTCGAGAAATATCCATGTGTCATATGTAACTGTATACTGGTTTAACACAGTATATTGGAAGTACTGATTTGACAAACTTAAGTATTAGATAGTTTCGCATTATATTTGACATCATGAACAATATACACGGTAGTATCCAGTTGGCATAGAGGGATTTTCTATATTAAAGTGAAAGATGGAGTTGGTTGTCTTGCGGAGCCTGTTTTGGGATTGATAGGATTATGAGAAAAGAATTGCTTTCAGCTATGTGAGAACTGGTAGAATTTTGTGTTTTTCCCTGGAAGAAAATTGTTGATAGACTTAAAATACTTGTGCTGTAGGATGCCGATTTAGTTCACCATTGAACAGGACCTGAGCTGGAATCATTAAATATACTTGGGTTAAAAGTTGGAACTATAGGAAAGTTGTGATTACACTTATAGTTTCTAATTGCTGTAAAACTGTCACTCACATTTTTATTCTAAGTTATTCTGAATTCAGAATCCACTTCTCATTGAAACTTTTGGGGCTATGATTGTGATTACTACTTATTTATAAGTTATTTTAGCAGTTTGTTGGCTGAAGTTAAGAGGTGTTAGCTCTTACCGAATAGAGAGTGAGTGTCCTATGAACAAAGATAAGATCGTAACATGAAGTTAAGGTTTGCAGAATTGTCTTTTTTGCCACTATTTGCATTTTTATTTTCAGCAGACTAAAAGATAACAAGCATGTCAGGATCCACATTTATATTCTGCCTCCTTGAAATAAGGAATTAATCATTCTTTGAGTAGCACTTGAGAATTCACTGTCTTCCTGGCCCTCTGCGTTTCATTATGCTTATTTTATGGCATTTTATTGAAATGGAAGAGAAATAGGTTACTATAAATAATTGGCACTGATTTATTTTTTGGGGAGAGGGGGATAAGATTACTAAAGTTTTTACCAACCAGTTACCTAATTTTTAAAATTTCAGCATAGTCTCTGAGTCCTAAACACGTTGTTTAGATTATTCTGCTTTATTCTGTATTCTAATGTGATAGTGTCCAGTGGTGAGAGCCTTTAGTTAAAAAATATTTCATTTCCTTTTACTCTTTATTAGTTTGCTCCTCCTCCTCCTGGTGAGATTGAACATTGAGAAGAATTTTTTAATGGGACTTAGTTTTCTAAATTTCCAACCTACATTTGATTTGGCCAATCTTTTGGGGTTAGGAAGATATGGATTAGGCAAGACCCAAGGAATCCTTTTCATTTGTAATTGGCTCTGATTGGTGTTGGTCTTATCTTGTATACTCTAAGGTCAAATTGAACTAATCCAGGTTACTCTGCTGTTAGTTCTTCTAAGTGAACTGAAGTTTAGTTATTGATGATTCCTTATTGATCACATTCGGTAGATATATTTAACTTAACATTTCATTTTATATTTAAAGCAACTATGTGATGTTAAATAGACCTTGCATTTTTAATATGATATAATTATATTCCCATTGAGGTAGAGAAGTTAACTGTTTGAGATTTGACAAATAAAGAGAAACTTTTAGAACTCAGATCTCTCAATGCTTAACTTAGTTCTTTCTTTATATGGGTTGGAAAATTTCAGATCTTTTAAGTTCTAGTATGTGTATTTAGGTTCTTAAATGTGGTACATTGAAGGGAAACAGCTATTTTACAATTACATTAGATAATTTTGTGTCGCTCACTACTCCCTCTTCCTTGCCTGTCTGCCTACCCACATCTCAAGAGGACATGTGAGAACTAGATACCTGGGTGGGCAGTTTTTGCAATTTTCCCTCAGGATAATGACATAGTTTCTTCTCTTTGAGAACATTTAGTTTAAAGTCAAATGCCTAATTTTCAATAACATTGACTTTTGATTTACATCACATTTGAAAATAAGTTATTTAATTGCAGAACTCTGAGGAGCATTTTTTGGATTTATTGTTTTTACTTTATATTTCACATGAGAGATTGAAAGTATTTTATCTAGTTGTAGATAGTTCCAACTGTTTAAATAGAGAATCTGTAGCACAGGGAGCGTATTTAACTTGAAGCTAGATGAACTTTGACATTCAAAGGAAGTATTTTTTTTTTTTTAAGATTGATTTATTTATGCATACAAGAGCAGGGGTGTAGGCCAGAGATTGGGGGTGGGGGATGTTGAGAGGGTTCATCAGTTCACCAGAGATAGAACTATCACCAGAACAGACAGATCTACTGAAATACACTGCTGAGGGAATCAGCAGGATCCCCTTACGATAAGAGAGGTCTGCTGCACCATGTGGGTCTCCTCCCTGGCTAGGTAATGAGCTTGTGCTGCAGTAGCTGCCTATAGCTTCATTAATGCTGCATCTTAACCCCTTTTGCCACCAGGGAGGCCCCTTCAAAGGAAATGTTTCTTTAGTTTTTGGTATATTTTTTTCATGATCCATTTAACTAAACTATGAGTCTAATGTGTGTTTGAAGACAGTTTCTTTTCTGTTACTAGTGACTTTGCATAGCTTTTCCACTAGAAATGATCTTTTCTACCTCTACAATTCCCAGTTACTTTTCAGTTATGTTTC
This sequence comes from Condylura cristata, assembly GCF_000260355.1. Taxonomy (NCBI): domain Eukaryota; kingdom Metazoa; phylum Chordata; class Mammalia; order Eulipotyphla; family Talpidae; genus Condylura; species Condylura cristata. The sequence continues at coordinate 19,985,215 of NW_004567125.1, read as the reverse complement.
TTGTAGGGAAGTTAGCTCAAATCATCTGTCTGATAGAAAGTAGGTAGGATCTACATTGAATGAACCCTACCATTCAGTGATTATGTGACTACCTCCCTTGTATCAAACTATAAATAATAGACTGTCAAGTAGGGTCTCAAGATTTGATGTGAAGAAACACTTTTTTTTTTTTAAAGATTTATTTATACGTTACAGAACTGGGGTATACAGGCCAGAGGTGCAGGGGTGGTGAGAGGATTCACCAGAGGCAGTGGGTAGCAGAACAGGCTGACTGATGAAGAACACTGCTGAGGGGAGCAGTGGGCTGGAGAGGTCTGCCACGCCATGTGGATCACTTCCAGGGCAGGTGGGGATTGAACTCATGCGGAAGTGGCTTTAGCTTCTTAATCTGTTCTTTAACCCGCCTCTGTGCTTTAACCCGCTACCAGGGAGGGCCTAGAAACATTTTTAACCACATAATTATAATATATCCTGGTATCATTGCTCTGTTAGTACATGGCAAATACTCTTCTGAAGATTTTGTCCTTAGACCAAAACATAGTACTTTAGGCAGCCGGTACTTTTTAGTCACATTTAGCACTCTGAAGATAAAATTTGTTGACCATTCCTGTTACTTAGGTTTTTTCATCCTACTAAAAAGTAGATTACAATGTATTTCTTACTGGATATCAGGATGAAACATTTTTGAAAGACATTGAGTTATAGGTTATAATTTCTTCTTATAGGTTATACTTTCCTCTGTGGAAGTTAAGAAAGTAAGTTGAATATTTAACTAGTCTTATTAGACCATTATGAGTTTATAAATAGGACCACATGTAATCTGAAGAGCTGCTAAAGATTATTCAACTACTGAAACAAACTTTACAGTTTATTACAATAACATCAGTTATAAAATTCCTTGAGTCTGCCAAACTGTCAGTTTGATGATTCCTTAGCATTGTGCCATTGGGATGATGATGATGATGGTGGTGAAAGGTATGCTGTAGAATATATCAAATCATAGCAGTTCATGAATATCTTATCAGATCATCAACATTGCTGTCTGCAGAAGATTTAAGTGAATTAAGTGGTAGAGAAAAGGTAATTTTGAGCAGTACATGGAAGACTATTTACTTGAGTTCTATAAATTGAGAGGGAGGTATTTGTGCAGTAGAATGTATTAACTGATTATATTCTATTTTAGGATTGCTATTGATTGAAGTAGCTACAACCTTAAAGTTTGTTGCTTGTTTTTTGCACCTTGCATGTGCATGTTTGTCAGTGGAGGTGATTTCTTTTTATTTTAAACAATTATTATATAGTCTTTTCCCTCAGAAAACTTTTAAGGCTTGGAAGAAAGGGAGTTTGACATGGAATTAGTTTTCTTTTTCCTATTAAAATTCATTTAATATAAAATAAAATATTCTCAAACTCTTGATTGGATTTTACATGTGGTGTCTGCAATCTTTCACCATCTTGTTCTTTGTGCCCCCCACCAAATTTTTATATATGTATAAAATAAAATTTTGCATGCCTCTTAGCACTAATGAGTTCCAATTTTATATCCTGTCAACCTTTGGTATTTTCAGTCTTTCAACTTTTAGTCATTCTAATGCATGTGTAATAATATTTCTTTGTCATAATTTGCATTGCCTTAATTACTGATGATGCTAAACATATTTCCATATGCTTATTTTCCATTTGCTTCTCTTTAAAAAGGAGTCTATTTTAATCTTTTGCCCATTTTTCTCTTAAGTTGTTTGTCTTGTGTTTTAAAGGTTCTTTATATAAGTCTTTGAATACAAGTCTTGTCAGGCCTGTATATTGTGATTTTTTTTCCCCCTCCCCATCTGTTTCTTATCTTTTTGCTCTCAACATTGTCTTTTGAAGACTCCGTTACATTCATCTTCTATGGTTTTGACTAGTGTCTTAAGAAATTGTTATCTAACATGAAGTAACAAGTTATTTCTTTAGTATTTTCTTCTTGAAGCTGAGTTTTTTTTGTGGCTGGATGTATGATCTGGTCTTTCATACTGTGTGTGAGTTTTCTTGCTCCACTCTAAATACTCAGTTATTGCAGCCCTTATGTTGAAAAGACCCATTGTAATCATTGAGTTTTCTTGGAATCTTTCTCAAAAATATGATAAATAAAATAAAAAAGTGCCAAATACGTTTATTTTCAGAATATTTATTTCGTTGATATATATTATGCCAGTTTCACACTGCCTTAATTACTGTTTTGAAATCAAAAAGTGTAATTTTGTTTCTTTATTTCAAAATCATTTTGGTTATTTAGTTTCTTTATATTTTCACATAAATTTTAGAGTTAGCTTGCCATTTTTTTCTCAAAAAAAAATCTTAAATTTTAATTTGGATGATTGAATCTGTGACTCATTTGAATTACTGACATGTTGATAATAATGACTCTTTGAACTATTAACTAAGTATATATCCACAAATTATCAAGGTCTTTAATTTCTTTGTAATATTTTATAGCTATTTGTGTTTAGATCTTACACATACTTTATTAAATTTAAATTTAAGTATTTCATGTTTTTGGTGCTGTTGTAATTGTTCTTTATATTTCAGGGTCTAGTTGTTGCAAATATATAGAAATAAAATTTATTTTATGTATTGTTTTTTGTATCCCGTGGATTGCTAAATTCTCTTTAGTTTAATAGTCTTTGGTAGAACCTGTGGGATTTCCTTAGAAAACAATTATGTCATATGCAAATACAGTTTTACTACTTCAGAGTTCATATACCCTATTTACTGATTTTTTTTTAAAGGAATTGCTTGTATTTTTTGGTTTATGAGTGATTCTGGGTTATAGTTTTTGGTATTAGACGATGTTTGCTAGGAGTGACAGCATAGCACATCCAGTAGTCTAAACAGAAATCCAGCCTAACTGATAACACAATGGCCCTTAAGCTATAAATGAAAATCTTCCTGCCTGTCCAGCATCAAGGTGTTGGCTCGTTTGGGTTTTTTTGGATCCTGTCTCTTTTATTTCCAGATGGTTATCTTTCTTGATGTGTTTTTACATGGTCACCTTGATCTGTGTTTCACCTATATCCTAATCTCCTTTATTAAGGACATGTATTATTGGATTAGAGCCCACTATATATGACCTTTATTTTTTAATTTTTTTAAAGATTTATTTATTTATACAGAACTGGGGTACAGGCCAGAGATGCGGAGGGTGAGAGGATTCACCAGGAACAGAGTGGGGAGCAGAACAGGCAGATCGACGAAGCACACTGCTGAGGGGAGCAGCGGACTGGTCAGGAGAGGTCTGCTGTGGCAGGCGGGGTTCGAATTCATGCGGAAATGGCTTAAGCTTCTTAGTGCAATGCTTTAACCCGCTGCGCCACCAGGGAGGGCCCTATATGACCTTATTTTACCCTGATTACCTTAAAGATTTATTAATTTATGCATACAAGAACTGGGGTACAGGCTCAGAGTTGCAGGAGGCTCAGAGGATTCACCAGAAAGAGAGAGCAGGAAGCAGAACAGGCAGATGTGCTGAAATACACTACTGAGGGGAGCAGTAGGTGAGTCAGGGGAGTCATGCCACACCATGTGGGTCACCTCCCTGGCCGGGGATGGAACTCCTGCTGCAGTGGCTGTGATAGCTAAAATTTTTCCCCAATTTTCTCTCTTTCTCTCTCTCTCTTTTTTTTTTAGATAGAATGCTCACAAAAATTTTTGTCTACCTTTCACTGGTCAGAACTGTGACATATGAGCAACCCTAGCTGTAAAAGTAGGCTGGGATTTTAAATATTCTGCTTTTGGTCTTCCATGGGAAAACAAGAAGGAAGTTCAGAATTGATATGTAGTGCATAGTAACTGCAAATAGTAAAGAACAGTAGTTAAGAATGTCAGTCTGTGTTTGAATCAAAGTTCAGCGTCAATCTGTGTTACTTTCTAGCTGGGTGACTTTAACATTTCTTTGCCGCAATTTCCTCATCTGTAGAATGTGTTTAGTAATAGGCACCTACCTCACTGTATTGTTAAAAATTATGAGTAAGGTATTGGGTACATTTTAATTTACTCATTTACTTGATTTTGGAGCTTCATTACCCTTAGGGTTATCATCAACAAGTTTTAATTTTATCAGCAAGTCCCTAAAGATCATTTATGTCAAAAGAAATTTCCCTGAGATGTTTTTTAGCTATGCATTGGAATTTTCTTTTTTGCTTTTGGCATTATTAAGGCATTTTCTAATTTGTAATCACTCTCGTTTTAAAAACATTCAATTATTTTTCTGTTTTCTTTTTAGCCCTATCTGCTTTGATATGATTGAGGAAGCATACATGACAAAATGTGGCCACAGCTTTTGGTAAGTTGATTTTATTTTGCAAAACAAGTCTTTTGACAATTTTCACTATGTGTTAATGTACTATTAAGAAGCTATTTTTAAACTAATTTTGTTTAATCTTGTAATCATTTCTTTACTAAAATATCGGTTGGATAGCTAAAGAGATAAGCATATAGTTGGTGCATATAATGTGAAAAATTTAAATTTACCAGAGGTCTTACAGATGGATTTTAAAACCTTTTGTTTATTAATATTAACTTGAATTGCCATTTTGAAAAATTGGGAGTGGTGCTGGTTAATCAGAATGATGTATAATGTGTCTTTCCCTCATTTGGCGGGATAAGTGGGAGGCTTAGTAAAGTAGTAAGCTAGGAAGACTCAAGAAATGGATATAATTGAAAAGCTCTGTATTCACTAACTTACTTTGCTCATATCATGATACATTATTTTATGCATTAAAATTTTTTTTTCGGTTGTGATAACACCCATCAACATGAAATTACCCTTCTGGACCATTTTTAATTTGAGTAATTATTAAGTACATTCACATTGTTATGCATTTCATCTTGAGTAACTGAAACTCTATACCATAAAAAAAACTCATCATTTTCCTCTTTCCCAAACTATATCAGTCATCATTCTACTTTCTGTTTCCTGAATTTAAGTGCTCTAGGTACCTTGTATTTTTGTCTGTCCATTCATTTATCAGTGGGCACCTGGATTGCTTCCATATCTCAACTGTTGTTAATAATCCTTTCTTAAACATAGGTGTTTAAATCTCTTTGATATGCTGCTTTCAGTTTTTGAAGGTTATAGTCTCAGAAACAGAATTGCTGGGCCAGTTGGTAATTCTGTGTTTTTAAGTTTTTGAGGAATCTCCAAATTGCAGTACCATTTTACATTTCCACCAATAGTATACAAAGGTTCCAGTTTTTTTTAACACTTCTTACAGCTGTTATTTCCAATTTTTTTAGTTGTAGTTACCCTAATGAGTATGTAATCTGTGTACTTTTTAATTCCTTTTTTTTTTTTTGGTGGTACTTTCTACTTGTAATCAATTACCTTTGAAAATTATTCTTTTGACGTATTATTTTATACTTAGTATTTTTGTTGGGCTCTAAGTTAATGTATTCTAATTCATGTTGAAATTATACTTCTAATTGAAGTTGAATACGATACCTGATAACTTTGATACATGTTGGTCAAAAAGAGTACTGAGTGCTGTCACCAATCTCTCTTTCAGGTTGAGCTGTAGAGCATGATGCATCATTGATAGGTATATTCACTATGCCAATCATTAAAGATAAGTTTAGTATAAAAAGTTCATATAATTCAATGCTCTTTATTAATAAAAGTTATTTAAAAAATAAATAAAAGTTATTCAGTTGATAAGAGCAGGGTGTACTCATGGCTACAAACACAACTTTTTATCATATAGAAAGAAGTACAAATGAAATGTAAGTACCACTTTTCTTTAGCCTATCTTGCTCAGTTACCTCAAAGGTTATCACCGGTAAGAAAATTGTGTATTTCCAAATATTTTCATTGGTTTCTTTACAGAAAAGCATCTTAAGTGTCTGAATTAAATTTTACTTCTTAGAATATCATTTCGTTGACATTGTAGTAGCTCATATTCTATATTGCTGATGGCATTTTAACCATGAGGGACTTCTTTTAGACTGATACATATATGTTTTTGGTCTTGGCTTTTTCAGGCTGATTGTTTAGCACTAGGTTTTTTCAGGCTGATTGGTTTTTCTCTGGTTCATTAATTGATCCAGCACTTTAGAATTCCATAGGGAACCATGTATTTCTCTTGAGATTCTGTAGTTTCATCATTTTGAAAAATTAGGTTGTTTTAGAGTAGGCCTATAGTAGTGCTTCTCAACTTTGATAGTATTGACATATTAGACCTGGTAATTACTTGTTGTAGTGATTATCCTGGGTATTATTGACTGCTTATCAGTATCCCTGACCACTGCTCAGTAGAAACTCCTTTCTCCTGGGTTGGTGAAAAACAAAATGTTTCCAGATTTTGCCAGCTATCCCTTAGGGGACAGAATTGTTTTCAAATGAAAACTACTAATAATAGAGTTAAAAACAAATAAAAAAAGGAAGTTCTTGAAGTTGTTAGGCCAGGTCCTCATTCTGACTTTAAAACTTACCAAACCTTTGTCAAGTCACTCAACCACTCTCTTCTGTTGTTCTTCTCAGTTCTCTTCACCTCCTCTTTTACAGATGTGAAGGTATTGAAGTATGACACAAATTGTAAAGTGAGGTTTTCAGTTTTTAACTACCCTTCTCTAAATGCTGTTATTCATTGTGACACTTGAAAAAAGGTCTTGTGAAACAGCCTACTGAATCAGATCAATAATCATACTATGTTATATAGCATGTATATTACTGATTATACCTAGATGAGTTTAGCTTTTTCAGTGTCTCTTATAATCTTCAAGTTGTATAATTAGGCTATTATTGGAAAACCCTATTGGCTTCTTAAATCCTTTCTTTTTCCTTCAAATTTAGGCAATTTAAGCTTTGATCCTTGTTATAATTCAACTGACTGTGTTACTATTGTGAATGTGTTTTAAAGTACCTACCAGAGAGCAGGTTTTGTAGGATAGAAACCAAATTATTGGCAGGAGCTGCAGTCCTATTTTCAAGTTTGCTAAGTTATGAAGCATTTTTGCAATTTTGTTTAAAAGAAAAACTCATATAATTATTTACCTTAAACTAATATTGAAGATTTTGGAAGTTCAGTTATTAACAGTAACCCATTTTATCTGTTCTTTGCTAACACTGGTAGTCTAGAACAAAGCAGTATACTCCTTCCAAATTCTGTTCCAATTATTAGCACTAAATCAAAGATCGGGCCACATCAGTAATTCCTGCTCTGCATCTCACATATAAATTGTAAATCATTCATAGTAACAGGTTGAAGACAACATTGCACACACACACAAACATATATATATATATATATATATATTAACAATAACATTGCACTTTATTCGTTCCCACTTGTCAATGAACTTACTGTTACCTATAATACAACCAAAACATGATGCTACAATTGAAAAAAATAACGTACATGATATGAAGATAAAGGTTTGCTGGTTCTCCACCTTTTAGCTACTTTCAGCCTATCCTTACACGTTACTTCTCAAACCTCATCTATCAAGTCCTCATTTACTGTTTGCTTTAACTCAAAATAATTATACTTAACAGGAGTCCCTGTCATCACTGTTACCTGCAGCATAAATGTGATCAAACTGGGATGTCAGCTTACCTTTGGAACTTTTATCTAGTTTGTCTTATTTGTCTTCTTGTATCATGCATTATTCTTTCTTTATAGTTGGTTATATTTAGCTGCTGTTACTGATTTGTCTTTGTTGTGCTTGTTACAGTTCCTCTTTTCAAGGAATAATCTGGTTACTCACAATTTTCTATATCTACTCCTTTTTATACAGATATATATTTTATAGTTTACATATATGCTTATAGAGGAAACAGCAACTATATACAAATACAGTGAAATATTATCATATATCCACCTACTTAATAGAGGAGATAGGCACCTATTTTTTGTCAGCACCCTGTGGTACCAAGTAATTTTTTTTTAGAGTAATTATTAAAATTTTTGTCAGGTGGACCTAAGATATATATCTCTCTTAACCTTTTTATATTAACCTATTTTTGATCCCTAACTTAGGCACTTACCCTTTTGGAATCCAGAGCATTGATCCTCTCTGGGTTGATGATGGTCAGGTAAATCAGATGAATGAGAATGAGTTAGAGTTACTGTAGTTAGATCTTGAACATTTCTCTCTTATTAGAGGAGTAAATTTACTTTTTTTATAATCTTTAAAAAATTTTATATCAGATGTAGTCCCCATAGAATTTCCACCACCGATTCACCCATGTACCATCACCTTAGTCCCTTATGGTCTTCCCGCCCTTGTAGAATGCTTCTGATTTGTTATTGTCTGATTATTTTTGTTTAGTTTTTTTTTTATTTGCTATCATTTTTCCCTCTGTCTCCTTATTTGTTTTCCCTATACTCCTATAAGTAAAACCATCCAGTGTTTTTCTTCTTCTTTCACTGAGCATAATCCCATAATTCCATCCATGTTGCCGTGAATGGCATTAGATTATCTTTTTTTGCTGATAGTATTCCATTGTACATACATACGATATCTTCTTGATGCAGTCATATATTTTTGGGCATTTGTAGATTTTTTTTGTATAACCAGAAGGCAGCAAAAGTCTGTTTCTTTTGGTTATATCTATTTTTGTCCATGTAGTCAACATTTATTGAGTTCCAAGTTTTTAACAGAATATTGTGATAGACATGGTAAATCAAATTCTTGCTTTTAAGTAGTAACTAGAAAACTGACTGACCAGCACAACATACACAGATATATACAGAATAATAAGATAGTTACTGTTTCTCAAACTAACAGTTACTATTTCTCAAACTAAGATCTACCTTGTAGGAACAGAGTTAAAAGATAAATGTGATATACCTTGTCACTTTGGTTTTGGATAGTGGTATGTAATACGATGCATTTTAATTTATGATATATATGGATATTTTCAAGTACAATGCAGAAAATTTTATTGAATTTTAATTCTTGAGTTCCTTCTTCCTTCTGTGTCGCAGATTATTTTTTCTTCTAGGATAAGGTGGTATTGTAAACCTGCTGACAAAGGATATGGGTTCAAAGCTTAAGAAAGGAAAGAGGATGTTTTCCTGGATTCTGGGATAATTTCTTATATATTAACAAACTATTTCTCTGACTTAACAACTTGTTATTTGTGTTATATTATTTGCTCATTTTCTAATGTTTCTTTTCAAAGCCATTTGCTAAAACCAAAATATTCTCTGCTTATCTATCAACCTTGTCTCCCATCTATAATAACCTTTCCAGATTCTTTACTGACTTTATTGCATACCTTTTGTTAGGATTAAATTTTGTCAGTGGGAATATTTTCTTGTAAGAAACCTTATGCATGAAGATTTCTGGTTTTGTTTTGATAACATGGAAGGGAATAGGTAGATATATATTAAACTCAGCTCAGACTGAAAGAGTAGCCTTTTTTTTTTTAATCTACCATGCTAGAGATTGTTTTCTCATTCAGTAATACCGTGATATAATGATTTTCTAATGTCATTTTGATATTTTTCTGATATTTGGTGGGACGTTATTTAGAAAGTTTTACTATAAGACAGTAATATTTATAAAAAGTCAGACATTAAATAAAAGTATGTAAGACAGGAAACATTTCTTGACATCTCATCTCTTTACAACTTTTAAGAGGTTAGTTATTAGATTATTAGATTAGTTATTAGATTAGTTTTCATGGCCTGTAGTTGCATATTGTGATACGATTTTATTGTCTGCATTGTATTGCAATCAGGGTTGTGTTTGCAAATATATTTAGTCAATTTCCTAGTGTTTTGGTCGCTTCTGATTAATTTTACTATTTACATATAGCCTTGAAAACATATATACACACATATATTTAAATGTATATACATACATCGTATATGAGTATATATGTGTATATTATATATCTACATATATGTATACATACACGTATCTGCTTATTTCCCTAGAATCAATTCTTAGAAGTAAAATCATTTTGGGAATACACAGCTTTAAAGTTTTTCGTACACCTTGCCTCTTGGAAAAATTGTGGCAGCTGTATTTTCTACAGTAGTTCATGAGATTGTTCATGTCCAGTACTCTACAATTAAACTATCATTAAGGACATTAGCATGCTATGAATAATCTGTTTTTTAGTAAATCATACTTATTAGCTTTTCCTGGGTGCTTTCATGCACTATTTTTAATTGCATGAACTTAAAATTTAGTGTATTAAAGAAACTTTTGTATCAGAAATTTATAACAATAGATTTGTTGAGTTATTTAAAAGTAACTTTTATACTATTATTTGATAAACTTTGTTTATGATATAAAAGTATAAATCAAAATGAATTTATTATCTATTAGATTACTTATGTTCAAAATGAGGAATAGAATACTAAGAAATTATTTTGTGGCCAATTTATTAATTTGTCACTGACTTAATCAAACCCACTTTTTTTTTCTTTGTTAATAGCTACAAGTGTATTCATCAGAGTTTGGAGGATAATAATAGATGTCCCAAATGTAACTATGTTGTGGATAATATTGACCATCTATACCCTAATTTCTTGGGTGAGTCTTTGTAATGATTTTTTTTTTCTTCAGTATTCTGTCCCCAAAAGTGTACACTAGCACTAATTTGTTCAGAAAACGTTTTTAGAGGTAAGCGTATCTGTTGTCTCACACAGCAGGATGTTTCTCCCAGTCCTCCCTTGGCTGTGACATAAATTCCCCTGTTATATGTTGTAAGAACCATATAGTATTCTAAGTTTCATTTAAAAATGTGGTATAACTAATGGATTATTATGTAAATGGTCAGACAAAGAGACTGAAGGAGATGGAGAGGTACAAAATACCTGTCTGTGTCACACAGAAGTGTTGCATTCCTGTTGTATTTGCTTTTAGGGCAGAAGAAAGAACATCAGATCAAAGGGCTAAAGGGAAAGGAAGGGGAGAAAGTCTCAGATTTGGTGTGAGGCAAGAGAACTGGGAAATACTTAAGCATAGAACTTTTGAGAGAGGATTGGTAATTTGAGACAAATAGAGAATCTGTAAATGGGGAGTGGGAATAATAGCTAGTCAGAGATCACTTGTGATAATCTTAAAATTCTGTATGTTCAAAGACACATGGTGGGGCATCTGTAGTCTGGGTTTTTGAAGATTAAAGTCCTGAAACATTTTTCAGATATGTGTAGGTATAAAGTAGGATACTATTAGGTGTATATATATCAAAACATTTAGATTACTGTAAAGTCAAAGTTGGGGTATCATTTCTACTTGTATATTAGATTCTATCTGTTAGAAGTTAGAAAATGAGTACATAATATGTTAATATCTCAAGAGGAATCAGTGCTTTTGTTACAGTTTGATTTTGTTTAGCTCAAATGATAGTTTATTATAAGCCATGAATTTGAATTTTTACAGCTTTGTTTTCTTTTTACTTCTACTCTAAAGTCATATTGTCTACAGTTCTTTTTTCCCCCCTCTTACTCAAAAATGCAAATCTAGGCCCTCCCTGGTGGTGCAACAGGTTAAAGCATAGCACTATGAAGTTTATCACAGCCACAGCATCACGAGCTCAATAGCCTGCCAAGGGGTGACCCACATGGCGTAGCAGACCTCTCCTGACCCACCTGCTGCTCCCCTCAGCAGTGCATCTGCCTGTTCTGCTTCCCACTCTGTGTCTGGTGAATCCTCTCATCCCCCACACCTCTGGTGTATGCCCCAGTTCTGTATGTGTAAGTAAATAAATCTTTAAAAAAAAAATGCAGGGCCCTCCCTGGTGGCACAGTGGGTTAAAGCACAGCACTAAGAAGCTAAAGCCACTTCAGCATAAGTTCCATCCCTGGCCCTGGAGGCCGTCTACATGGCATGGCAGACCTCATGACCCACTTGCTGCTCCTTTTCAGCAGTGTACTTCATTGACCTGCCTGTTCTGCTCCCCACTCTGTATCTGGTGAATCTTTTCACTGCATCTGCACCTCTGGCCTGTATCCCACTTCTGTATGCATAAATGAATAAATCTTTAAAAAAATTCAAACTTCTATCTTTTCATGAAGAAAAATAACTGGATAATTGCAAAACAGGAAGGAGCCATGACGGAGGTATTTTGAAGGTCTTTTGTTGGCATACTATAAGGTTTTATGGCAAACTTGGAAAAGAAACTGAGGGACTAAAGAAAGATTTAGTGATATGATACTCTCTAGGACTGTATTAGGTCAAAGAGAAAGGGAGCACTGAATTCTAGTATAGAAGAAATACAAGATCCAGTTCTAAATTAGAAAATGATTTTATACTTTATATATTTATTCGCAAATATATGTATCCAGTAAATAGTGAAGTTACAATTATTGATTTGCTAAGATAGAAATCATCTTGGTATTTGTCAGGAAGGATGTGGAGCCCACTTCTGAGAAATGCAGAAGGTAAAAAAAAATCAGGGTGATGATTTTAACTTTTTGTTTTTATGCATAAAATTTTTGGTTTTAGGTAATTGGAATGAAAATATTTTATGTCTCTATTTAAGTCTTTTAATTGTCGTGCAACTTCCAATGTGATCATGTATGCCAATCATGGAAATAACATTTTATCTTGAAAAATATAGTTGTTTTTCTGCCTGCACATCTCTTCCAGTCTTTACCTTTGCACAGTGTTAGTAAATTTAGTTCATATAGTAGATTTGTTTCCCATGCACATATTAGTTTCCCTTGCAGTATGATTTTGAAGTTTTGTAGGTAGCCTTTTATTTATTTATTTGTTACATATAGATTAGAACCCTTTACTTTCAATGCTATGTAAGTCATAAGTAGAAGTCTGGGTCATATAATTTCCTTCTTCTTCTTCTTCTTTTTTTTTTAATATGATCACCTTTATTTTATTTTTAAAAAAGATTTATTTATCTATGCATACAGAGGTATGGAGGGTGAGAGGAGTCACCAGAGACAGTGTGGGGAGCAGATCAGACAGATCTATGAAGTACACTGCTGAGGGGAGCAATGGGTGGGTCAGGAGAGGTCTGCTGCACCATTTGGGTCACCTCCTGGCTCCAACCGGCACTAAAGTGGCTGCTGCTAGCTTGCAGTGCTATACTTTAATCCACTGTGCCACCAGGGAGGGCCTGGGTCACACAGTTTCTACAACAGTGATGTTCAAATTGTTTTGGTTAGATAACATAGAAATCCAGACAAATAACATTTCCATCTTCTGCTGCTTTAGGTCAGTCTGTCTCAAATCTTTTCCATTTTTTCTGTATAGTGAATCTTGGTATGCCTATTATGACCCTATTCTATCTCTTTCTTTGTAAAGCTTACTCATTAACATTTTGATTGTTCTTTGTAAATGTCTTTCAATAATAACAATAATAATTATTACATTATATTACAGCTACTACTTCTTACATATTTGTCTTCCTACTCTGAGTTGCTTGAACTTTAGATTAAATCTTAACTTAAATTGAGTCGTTCTGATCTTGGAAGTTAGGTTCCTAGTGTGGATTTGGGACCGCTCTGGCTTGTTTGAAAGTATAGTTGGGTTGTGGGTTAGTGGCAAGTATCAGATAGTTGGGTTTATATGCCAGTTCTCTCTGACACAATCTATTGCCAAGAGTAAGTTTCTTATGCTCGCTCTCATTCTTTTATCTTTAAAATAGGGAGATTATTGTCATAAAATAATGTGTATAAATTAAAGTGTCTACCTGGTCTACTGCTAGTTTCCCTTTATCATTTTTACAGAAAATTCATTTAACAGTGGCTTAAACATTAAGAGAAATGTATCTATTCACATGAAAAGAATTTCTTGGATTAGATGATTTGGTGGTTCAGTGATACTATTATATTCTTTACCTCTTCCTGTTTCTCAGTAAATGCTTTAGCACTTTGACTTTCCTTAAGATTGCAAAGTTCTAGATATAATTTCTGCCTTATTGAAGGCAGAAAAATATTTTTTTTCCCTCCTATCCATTTTCTCAAAGGTAACAATACTCTCATTGATCAAAATTGGGTCACATTTTTTTTTTTTTTAAGATTTTTATTTATTTATGCATACAGAACTGGGGTACAGGCCAGAGGTGCAGGGGAGGCGAGAGGCTTCACCAGAGACAGAGTGAGGAGCAGAACAGGCAGATCAACGAAGTACACTGCTGAGGGGAGCAGCGGGCGGGTCAGGAGAGGTCTGCCACGCCATGTGGTCTCCTCCGGGGCAGGCGGGAATCGAACTCATGCGGAAGTGGCTTTAGCTTCTCAGTGCAGTGCTTTAACCCGCTGCGCCACCAGGGAGGGAATTGGGTCACATTTTTAACCTGATGTCAATACTTAGGTTAGTCAAGAAACCTACCTTCAGATGGGGTGCGGTTCACCATTCTGAAAATATTTGACAGTCAGACATGTTGAATAAAATCATGTTATTCCAGAAAAATGGGTGTAAGATTGTTTCTTTTTTAATTTGGAGAAATTTTAAAAGTTCAGGCAGAACCCAACTAAACAGAACAACTAAATGATACACTTCACAAAAATGCAAATTGTGTGTCTTTGTTTCTGTTTTCAGTAAATGAACTTATTCTCAAACAGAAGCAAAGATTTGAGGAAAAGAGGTTCAAATTGGACCACTCAGTGAGTAGCACCGTATGTTTCAACTTTATTACTATTTTTAATAAATTTAATTTTTTTGTTTTTATTGGTTTAATATTAGATAGTATAGCTTCTATATTACTTTCTTAAAGAAAATTTATTTAAGATTATTCTATTCAATAAGGAACTTTCTTCACTGCATTGCTTGTAACATTTACTCTAGTAATAGTCTTTTGAAAAGCCTGGTAGATTCGCACTGAGTGAGAGTTGCTTGTAAATAATGACTTTTGAAGGAGTATGTGGATGGGATTTTGGAAAAACTATTGATTCTCAGTTTAAGAGGATTAGCCCTAAATTATTGATTCAAATAAACTTAAATTTATGTATTACTAAATGCAAAGTTGAAAATATGGCTAGACAGATAATTAAAATGGCACTGCTAGAGATGCTAAATTAACATTTATCTTGAGTATACCTTTTATATCTGTTCTCTAAATTCATTTAAGAGCACAATAGAGTTTAAATTATAATTAGAAGACAGTGTGGAGTTAGCTGGTAAGGAGTAGGTTGGAACATCATCATTCATTGATTTTTGTATCTGTGTAATAAATATATTAGGAAATAGTGGTTAAATCTTAGTTGACACTCTTTAAAATAATTTTCTGAGGAAGTTACTTTGTTCTTCATTTTTAGAATGGTCACAGGTGGCAAATATTTCAGGATTTGTTGGGAACTGATCAAGATAACCTTGACTTGGCCAACGTCAACCTCATGTTGGAGTTATTAGTGCAGAAGAAGAAACAACTGGAAGCAGTAAGTGGCAGTTAAAATAAAATAAAAAAAAGTGTTTTTTTTTTTTTATTGCTTTGAAAATGAGCTAGAAATGTTTAGAAGTATTAAGGTAGTGCCACTTTGTTCAGTTTTACAAAACAAGAAACATCTGTAAGGGGTCACTTCTGATCGGTTTTCTCTTTGAATTAAAAAAACCAAACAAACAGATTTCTTAAAATACAACTTAGTTGCAATGACTAAAAACTAAGTGTTAAGAAAAATCAAGAGTTGAACTCCTGCCATTTGTGACAGCATGGCTGATAAAAAAAGTCAGAGAAAAATATCAGTTGACTTCACTAATAGGTGGGAATGTAGAGAAACAAAACAAAGGAAGTGATAAAACTAAACCAAACAAACCTTAGAAATATGACTGCAGAATTCAGGCCACTAGAGGAGGATGGAGAATAAGGTTCAGGGGTCTGTGGTACAAGGAATAAGGTCGCCTTGATGATGGATGGGTTGTGATGATGTACATCTGAGTAAGTGGGAACCTATTCCCCTAAATCATAAAGTGTCGTAAACCAATGGTATCATAGTAAAATAAAAAAGAAAAATTATGAGGAACTACAATTTTAGTAGGGGATAATTATATTTGCCAGCTTTCTTCTGTTGCATATCTTCCTTTTCATGTCTTTCCCTCTTGTTAAATTTTGAGAAGAAAGTGGAGATAATTTTATCTACTTAAAAACTTTATAGTAGATGCCCATTGGCAGCAACTGCCATCTATGGCTTAACTAGTTTGTTTGCAAAAATTTGAACTGGAACTAAATATATCATGCTTCATGTAATGAATTGTAAATGTAAAATTGCCTTTATTTCTTGTAAATAAGTGTCTAAAATATAAAATGTGATTTCGCATTTGTTAGGAATTGAATATGAACCATTATAAGCAATACATAACGCTATCATAAGCAGATACTCACCCAGACCTAGCTTAAATAAAAAGGGAGAATTTATTGAGAGAATAAGGGAATGAATCCATTGCATATACATGATGGGAAGATTGGAACCATGTCTTCTTAGTAATATTTGGAAATGATATTAGATACTTGAGTACTATTAAGAGTTTGGTTGTATTTCTCTATTTCTTTGGGACAGCTGATTATTTTTTTCTCAGATTTTTTTTATCTAATGGTGGATTTTATTTCTTCATTTATGATTTTTGGTAAAAGAAGAACTAAGGCTCTCCTTGCTAACTTAACTTCAAAAAATTCTGTGGTTGGATTCTGATTAACACAACCTGGATCTGCAAATTATAGAGTGGGAGTCTTAATTAGTTGGATAATAGGGTTGGCTAGGTTGAATGGATCAGTCAGTTTCCAGTGTCATGCCTTTTTGGAGGTAGGATTGCTGAGACTCTTGTTAAGTTTTTTTTTTGGAAGGGGGCTTATCTTACATTCTTTCAACTTTATTGACATACAGCACTGTATTCATAAATTTAAGGTGGATGGCATAATGACTTCATATATTGTGTGATAATTACCATAATGAATTCTTTTAGCATCTGTTATCTCATACAAATACAAGAGAAAAAGAAAATGTTACTTTCCTTGTGATGAGAACTTTTAGGATTTACTCTATTAACTTCTTTAAATTATACTTATGCAGTTATGTTTAACTATAGCCATTATAAGTGTACATTGCATCCTCATTGCTTTTTTAAAGATTTATTTATTTATGTATACAAGAGCTGGGGTATAGGCCAGAGGTGCAGGAGGTGGGAAGAGGATTCATCAGACTCAGAGTTGGGAGCAGAACAGGCAGGTTGACTAAGTACAATGCTGAGGGGAGCATTGGGTGAGATAGGAGAGGTCTGCCAACCCATGTGGGATATCTCCCTGGCCTAGGATTGAATTCATGCTGAGATGTGTGTAGGTATCCTAGCTTCCTAGTGCTGTGCTTTAACCCCTTGCGCCACCACGGAGGGCCTACATCCTCATTACTTAACCTAAGTTTCTACCTTTTTGACCAATTTCATCCTGTTTCACCACTCTCTACTTCTGGTTACCACAACTTTGATTTCTCTGTGTTTTTGTTTTGTATTATTGATTTTTAAGATTCCACAGCTAGGTGAAATAATTCAATAGTTGTCTCTCATTGTCTGACTGAGTTCACATAATATCCTGACTGACTTTTCATAATATCTTTAAGGTCAGTTCATGCTGCAGCAAATGGCAGGACTTCCTTTTATTTATAAAGATTTATTTATTTACGCATACAGAACTGGGGTACAGGCCAGAGGTGCAGGGGCAGTGAGAGGATTCACCAGAGCCAGAGTGTGGGTCAGAACAGGCTGACTGACGAAGTACACTGCTGAGGGGATCAGGAGAGGTCTGCCGCACCATGTGAATTACCTGTATGGAACGAACTCATGCTGAAGTGGCGTTAGCTTCTTAGTGCTGTGCTTTAACCCTCTGCGACAATAGGGAAGGCCCAGGACTTCCTTTTTCTGCTGAAGAGCATCTGTGTGTGTGTGTGTGTGTGTGTGTGTGTGTGTGTGTCTGTGTCTGTCTGTCTCTTAAATTTTGTATTCATTTTTGCTGCCTTGGACACTTAAGTTGAGTCCCTTTCTTGCTCACTGTAAATATTGCTGCAGAGAACATGCACTACATATATCTCTGAAACAGTGTGCTCATGTTTATGTTCTGTATCATCAGGAGTGAAATTGCTGGATCATATGGTAGTTTTATTTTTAATTTTTATAGGAACTTTTGTACCATTTTCTGTAGTAACTGTACTAATTTACAATCCCACTTAGCAGTGTACATATTCTCTTTTGTCCACATATTCACCAGTTTTTATCTCATCTTTTTAATAATAGCCATTCCACTTGATATGAGGTTATGTCTTATGGTGATTTTGATTTACATTTCCTAATAGTGATGTTGAGTACCTTTTTACCATTTGAAACAGGTAAATGATTGGTTACCTGTTTGTATTGCTGTTTAATTTTATGAATAATTCCAACATAAGAAAAGCATAGAAAATGATGAGATTTACGATATGCCTGTAGTTTTAGTAAATATTATTATAGCTGTACCATCAGTGTCTCAATCTGCCTTTTGAGATTTTTTTTTTATATTTAAGGTCTTACTCCTTCCTCCAAAATAACCACATATGAAATTGGCAATAATTTTTCTCAAGAGTGTATGTGTGCTACTTACATAGATTTATATTACAACCATATAAAGTTTGTATAATTTAGATGTGTAGTATAGTTCCATACTGGTTCTTTAACATATGCTTCTTCGTTTACTTTTTGAGGTCCATTTTGATGAATACAGATCTAGTATAACTTATCTATAGAAGTTGAAGACATATTCTCTTTATGATGGACATTGAAGTTCTTCCCAATTCTTAGCTAGGAGTATTAGTATTGCATTTAATAGTGTTATTTTTGTCTCCTTATCTCATTCATAGGTGTACACACATGGACATGTAAGTGTGCTTATGCACACACAAATAGTAATTTAAGGAGGGAAATAGCTGCTCAGAGGGTTTGCCGATAGATTTTAAATTAGTAAATATTGATAAATTGCTTGTTCCTGGGTTAGTACCATATCAACATTTGGTATTTCATATTTTTAGTTTCTGTCAATATGATAGTTTTCAGATACTTCTGTGTATATTTTGTATTATGCTTTTTGTTTTTTGGTATTTCCATGATCACTAGTGAAACTGAAAATTTCTTCATGCTTGACTCTTGGATTCTAGTTGGTAAATTACCTCTGCATATATTCTATACACCTATCTTGATGTGTAAGAAGCTTGTGTATGTGTGTGTTTGTGTGTGTGTATTGCTACTTTGTCAGTTACATGTTTTGTTAATTGAATTTTTGGCAAATTGCATTGTGGTCATACAAACTGAATTATAACTGAATCTTTTTAGGATTCCATTTTATTTGCTTTTTTTGGCTTTTCAGATATATATTGTATTATAGTGGTTGCTTATTTGTTTTTACTATAATTGTTATTTCATCATACCTTCAAGTATTGTTACCCTACTTCATCTATATTATAAAAACTTTATAATTATCATTTTTTTCTTTCTTTATTGGTAGAAAATTTATTTCTCTTTTTCTCTGCCAACCACTTTTCCCAGGCTCTATGGGGAGATACAAAGTAGATTAGACACTGGAGGAATTACTATGGTAGTGAAAATTGTTATTTAATGTGGCAGAGAAGATGAGAAAGGTCATTATCAGGCAGAAGAACAAGAGAGGGCAAAACCCAGAATGGTTAAGGAGTGTTTGCTTCAGAGAAGGAATGACCAGGATGAAGTTCCCTAACACAATCCAATTCCAGCTCCAGAGCCAGCCATGCTTACTGTGGCGGCCCAGCCCCAGTCAACTTGGTTGCTTTGTCTCTGTCTCTTGAAGTAGCACTGATTTGGAAGTTGCATCTAGGAACTAATGAGGTCAGGGGAACATACGGCTGCCAAGTTACAGAGTCTCTCATCTGTCTCATTAAGCATTGCAGCAGACAGTGATCTACTCAGTAGCTAGGAGGTGCTTCTGACTAAGGAGCAGGTGGAGTCAAGCTTACCTCATATACACATTTTCAGTGAATGAGGGTATATCTCAGGAGAGTAGCTCTCAGTTCAGAGAAGACAGAAGGGCAGAGTTTATTGCCTCTTCTTGTCAGAGTTGAGTATATAGTATGCCACTAGAAGGATGATTATTCGTAGTCAATATGAAATTTATTTAATTTTTATTGAAAATGAAATTTGGCAATAATTCAGTTTACCGTTCCTGCTTTTTGTGATTGAAACTGTTAACAGGTACAGCAAACATATATAAAAGTTGTAATCTTTAGAAGACATTATACAAACAATTCCTACTTTAACCCAAATACTTAGCCCTTTTCAGATGTCATCATTTTTTCTTACAGATCTGAGATTCCATTGACTCATTTCCCTTTTATCTGTATATAACTGTTTTATTGTAGACTGATAATTTTCTATGTTTCCACATAGGAGTCTACTTTTTTCTTTTAATACATAAAGATATTTTCATTTTCTATTACCTAACCATAGTATAAACTTTATCTCTTCAGCTACATTGATATGTATTTGAGTTGGTTCATATATTGGTATTCATTGGTATTCAGTAGTTAATCTCTGAAGATCTTGGTTTCATTTTTCTTCTCTTATTTTATTTAGAAAATTTCCTGGATGTGTTTCATGAAACGAGAGGGATTTTTTTTTTTATGCTTTTACCCTCTCTTATAAACATTATAACCATTGTTTATTTATTCCTACGCTTGCTCTCTATTCCTACGCTTGCTCTCTTTTCTCTAGGATTCCTGTCATGCTTTGATGTGTCTTGTTATCTTGCATATTTCTGGTTCTCTTTTCTTTCATTGTTTTCTCTGAGTAGGCTTAAATAATTTATCTTGGACTATCTTTGACTCCTTATTCATTTCTTCTGTCAGTCCTGTCCACAGCAAACCCACCAAATGTTTTTTAAATTTCATAGTTTGTGTATTTCATTTCTTCTTTCAATTTCTTTTCTGTATAACCCATTATTTTTGCTTGTTCTGTTCATGTTTGTTCCTGTTAGAAAATTTACAGTAATAGTTTACAGTCCTTTTTTCCTCATTCCAGTATCTGAATCATCTGGATGTCATTATTTTACCTGTTTTGTTTCTACTTATCTTTCAGTGTCTTATACTTTTATAATTGTATCTTAGACTTTCTATGTTCAAGAGAGGTGTAGAGACTATAAAAGTAGTCTATCCAATCCAGTGTAGAGAAAGAAATATATTTACTTCTTAATTTGATTATGGATTTTAAAAGTTTTCCTACTAGTGCTATCAGTATTTATTTGATAGTCCTCATTGTGTTCAATGTAAAGAATTAGGAACTATGTAGTTTATAACAATATTCATCTTGTCTGTAAGAATTACGTAGTTTATAATAACATTCATCTTGTCTGTCTTTAATAGTTCACTTTTTGAAATCATAGAATTTTATATTGGATAGTTTTCCAGATACTTTTATACCCCCGGGACATATATCGAGGTAAACTTTTTGTCTCTTTGAGGAATGAAGAGTAAAATTTTTAAAGAAAAGATTGGAATTGAGAACTGGATATTTATTAGGAAAGATAAATTTCAAAGGTTGAGAATATAGGAATTAATTCCCCTAAGACTCTTTATCATTATAGAAACATTCAGAGAAGATATGATATAATTACTCTTGTTAGTGAAATGTTACCTGCTTATTTAATAAGTGGGAAGCCTGAAGGCAAACAGGGGAAGTATGCTAGAATCCTAAAACATTTTTTACTTCCGGTCACAGTGGAAAGTCTTCTCTTTTGTCTTCCTTTCTTCCTGTTTTCCCCACTCCTCTCTGCTCCCTCTTCCCTTTTTCTACTTCCTTATTAAAAAAAAAAAAATCCAGATAATAAATACTTGTTATTTACAAAGTCTAACAACTACAAAGCTTATGGAAAAATCATCAATCATCAGTTTTTATTTCATCAGTACTCTGGATGCTATCTTTTGAAATTTTAATTGTTCTAATTTACCTTTTGTATTTCCAAATAACATGCTTATATTGTTCTCTTTGAAGTTTTATGTAAGGAAACATTTTTTCCCCTCAAATTCGCAGTTGCCTTTCTATTGAGAAACTACTGTAGAGTTAATTGTATTTGGGAAGATGAACTCATGGCATGGTAACTAAACTCATAAAAGGCCAAGTGTTATTGTGAAATATATAAAAATCAATTAGAATAGATATTTTCAAAGATGTAATCTGGAATGCCAAGTAAATACAGATAGTAAACCATGGAATTGGATCAAGAAGAATTATGCAGTTCAGATGTTTAATTTTTTATATTGAGTTCTGGTTAGGCAGAACCCAATTACTTTATGGAGATAATCTTACCTGATCTTTAAAAAAATTGAAAACAGGACAATACAGAAAAATGATATTTAACACAATTTGAAGCATATTCCAGATGGCAGAGATACATTCTTTTGTGACACTTGACTGAACCAGCTGGGACAAATGTGACAGAATTTGCAAGAGCATTGAGAGTGGAAAATTAAGATTCTAAATCTGTATTTCTATTTTTCCCCTATACACAGACACACACACGTATATGTATGTATGTATACATATACGTGTGTGTATTTTTTTTTTCCCACCCCCTAAATCTTTCTCTTCACTCCCTTATTCTGGTATTCTCAAATGAAAATGAGACTAAATGATGGTTGGGCTAAATGATGGTTATATCTTTTATGGAAGCTTTGACAATTGTAAGAAATATTTAGAAAATTAGCTTCTTGGACTTTATTTTTAGTGGTGGGGTAGCTGTCTTTAAGGGATTATACTCATGTTTAGTTTCTGAGATTGTTGTAACAGAGTATCATTGTTTTAGACTTTTTTAGACATTTTTATGTAATTGGCTATTTTCTCATTTTTAAGCACTATCTTGCTGTTTATGTAATTTCCCTTCATATTTAAATATGAAATGAGTTTTATAAATTTGCTGCTTATCTCATTTCTTCTTGAAGTTACTCCTTTAAGACTAAATTATAGAACATGATGCCTTATGCTCAGTGCTTGATGTACTTAATTGATTATAGTTTTCCTTGATCTTGAGGCTTTGGGGTACTTTTCCCTATCCCCTTTTTATAAATATTCTAATAGATAGATTAAAATGAAGTATTCAAATCTATAAGCTTATTTCCTTTCTGCAGAAATGACTTATGTTACTTCTTAGCAGTCTTGACTATATATATTCCTTTTGAACATGTGGTCTTTGCTGTCCAACTAAGTAATCTGTAGACAGTTTTAGATAATCAGTATAAAGAAGTCCTAAGAAGTATTGAGGAACCCAGGACATCTGTCATCATTCTTGAGACACAGAGTCCCGTATGACAGTATAACTCCCTTCTTTGGAATGTCTTAGGAATGTGCCTAGTAAATGCCAGTTTGTTAGGCAATGTATTTTCAAGTCTTTATGATACCATGTTTTATAAATATATTCAGTGTGAAACATTAATACACTTGTATCTGTTAATTAGAATATCAGTGTGATTGTTAGTTCATATTTATTCTCCCTTTTCCTTATATTGCTTTCATATTTGTTTTGACCCTTATACCTTAAAATGCAAAACTTTCTTCCTTTTCTCCATAGACAGACTCTGGGAGTGAGTAGAAGTGGGCATACTTAAATTGTAGTATGGGTAATATTCTTAGTGATTCTTTAAAATTTGATTGATTGATTATTATAATTTTGGGAGTTGTTAAACATAAGTTCCTACAGTCATTTCTAGTGTAAGAGAGGTAGATAAATCTACTCCAATGTCTCTTTTCATACATTTGTGAAATACTCTATCACATAGGTAGTTAATTTTAAGTTCTATTAATCTTATTTATTTTTGTTTTATGTTGGAAGTACTTCAGAGTACCTTACTGGGCTTTTTTTTTTTTTTTTTAAATCTCTTGGTATATAAAAATCAGAATTACATTTATTCATAAATCACCTTATTTTTAGCTTTTTATATTTTAATATATGTTTTTCAGATTCACCTGGAATTTCTCTGTTCTTTGTGTGATTTTTTTTTCTTTGTGTGATTTTTAACAACAAAAGATACAAGTTTGTGGTTTTATTAGTTTGCATGGGAGAGAGGAGGCTAGGACAGATAGCAGAGTTTCCCATAAATATATTTTCAGCATAGTAGATGAGAAATATGGTTTAAAATACCTATTTCTTAAAATTAATTTTAGTTAGTTTTGGCGGAAAATTACTTGCTTTTAAAAACCCTAGTTAGCAATAGGAAAACTGACTAAAGCAATTAATAGACTTAATAAAGTCTGATTAAGTAACAGACTAACTTAAGGGACGAAGGAAGTTGTTTTATACTGATTATACTGTGGTATATTAAAGAAAACTTTGAATTCATAGTTATAATTTTAAAAGAACAATTATAATTTTCTATTATAGGAATCACATGCAGCCCAACTACAGATCCTTATGGAATTCCTCAAGGTTGCAAGAAGAAATAAGAGAGAGGTATATTTATTTTGTGTATTTACATAATGTCTTATTTACTTTTGTTAACTATTTCCACTTTACCCCAGTCTTGTAACAGTGTTCCAAACTAAGTAATTTATTTAAACATCTAAAAAGCAATTGAGTTTTCTTAAGCCTTTGTTTAACTACTTGATGCTTAAAAAAATCTCTTGTGGGATTTTACATGTTTCTGTGTCCTTTAGACTTTGAACTCATTGAGAAGTTTAGTGCAGTGAAAATTATCTGACAATGAATGTATAAATGAATCAGTTAAGTGAACATTTCAAGTATAAGGGTGTCTGGGGGTTAAATGAAATCGCTGGTCATTATCTGTGTCCTGAATTATTTAGTATTTTCAGTGGTCCCTGAGGTCTTTTTACTACTTCTTTTGGGGCCTATTAATACTTGCAACAAATTGATTAGAAATTTTCTCAGGTAATAAGGATATGACAGATAACCGTAAAAGAGGACTAATGGTTCTGAGGTTTTTACCTTATGACTAAGCTAACATGTAAACCTATCAATTTCATAGATTCTGATAGAAAATTTAAAAAGATACAGGTTTATTGTTCATGGCACATCTTGCAGCAGTAGCTTCATATTTGTGTCAATTCCCCTGATCCCAAGTACCACAAGGGTGATGCAGAGATGAGCCAAGGTGGATGCTGCACATATAATTGATTTGTGGTTAGAACCAAGGAACCCTAGCTTAAGAAACCTCAGTCTTTTAAAGACATTTACTAGGAAACCTGTCCAGTCTTTGCCTTGTAGGGAAACATGATTTTCATTTTGTTGATTGGAAAACAAATCTGCCCTCTATCCTAGAAGCAGTCACTGTTTCTGTGTTTATACAAGTAGTTTTGGAAACATGTTAAAAAAGATAGTCCTGAATAAAAACTGCCAAAAGATGTGTGGAAATGAGAGAGCTCAGTGGAGAATTGTTCACCAGCAATAACACCTTCATGATCCTGTTTGTATCTTCTCTGATGTGGTACCTGGAGAACTCCAATAATAACCTTTTATGATACTGCCTTGATCACACAGCTCCTAGTATTAGTATTTATATTTTTGTTATTAAACATCTGGGTTAATTGTGCTGTAGAATTTTTCAGTTTGGTGTCTTACTGTAGTCAGTTTAATTAAGAAATATACTAGTTCCAAATACTTCTAGATGTGGTGTCTCCTTGTGTACTTACAATTATTGTTAATACATTTTAATTTTCTTTTTGTATTCATGATTGAATATTTCAGGTTTAATTACTCTGGGACTCTGGGAGCATAGTTCACAAATTTAAAAAATTTGAAGCTAAAGCATAATAAAATAAATTTACTTGGTTAGTCTCAAACTGAATATTATTATTAAAGGCCTTATGTCTTATAGATTATTTAAGTAGCTGCAGACAGGAGACCTGCTTTTGAGATTCTTTTACTAAGTTCAACATTCACTCTTTGAAAAGTGAGCATGTGATTTCATGCTTTTAATTGTGTATGATGAGTCTTGGTTTAAATATTGCTGTATTCCCAGCAAGGATATTAAATCTGCTTTTTAGATCTTACATGCTTATTTGTTCCAGTGTCACATCTTACTGGTAATTTACGGCTGCTAGAACCTTACATTTAATTTTTACTTTTGATTTATTTTTTCCTACTGCTTCACTTTGAATTTGAGGAGAAAGTAGTATTCAGGACACATAGACATTTGCATTTGTTATGTATTACTCTGTAATAAATTAATTTAGTGGCTTAAAACATAGATATTTATTATCTTATGTCAGGAATCTTGTTGAAGTATAAATGAATACTTTGACAAAGGTTTCTTGCCAAAAAGCATTAAAGGTGTTGGCTATGGCAGCATTTATCTCAAGATTGAACAGGATATGAACCCCTTCCAAGCTTACTTACTAGCTGTTGGAAAGACTTAACTAATCTTTTGCTATGGGGGGGTCTCTCATAGGCTAGCACACTACATGTCAGTTGGCTTCCCTTAGAGGAAGTAAGTAAGAAAACAACAGAAGGTATTGAATATTCTAGTCACATGCTTTTTTGTAATTTAATCTTGGAAGTTACATCCTAACATGTATGCTCTTTCTGTTAATTAGATCTAGCCCACACAAAAAGATTTACACAAGGGTGTGAATTCTAATATGTGAGGGTCTTTGGAGGCTTTCTTGGAGCTTCCCTATGACAGCATTTAATAAAAACATGTATTAAAATGAGCATGTTGTTTTTCAAATTAGTTTGTGTTTTATGCAACAGTCAGATATATGTGCAGATTTGAATAATTGATTTCAGCATTTGCCTTACATTTAATTTTACTTAATTTCAAAATATGCTTCTAGATGTTTTTAGCACCTGTTTACTATTATAGGACAGTTTGATAAATCTTGGCTTTTGGTTTTATGTGGAATTTTAGTAAGTTGAAATTTACAGTTTTTTTATGAACTAAAACAGAAAAGTCATAAAAACAAATACACAATTTAAAGAATCATAAGTGGATGGAGTAACCATCCATACAAATTTCATCTCAATTCACCAATATATTATTCAAGGACTCCTGGGCAGATTGTTGACTACCCTTTCTAGACTATCGTTATCTTCCTTATTTCTTAAATAGTCAGTCAGTCAGTCACTTTACTGTTTTCCTTTATTGTTCTTATAAACATAAGTCTCTATTTTGACTTGATATAAATGTACTCAAAGATATGTAATCTTTTGTTCGTCAGTCACTTTACTGTTTTCCTTTGTTGTTCTTATAAATATAAGTCTCTCTTTATTTGGACTTGATATAAATGTACTTGAAGATATGTAATCTTTTGTTCGTGTCCTTTTGGCTCAATGTTAAGATTTATCCATATTTTTGTACATAACAGCAGTGGATTCTTTTTTTAAATTTAGGATCTTGTTAGTAACTACCTCATTTTTGTTATTAGTGAACTTTTTTTTTTTTTTAAGATTTATTTATTTGTGCATACAGAACTGGGGTACAGGCCAGAGGTGCAGGGGCGGTGAGAGGCTTCACCAGAGACAGAGTGGGGAGCAGAACAGGCAGATCGATGAAGTACACTGCTGAGGGAGCAGCGGGTGGTCAGGAGAGGTCTGCCACGCCATGTGGTCACCTCCGGGGTAGGCGGGAATCGAACTCATGCAGAAGTGGCGTTAGCTTCTTAGTGCTGTGCTTTAACCCGCTGCGCCACAAGGGAGGGCCTATTAGTGAACTTTTAAGTTGTTTTTGTTTTGGCACTTTTCAAAACAATGTTGCTGTAGTCTCTTATTTGTATATAGGTCTGCATTCGCATACATATTGGTATGCAGAAGTGAAATTAATGAGTCATAGGTATATACATCCATGTATGCATGGATATATACACATTTCTTCAAATTTGATAGCTAATGCCTTACTGTTTTCTTAAGTAGTTGTTTTAGTCACTATTCCCACTTTGTGTGAGTGTTCCTTATTATTGTACTGTGTTCTTGTCAATACTTGGTATCATTAGACTTTCCCTAGGGTTGCTAATCTTAAGGTTTTGTATTAGTATCTCTTTGTAGTTTTATTTTGCATTTCCATAATGGTAATGAAATTGAGCATCTGGTACTATTTTTAGTAGCTATTTGGATTTTGTGTATGTGTATGTACTTGTTTTAAGGCTTTTAGCATCTTTGTTGATTGTCTTAATGTTTTGTTTATTATATATTCTAGATAAAATTCTTTATACTATCCATTATTTATCTATGTATCCTCCATTGAAAATAATTTTCCCACTCATTAGGCTGCTGTTTTCATTGTCTTAATGATGTCATTTGATGAGCAGATATTTTATTTGCCATTAATAGTCAAAATTGTTAGTCTTTTTTGCTATAAGCAATTTTGTGTCATATAAAGCATTTTCCATTGGAGGTCATGAAGACACTTTGTTATATTAACTACTTAAAGGTGTATTAATTTTTCTTTGACTTTCAGATCTGTAACCCACTGGGGAATTCATTAACTGTGAAATGTAAGAAATAAGGAAATTTTATAAGGAAGCTTATCTGGTTTTCCACACTTCTATAGTAAAGATGTTCATCCTTTTTCCACTTCCTCTCACATACCCTTTGTCATAAGTCATGTGCTTCTATATTTGTGTGTGTTTCTAGACTCCCTTTTCTACTCCATTGGTCTATTTGTCAGTCATTTTAGCAGTACCACATTGTATGAAAGTAACTTACAGTTGTCTTTTGGATATTCTCAGCTACTAGTGGCTTTTTTGTATTTCTTTGTAAAGTTTAGAACTGGTGGGTACATTTCCATGGTAAACCTGCTGTTACTGTATTGGGATTTCTGTGAGTCTCCAGTTCAGTTGGAGAGACTATTATCTTTATAGTCTCCTAAATCCATGTATTTGGTATTTCCACATATACAGGTATTTCCCTATATACAGGTCCTCAAGTATGTCCTTCACAATTTTAATATTTTTCAGGGTATTATTCCTTCACATCTTGATATTTGTTCTGAGGTCATCAATCATTTTTATGAGTTTGTAAATGAAGTCTATGTCTTTAATTTCATTTTCTTACTGTTTGTTGCTGGTATATAGAAATAGTTGGTTTTTACATATGCAGTTTTTTTAATATCCAGCAAATTTGATAAACTCAATTCTGATAATTTGAAGACATGTTTTCTATATACACATCATCATCTACAAATAGTAATATTTTAGTTTCTATCTTTATGATCCTTATATCTTTTATTTATTTTTCTTGTCTTACTCTGCTGGCTAGGACATCCGGTACAATGATGAATAGAAGTGGTGATAGCTGGGCATCCTAGTCTTGGTGCTGATCTCAAAGTGAAAGCTTTCGACGTGTCACCATTAGGTATGATTTTTTTTGTAGGTTTTTTTTTAAGTAGGTATTCTTTTATCATTCAAGGAAGTAAATTTCTATGCCCACTTTCCTAAGCAGATTTTTTTTCTTTAATAATGAGTGGGTGTTGAGTATTCTTGTAATATTTGTGCATTAGAGATGATTAGTTTTTTTCCCCCCTTCTGTTAATGTGAATAATTACTGGTTTACTATTAAAAAGTGAATCAACTTTGCACCTAAGATGGGCAGCAGTTCTGATTTGCCCAGGGATATCTTTATCACTGAATGTTCTGTACTCTAAGGAGCTCCACCAAGATGGTTGTTTTCTCTATTTGTATTCCTTATGTAAACCAGTCTTGTCATGATTATATTTCTTTTGTATCTTTGGCTTGCTGTTATTTTGTTTAGGATTTTTGCTTCTATGTTCATGTCCTATAATCTTTATTCTGACACTAATCTTGTCCAGTTTTGCTATAAAGGTTGCTAGTTTTATTAAGTTGGGGATTATACCCTCCTTTTCTATTTCTTGGAAGAATTTTTGTACTCTAGAAAGAATGTCTTTGCTGAATGATTGAAGAACTTAATGGAGCAGTAGTTAAGTTTATAGTGGTTTTTGTTTAACTTTTGAAGTGTTATAATTTTTCAGTTGTTATCTATTGTCTAAGTTTCCTGGTATGAGATTTTCTTAATATTAAGTTTTTAATGCTTCCAAAGTTTTTAGAGGTGCATTTGATCTTTGGTTTTATTTACTGGTGCTGTCTTCTCTTTTACTTGATGGGTTCTTTCTAGGAATATATCAGTTTTACAAGTCTTAATCAGAAACACCTTTTGACTTTATGTTTTGTATTTTAGTTTTCCATTTTAGTAATCTATACTTTGTTATTTCCATTCTCTTGTCTTTTGTTTCTTTGTTACTTTTCTGTTAAGTAAGCTGTATATATTATTTTGCAGATTTCCACTCCCTAATGTAGGTTTTTAAGACATAACTTTCTTATAGCTGTATTTTTTATTTTGGAATGTAGTTTGTAATTTTCATTATAGCTTGTCTTAAGCTTGTGGGCTATTTAGAAATGAATTTACTACTTGAATTTTGGTAGCTGACTAAATTTTGAAATATTTATACCTGAAGTGAATATAGTTTTTGTAATTGCATGATGTAATGTAAAATTTGTTAAATGTATGCTGAAAATTTTCTGCATTCTTTTGAGTCTTTGTTTCTTTGTTACATCAATTACTGAATCATAGTTGAGTTGAGTTTCTTGTAGATAAAGAGATTTTTTTGTACACTGTCAGGCTTAGTCTTTTAATTGTAATATTAAGTATGTGCATGTTTGTGGGATTTGTGGCATGGCAGAATGGATAATAAAGCTTCAGTTTGCCTTTCATATAGTTAAATATGCTTCACTTTTGGTAGCAATTCTTACAGAGTATATGTGTGTTTAGACTTCTTTTATTTTAAATTTTTTAAAAAAGATTTATTTATGTATACAGAACTGGGATACAAGCCAGAGGTGCAGGGGTGGTGAGAGGCTTCACTGGAGACAGAGTGGGGAGCAGAACAGGCTGACTGACTAAGTACACTGCTGAGGGGAGCAGCAGGAGGGTTAGGAAAGGTTTGCTGCGTCATGTGGGTCACCTCCGGGGTCAGGGATTGAACTTATGCTAAAGTGGCTTTAGCTTCTTAGTGCTGCATTTACCCGCTGCACCACCAGGGAGGACCCTAACTTCTTTTTTAAAAAGAGCATTTCATAGTAAAATTTAGAAGAAAGTTTATCATTCCCCATTTACCTTCTGTCATCAGATGTGCATAGCCTCCCACATTATTAACATCCCTTAATACAGGCTATGTTGTTCATAGCTTTTGAACCTACGTTGATACATCATAATTACTCAAAGCCCATAATGTATACTTTAGACTTTACCTTTATGTATACTTTACACATAAAAGCTCTTGCTTTCGTATGTTCTATGAGCTTAGGGATATGTATATGACATGTGTCCACTATTATATAATATATAGAATAGTTCCACTGCCCGAAAATTCCTGTTTCCTTGTTAGATCAAGGAAACAGCATGTCATTTCTTTCCATACATCCAAATCCTGGGAACTGCTGACTTTCATTATATCTATAGTTTTTTTTCTTTTCTAGACTGTTCATAGGGTTGGTATGATGCAATAGGTAACCTTTCAAATTGCCTTTTTAAATTTAATAATAAGCATTTAAGTTTTTTTTTCACTGTTCCCCCCCCCCCCCATTTGAAACCACATTTCTTCTTGGCCATGAATAATACTCCATTGCCTGGATGTAATGCTCTATACCCATTTAGCTTACAGAGGACATTCTGTTTGTTCTGTTTCCAAGTGTTGTTAATTAAGAATAAATGTGCCATAAATGTGTTTATGCTGTTATATGTGTGTGGATATACATTTTCAGTTATGTAAATACCAAGGAGTATGAATATTAGATCATATGGTAGAGTATTTCCCACCAACAGTGAATGAAAGTTCCTCTTGCTCCATCCTTGTCAGCAAAAATCTTAGTGTACTAGATTTTAGAGGCTCTACTAGTGGCATTTTATTGTTTTAATATGTTAAATTTTGCTGCTCTTTTTTTTTTTAGCTAATGTTTTTCTGAGAATATTTTAAGAATCCTTGTTTAGTTTATAATATATTAGATGACTTGAAATTTTCTTGGCAACAATAATATTCAGTAATTTTATTAACTTCTAAAAAAATAAGGTACTGAGTATAATATTTTAGAATTTTTTTATCAAATCATGAAGATCAAATAAATGAATGTCAATGATACTTCATAGATGAAAGCTAGTATCAATAAATGGGATTCTTTATTTTGAATTCTTATGAGACTTTTCAACTTTAAATATAAACTTTAAATTTTCATTGGGTGTTGGCACAGTGTGCTATGTTCAGAGAGTACTTGATATTGATGTGCTTTAGTTTAGTTCTGGACTTAGTAACATTTCTCTACTTCATGTACTCTTTGTTAATTATTATTTTTCATAGCCCTAAAATTCATGAATGTATTAAGTGAGGCAAATTTTACTGAGTTTATTCATTCCCAATTTGTGATCAGTAACTCAATGATTTCAGAATATATTTGTGGACTATTTCTTGCATCTCTAAACTATTCTTGGACTTTTGAGTCATGCTTTTTATTTAAATTCTGTCCAGGTTGTGAAATGTGTTTGTAGGATGAATTTTATCTATTTCTTCTCTTAAGTGGGTTTTTATTTTTTGGTCTTCTGTTTTCTAGTACTATAATGTTTTGCATTTATGCCTGAAAGGAAAGCATATGCTTCCTTTATCACTGTACTCTCCATACTCTGGCTACCAAATGTGTGGGTGATTTTTCCACACCCAGCTAGATTCTCTAAATTGAGTATCCTACAACTGACCTAAATTGAGTATCCTACAATTCAGTTCAGTTCTTACACACCACCCAGAATGAGTGTCATATTTTACAAGTTGATAACGTGGTCCCACAAGATTGAGATGCCACTTTTTATAGTAGTCACAAGTTTGGGCTGTTATCTGTACTATCTTGATTGTCCAGTTATAAATCAGAGGTTCCTACTACCCTCTTCTTGGGCTTGATAAATTTCTGGAATGTCTTAAAGAATAGGGAAACATTTTACTGACCAGATTACCAGTTAATTATAAAAGGATGCAATTTACAAACAACCACATGGAAGAGATGCAGAAGATGTAGATTGTGGGAAAGGGAACAGAACTTCTATGATCTCTCAGGTGTGACACCTTCCCAGCATCTCCATATGTTCACCAACCTAGGAGTGCTTCGAATTCCTTGAATTAGGTTTTTTTTTTTTAAATTTTACTTTGTTTGAGATGAAGTCTTATTACATAAGTGTGATTGGTCATTGGTGCTTAAACTCAGGTTCCAGATCCTCTTCCTCCGCTGGACGTTGGTGGGTGGAGTTGCAAGTTATAACCCTCAAATTCTAGGTTACTTTCTTGAAAACCAGGTCTTATCTGGAAGTTTTAGGGGATCCCTCAGCCATAAACCATCATATCACCTTACAGAAAGACACTCATCATCAAGGGTTGCAGGAGTGACCAGAAGCCTGAATGTAGGCCAATATATTTCTCATTATATATCACAATGCCCTAATAATTTATAGCTCCAAACCTCTTCAGAATTTTATTTTCAAATGTTAAGTATCTCAAATTTAATGTGTTTTCTAAATACCTGACATTTCTCCACTCTTCTTAAAAATTTTAATTTATTGATCATTTTTCAGACTTTCTCATGTAGATTACATCATTTTGCTTTATACCCTGTCCATGTATCTATTTGGGTAGCACTGTGCCCTATCTTTTTAATTTTAAATTGGACCATATGAAATTGCAGGCTTTAGAAGTTTATTAAAATGCTTTGAATATTGGCAGTTTTATAGAGTTCACTTGATAGCAACCTCCTTAGATTATAAATGTGTTACTCAACAAAATTTTGGGGTATTATGAGGATGGAATATTACCAGAGATTAGGACAGAAGAGTTTAAAATATTTTTCCAGCATTTCAGGTGCAGGAGTGGAATGGACATTATTAATTTGATTTTAATTATGTATTTTGTATGAAGTATTGTCTGTCTTTGAATGTTGATGTTATAAATGTTTACCTTCATCTTTTTAAAATGTATATTTTTAAAGCAGTCATAGTAAAGACCCCTAGTTAAGACCCCTCAGCATTTGTTTTAAGTAGGAATTTAGAGAATAGAGTTTTAAGGTTACTAAGTAATAATGGTTTGCTGAATTGAAAATGAAGATCACTGGGGTTGAAAATGCCTATGAACAGAAAATGAAAGGCTTTAGTGATGGTAGAAAATAGCTGGATATATATAAATAGTTAACATTAGTGATTTGATTGCTTATTGAACCAGACTAGAGAGGTTTTTGTCTTCAAAATTTTATTGATTTGTCATTCGTTTGGGAATATAGTTTCACACTTGAACATGTGCACATATTTCACATACTGTCTACCAAGCCTCTGATGCAAAGATACTATTACATTTCTCCCCTATCTCTCTGCACTCCTTGCACATCCTTTTTGATAACCACTTTATTTTTCAGAGTCTTAGATTAAGTTTTGTTACATTTTGTGGTTTGTTTACTTTAGTTGTTTATATTCCACAAGTGAGAAAAGCTGTGGTAGTTGTCGGTCATGTCCTAACTTATTTTACTTACCATAAATCACCTCAAGATCCATCCATACTGTCCATACCCATCTATACTTAATCTTTTTTAAAGCTGAGTAGTATTCCTTTGTATGCATTTCCTTCAGTTTCTTTATATCTTGGGTTATTAGAGTGACTCTTCTGTTACAGTGGAAGACTGTTGGAAATGGCCAGGAAATACAAAAGTGTTAAGTTCCTACTTGTTCTCTGAAACCTGTGGCATGAGAGATTTATCAGTTGACCAGTACTTATTTGAAAGAATTCCAAGATGTACTGTATCTGAGGAAGAGCAAGTTTTCAATTTTAAGGTTATTGTGTGAAAAATTTGAGGGTAGAGGAAAATTCATTAAAGTAGATGGAAAAGTTGAAGACACTAGAGAGTGCTAATCACTGTTTTCATATTTCCCTACACTTATGTGAGCACGCATGGGTGTCTGTGTGTGCGCGCACACAATCTTTTCTCCTTGGCTTGGGGCTATGGCTCTTTGCAATTTTCTAGTTAACACAGGACTGTACCCACCTTTGTTCATAGCTCAAACATTGATGTCTTCTAGCATCTTGTTTTTGTTCTTACCTATTCTGATATTACTGGTTGACATTGTGTGATTATCCTCCTTTATCATAGCTTTTATGCCTTGTCTTTCTTACCCTGCTTATTCAGTTTTTCCTCACTCTTTTCCACCTGACAAAAGTTTATTAGTTCTTTAAGGTTCCACTTTAATTTCCGGTCTAATTTTAGTTATCCAGTTATTCCTCCCCTTGGAATTTCCATCTAGGTTAGGAGTACTCTGTTTCCTTCATTTTTTTGGGTGTGTAACATATCACAGTGTTCACAATGCTTTTTCATCTGTTGGTTTGCTTGTCATCTTCCCTGGAATTAGTTCCATGAAAGCAAGCATTGTAATTTTCTAAATCTTGTTCTTCTATTTCTTAGCAAATTGATCACTATTGGTAAATTTGAATTAATCATTTTTTTCTGTTATCAATTGTATACACATATTGCCACAGAAGAGATAGTGTGTGCTAAAGTTTTTATACCTTAAAAGTCTATTTATTCTCTAAGCTTAAATGTGCAGTTTCCTTTCTTTTTTCTTTTATTGTGGATTCCCTTGGGCTAATATTTCTCAGCTTTCAGCTAGTGGACTTGTTGGGTGAAGATACATGACTTGTAAACTTTATCTGTTTTTACTGCTATAGAAATATAGAGCATGTATACCACAAATAATCACCTAAAATCATGATAATTTCAATAGGTTCCATGAACAGATACTTGTAGAGTATGCACATGTAAAAGATGTGATAGAGTTCATAATAAAAGTGTGTTCACCATAAAGTATTTATCCTTACTGGTATTAAATAACAAAAATTGAACAATAAAGTATTATGTTCAACAAATAACATAGCTTACTGGTTAGCAGCATAAATTTTGGCACAGGAAACTTAACCTTGAGTTTAACTCCAGTACTGCCACTTACTTGGTGATGATCTTGAGAAGATCATTTAATCTTTCTGTGCTTTTCCTACCGTTTCATACCTGGCAATATATATTCAGTAAATATTCATTATTGTATTTTACATTTTAAACATTTGGTTTCGTAAATTGGGTTAGAGTAAGGTAGTGCTATATAAATGGTGATAGATATTTAAGTTGGTGTAGTGTTTCTAAAAAATCAGTTTTGTTTTATATAGTGAAAATTTTTTAACTCTAATTCCTTTTGTAGTAGTATTTTTAAAAATTATTTATGCATAGAAAAACTAGGGTGCAGGCCAGAGGTTTATGTTGGAGTTGGGGGGTAGGGAGAGGGTTCACCAGAGACAGAATAGGGAACAGAACAGGTAGTTACTTTACTCTGTTAAGGAGAACAATAGGTGAGAAAAGTGAGGTCTGCTGTGCCATGTGGGTTAGCTCCCGGACTGGGATCAAAGTTGGGCTGCAGTGGCTACAGATAGCTTATGACATCACAGTACTGAGACTTAATCTCTTGGACACCAGGGAGACCCCATTTTTTAGTAATTGCAATAAAATTTCAAGTACAAGCTCATGTACCAGAATTACTTTTCATTACTTGCAAACAAATTCTAGTGAGAAGGGAATGTCTAAATATATTGATACTAAAATATTTGTATTTTAATGACATGGAATAAGGTTGTGACGTAGTAGGTAAGATGGCAAAGGTGTACATGCTCTCTTTAATATGGTAAAGTCTATTAAGAGAAAAATGTTAAGTTGTGAACTTATGATTACATCGGGGTTAAGGATCTAACCTGAGGCTAATTTTATTTTTAAAATGGTTTTAACAGCTGAAATACTGTCATTATGAAGTAGTTTGAAAGTTCTTTGGATTTTTTTTGTAAGTCATATTATCATTGTTTTTCAGCTTTAATCTTTTTATTATAAAATCCTGTATGAAAGAAGTACATTTTAGTTTTCTAAAATATTAAATCTTTACACTTGCATTTTTAACATGGAGACTATCAGAGCTTTTTTGCCTATGGTTTTCCACTCTTACAGCTTACCATTATACCCAGTTTTCTAGAAATCATCTTCCAGAAGTGAAACTATTTATCATTGTAGTGGTGCCGTTATGGTTTGGTTTAGGCTTTTTCTTTTCTTTTTTTTTATCAACAGCAACTGGAACAGATCCAGAAGGAGCTAAGTGTTTTGGAAGAGGATATTAAAAGAGTGGAAGTAAGATATCAAGAATTTCTCACATCTCTAGTGATTTTTCAGTTCCATAAAATTGACATTTTTCCCTTTAAAATTTTGCATTAAATTTATGGGATTCATCTTTGTTATGTAGAAAGCAACAGATGTTGCTTTAATTTTATTGAGCGCATTTTTGTAGAAAAAAAATGACCACTTTCTTTATGATAAAATGTACTCTGATTTGTTTTCACAGTGTTTTATTGCCATAATTATTCTCAGGTAAATTGAAAACAAGCAAACAAACAAACCAATTTTCTTGGTGTGCCATCATATTAACTTAAATCAACTACCATAAAACCTTATTAAATGTTTGTTATAATTCCATTCTTATGTAATTTTAATGACTATTGTAAATTATTAGGTAAGGTTAATTTTTTTTCACCCTTACTTCAGTTTAATATGTGTTATGAATTATATACCTGTTAAGATTTTCTTTTGCTAATACATAGAGCATGTCAAATGATAGTAAGTTTAGTATTTAAGTATCCTACATGTGTGGCATTCTGTAAGCATAAATTATTCAATAATAGTTGATTAGGAGGCCTTATATAAAAATTAAGTTGTTATTTTCAAGAAGTAGTATAGCATAGTGATGTAACAACATAAATTCTGCTGATTTTAACCTCAGTGCTACAATTTGCTGAGTGATTTTGGACATTTAACCTTTCTGTCAATCTACCTCTGGATTAATGATCAGTTAAAGTCATTATTAAATTAAACTAATGTTTGAATGAAGAGCATTATTACTTAATGTTTGCAAGATGTATTTTAAAAAGAGAAAACATATGCTGTTCTTCTGTATCTTAGAGAGTTGAACCTAATTATATGGTTAACACAGTGTCATACCAGAAACATTACTAATAGATTTCACCTGCATTAGTGATTAGATATTTCTTTGTTGTTACACTGTCCTCTTTTAAAATATTTTCATTTGTCTTTTCCTACATTTAGTGGCATTATTAGTATATTTATTAAGAAGTTTTTAGTTCTTTAAGATCATTTATTGTGGAAAGGCTTGTCTTTTAAAACTTTTTAGTTATATATGCTTTTATGTCTGTAGAGTAGATACCTTAGGAAATTTGGATGTTGACACAGAAAGGGACCGATAAAATGTTGGGATTAGAAAGGAATATATCTCATTTTGATTTAAAATCACCTGTTTTGAAGTGTCTACTGTAACTCAAATAATTGTGCTTTCAGGAAATGAGCGGCTTGTACTCTCCTGTCAGTGAGGATAGCACAGTGCCTCAATTTGAAGCTCCTTCTCCATCACACAGGTACAAAACTTCACAGTTAAAATTGCTTAAGAATTTTGTTACAAAGTGCACATATGTTACTAGTCCTTGTGAGCATTTTCCATGTAATGTACAAAACCCTTGAGAAATTACTTTTGGATATGATCAAGAAATGAAATTTAGATGGCCCATCTGTTTCCTTAATGCTTTAAATTTTAATGCCAAGCATAATTAGTGAATAGAATATTATCATATAATGAATTTACTATTGAATTAAAAGTTTGGTGAATTTCTTGAAATGATAGTAGCTTTTCAGTTAAAATCAGATAAGATTAAAATCTAACATGAAATGTTCTCAAATATTAGGGAAAAATTTTATAAAGTACAACCTTTGTCTTTTCTTTATCTAGTGACGTTTCTCAGATTTAAGACAGTTCTAGATTTCCCTAGTATTTTATTTCAGTTCCCTTTATAAATTTCATTAAGGCTTCTCTTCTATATGCTCTATTAACATATTGACCCAGAAAGGGACTGAAAAAATTTGAGATTACAATAGGCTACTAGATTAAGATAATATGTAGTTACCGGGCAGCCTAGAACCAGAACAAGAGATTAGCACTGGTCTTCAGAACCTGTGTCAGTTCAGGAACACTATTGTAGGTCTAGCTTGGTATAATATGGGCAGAGGGGGTCCTTAGCATTCTTGGAGGTTGATATTTTTTCCAAGAATTGTTTTATGGAGAATTCTTGTGAATTCAAATTTATTTTGTCATGACTTTAGCAGTATATTCAACTTGTTTTCCTCCAAATTCTATTTATTTTAAAACACTGGAAATGATTTAGTCTGTGAGATATTATTTTCAGCTTAGCATTTACTTCCAGGTATACATGGGATCTTTCTTAATGGGATATTTATTATATAAGTGCATGAAGGCAAGCAGAAGTTACCATTATCAGAAAAAACTTATGCACTGAGAATTCTCATTTTATTTTTATATACCTCTTTGTTTAATGTTAACATTTCTTTGCCTCTACTCTCTTGAGCTCTTTGTTAAAACAGTCTCTCACTGATGAATTTTATTAACATGTGGCTTATATAGGGCATTTTTGAAATTGTCCATCAGATGCCTCTGATACGTTGGACACTATTCCAGTTGTGGATACTATTGGGAAGGTCTCTGTTCTTATAGAGCTTACTTGTTGGGATGTGTATGTGTAGAGACTGGCACAAATATTGTTGATACATAAGCAAATATGTATGTAGTAGTACTACATGGTATGTAAGTAGTACCATAGGAAGGAAAAATAGGCATAATAGGGGTTTGCCAAGAGCATTCTATCTTAGTTTGGATAGGAATATGGAAAGTCATGAAAGTTTTGAGCAGGATCTGATTAGATTTTAGTACATTTACTGGAGTTTTCATATAGAAAATAGAGAATCTGTTTCTCTCTGTCTTTGGGAGCTGGGAGGATTGTTAGGAAGAATTACAGCAAACTAGAAGAGAGAGTAAAATAAAATAGCATATCTTAAAAAAGATAGAGGATTCATGTTTATAAAAACATTGCTTAAGATTTCCTTAATTTCTGTATGCAATGAAATTTTGCAGAGTGAGCCTGATAAAGAACTGAAAAGGGAAAATGGGCAAACATGATATTTTTGTCGAAAGAGTATTTTATATTTTTTAAAAGCAAGTAGTTTGACTGTTATTTAGGGTTTGACATAGTTATTTGCAAATAATTATGTACCCTTGAAAAATGACCCTTAAGATTAAAGTGTGAAATTAAACATACTAAGGAAGTTATGTTATACTATCAACATTTGACTTTTAAGAGATGGCCTGTAGTTACAATTACAGTTCCCTCCTTATCCCCCATAATTATTGCCTTTGTTATTTAAATATCATACAGTTTCATTTTTATTCTCTGTTGTGCCATATTGGTTTCTCCTTTAATTAAGCAGGCTTACTTTAAAAAGTCCTTTTCTGTAGATTATTTTATAATGAGGACTTTTATGTTTATGGTCATTGAATCCTTTACATAGACTGGGTTTGTATTTATATTCTTTTATTTTTAGTGAAAAGAAAAGCAAAAGACAGTGTTAACTCTTCCTTCTCCCTCCATCACCATTTTATTTTCTGTTGACCATGATTAGCTGTAATGACAATTTTTACTAGATCTTTTCTTGCTTCCTGTTTAAATCCTCCTTATCATATAGATCCTAGTAATGGTCTTTTTACTGTCCTCTTGAAGAGCATGGCCAGAAATTTCATTTTGTTTCTTTCATGCATAAAGACTTTTCCATCTAAATTGGTTGAGATCCAAATCTTCTGCAAGGTCTTCCATAAGCACCTAAATCTGACCCTACTGTGTTTGCGTTTTAGAATTGATCTCCTAAATCAGATGTTAGTATATTTTATATTGTTTATACTGTTCCTTTTGTCTGGAAAACTTCAGGATTCATCTCTTAGCTGTCTTTTCTTCAACCTCTTAATCTTCAACTAAGGGTGAGCGTATTCTAGTCTTTGTAACATGCTATTTCCCTCATAAACAAAGGGGAAAGGAGAGGAAAAGCTAGAATTAATCACGGTTGTGTGTGTGTGTGTTTTTTTTTTTAAGATTTCTATTTTGTTCTTGCTTCTGTATTCCATGTACTAGCTTACGTGTAGTTTGCATGCCCTACTCCAGTTCTGTGAATATTGGGTATTTCTTACACTCCCATGTTTCCTTATGTGAACACTTATACACAACTGGACTTAATGTGTTCTGAATCAATATATGTCTAACCTAGAATATGTATCATTTCCATTGTTCATGAAACTAAAAAAAAAAAAAAAAACCACACAAATACAAAACTACCAGGCAGGCTTCATTGGATGGGGATGGAGTTGAGTGTGGCTATTTCTATGAAAAATGTGTTGTAGTTTTGCTTACATGGCCTTAATCCAGTGCAGATTTCTCAGTTTTCTAATTAGCTCAAACCACAGATTGTTGCTATCAGGGCCTTATTATTTTCCTTTAGATGGTGTGGAAGAAAATCTATACAATTCTTAATTTTCATTTTATCTTTGCATATGCAATTTATTCAAATATAGTTTGTACTTTATTGTTACATAGCTGTTTGTATCAAATTGCAAATAAGAGATTGGTAGACAGTTTTTTGTTTGTTTTTTTTTACTTGTTTACTTGTTTACATATACTCCTCTGGCCGCATATGATCCATTTCATTCTTCTAGAGTATTATTAATACATTAGCATTTGAACATAAAATTCAGCTCAAACATAAACATTTAAGAAATGGAACGGTTTTGTCATACTTCCTTCTTGACAATGACAGTGATGATTTTGTTTAAAGTATATTTAGGCCCAAACACCTAAATTCTAAAGTTCAGATTTTTGTCTTTTCACGCTTTTACCAGTAGCTTTGCTAATAAATTTTTAAATTATTTCGGAAATGTGGGGTTTTCTTTGCAATTATTATCTCATTTAGCTTTATTCTTTGTTTTAAATCAAGTACTTTAGAATTGTTAGCTCTGTGTTTTCAGAACCTCACCAAACTTAGTTCTAATATAGTTAATTCAGACTTTTTTGTCTGTTTAAGATGGTTAGATTTTAATAATACACAAATAGATTTGTCTTAAATTTACACAATGACTCTTGTTTTTCCTATGATAAAACAGTATATCAATATAGTAAAAATAGTAAATAAACATTTTCTGATCTATAATCTTTAAAATGCCTTAACCAATAATAAATTCCACGAGGACTTTGGATATAAATGATACTTTGCTGTATTTTAATAAAAGTATTGATGTTATGGGAGAGAAAGTAAAACACAGTTGTTTTATTGTTGGAAGCATTAAAGGTTATTTGCCTTAATGCTGACCCTCTGCTTTGCAAAGGAGATGAACTTGAAGCCATAGGTAATGGATGACATTAAAGAATTTTAGGGAATTTTAAAGTTGAATTGAAACAAAAGGAAATTCAAAATACAGAATGGATCTCCTTGGCAGTGCAGTGGAAGGTACTGTATCTTCATAAGTCTTTAATACTGCTTAAATTGATAGCTAATAGAAATATAGTAAGTTATGAATTTTTGAGACAATGTAATTTCCTTTATTTTGAATATTTGAAGAATTCTTCAATCATTCTGCTAGTTTTTGGAGGTCTACTAGGCATATATAAAACACTGTTGTAGGCACTGGGAATATTGTATGTGTGACAGACTGTAAGTTCTGCCCTTTACAGCTACATAATCATAGGATAGACAAATTAATCAGCTTTCTTCAAAGAAAAAAATACGCTCTGATTTTTCTGATAACCCAGTAGTTTCTGCTCTTTCAATAACTTTGGTTTTCCTTTTTCTGCAGCTCAGTATTTTTATTATTGAAATAACATATTCTTCAAGCAAATACAAACTTGCATGGTGTTTATGAGAAATCTTTAGGGAGTTAGCAGCATTCCCACTCTCGTCCCCAACTTTTGAAAGGCAACACAGTGAATAATCAAGCCTATTCATATTTCAGCTTTGAAAACATTAATGTTCACAGCTAGTGAAATCTAAAGTACAACAGATCTGTTCAGGACAGGTTCTGCATTCAAGTAAATTACAAAAGTATGATTTTTCAGAGTTCTAAGTTTTTAGGTGTTGAGATTTTAAATAAAATGTTTGAACCCATTATTTTAAAAAGACAAACTTATATTGTTTAAAAAAAGACTATTATAATGAACAGTGTTTATAAAAGTTTTGTCTAAAATTTGTTGTAAAATAGCTTGATGAAATTCAGATACCATGAAACATTATGTACTATATTTTAGCACTATATCTAAAGTCTTTTTAAGAGAATAAATTGATATTAATTGCATTTTGCATCACAGTCAGAAAATTAATGCTTTTCTAGGGAGAGCTAATTTTACTTGCAAAAGTTCTGTGTATTAGGTGTTATTTTATTTTATTTTTTTTTAAGATTTATTTATTCATACAGAACTGGGGTACAGGCCAGAGATGGGGAGGGTGGGAGGATTCACCAGGAACAGAGTGGGGATCAGAACAGGCAGATCGACGAAGTACACTGCTGAGGGGAGCAGTGGGCAGATCAGGAGAGGTCTGCCCCACCATGTGTACCTCCTTCAGGGCAAGCGGGGATCGAACTCATGCGGAATTGGCTTAAGCTTCTTAGTGCAGTGCTTTAACCCACTGCGCCACCAGGGAGGGCCCTAGGTGTTATTTTTTAATTTACACATTTCATATTAAGCCTTAGAAAAAATTCCATTGTATAGGGTTTCTATTTTTTCATTTTAAAGATGAAGAAATTGACTTAGCAAGGTGAAGTATTTTTACCTAGCATGACATAGTGGCATAAGCAGTATTCTAACCCGGCATCCTTTCTTTAGAAAATATAAATCCCTTGGAATTCATAGGAGAGCTGAGAATAAAACATTGAAAAGAAGGTCATGGAAACTTTTGTTTCAAAAACAGCAGAGCAGTGATTCTTAAAGAAAACACTATTTTGGTAGTCTTACACAAGGATTCTGAAATTATACAGTCTGGGTTCAAATTTAATTTAATTTAATTAGCAATTTTGATGTAAGGCTAGTTTATTAACTTATATAAACCTCAGTTTTCTCATCTGGAAAATAAGGATATGTCTTGACTAATAAAATTAATACTACATTTAAGGAAATGAGAATAATGCTTGGCATGTAGTACACAATCTATATTAGATACTGCAGTTACTGTTGTTAATAGACAAATGAGTCACTTTGATTTTGGAGAATTTGTCAGTATAGTTGGTGTCAGATACTAAAAAGGTATGTGAAATTAGAAATTAACACAATTTCTAATATTTTTTGAGGCGTTTGTAAAATTGGGTTCCCAAGAATTTTGGAATTCATCAACAATTGTTACATAAAGGAATAGTAAATAATACCATACACTGATAGAGCAGAGTGAAAGTTCTGTGTCAAGTAACTGATGAAAAAAGTGTTCTGAGAAAATCAAGTAATTTAGCTCTATCCTTTGGTAAAATGAGGGCTTATGCCTTGGTAGGAAGGGAATAAAATAAAACAAACTTTATTGTTTTAAAAAATGAAAACAATATTTGGCTGTAATTACCCTTAGGATTTATGTTACATTTTCATGTTGTATGTTGCTTTGTATGTTTTGTTTTGGGGAAGTGGTTCAATAAATTTATGTGGAATACTGAAAAAGAACTGATTTGAATATAGCCCCATGTAGTTTATTAAATGTAGTTATTATTTTCTCTTAAGTTTATACTAATGAAAAAGTGGATCAGTGGCAGTAGAGAGTCAAATTTCATGTGTGTACAGAGTTCATTTTTAGGTCCATTCAATTCCCTCATTTATTTTCTTTACAGTCAGCTTTAAATGGTGTCCGCATACTTTATTTTGCTCGTAGTTTATTAGAACATAATGGGCCTAGCTAATATACTTAAAAGGTGAATCACCCTTTTCAAATAAAAGTGCAGTCTAAATCTAGTCATCTAAATTTATTTGGATCTTTGTTGACATCTATTTGAAATGTATTGG
The DNA here is from genome assembly GCF_000260355.1 of Condylura cristata. Lineage (NCBI taxonomy): Eukaryota > Metazoa > Chordata > Mammalia > Eulipotyphla > Talpidae > Condylura > Condylura cristata. The sequence goes on along the minus strand of NW_004567125.1, from coordinate 19,940,297 downwards.
TGATTATCTTTCATATTTATAGTTGTTTTCACTTTTCTTCTTACATTATGTCTGTGAAGTGGGTTGGGCTAATTTAGGATTTCCAGACTTTGCAGTTAGAGAACAATGAAGTATTTTGAGAGTACAGATGATGGTTTGTGGAGAATCTGAAGCCTGACTGCATGGGTTGGAGTCCTAAGTCCTAGTATGCTTCCTCATTTGTTGCCTTGGGCCCAATATATAAATCTTTCAGTGCTGAGTTTTTCTCTCTGAGAAATATAAATGATAGCAGTTTCTGAGGTTTATGAGGTTTCAATTATTACTGCCAATGCATAGTAAATGCTTAATAAATTGTAGTTATTATTGTTCCTGTTGTTATTTCTGTCGTTATTTTGTGATTGTGGCTAGCTCAGAGTTAAAAAGTTGTACTAGCACTATAAGGGCCCAGCCCAGTTGCCACTTGCTAATATTGTCTTCTAACCACATACACACATATACATACATATTTAAAATAGAATCACAGGGTTTTACTTTTCAGATTACTTTTGTTGTAGTTCTATATGCATTAGTATTTCTTAGTGAATATTGCCCTGTAAATATGCAACTGCAGAATTTTATCATTGTTCATATAAATGTTAGAGAATTGGATTTCATTACTTAAAATAACAGAAAGATTTCAGAGGCATGGGATCTCATTTTAGCCCTAGGTGGAATATTTGGGAAATAGTGGTTGAGTTTGTACCTAGTGTATGAATCTGCAAAGAAGGTGAGCACTGGTTATATTTTATCCAAGTAAACCCATTAGAAAATTATATTGATTCTTTAATTTGTAGTGTAAAAGCTCTGAATTTTTAAAAAATGTTTTATATACACATTTAAGAACTGGGTGCAGGCCAGAGGGTTCACCAAAGACAGAGTGGGGAACAGAACAGGCAGTCCACTGAAATATACTGTTACTGGGGAAATGGGAGAAGTCTGCTGCTCCATGTGGGTCAGCTCCCTTGCTAGGCATCAAAGTCATGCCACAGTGGCTGTTGATAGCTTCTTAGTACTGAGACTTAACCCCTTGTACCATGAGGGAGGCCTCTGATGGCTGAGTTGTACTCTACAAACAGGAACAAAATAAATTAAGATCCATGAGTGTGTGCCTTTTATTTTAAGATTACTGTAAGGAAAGTTCCATATGATTTATTGTTTTTGATAAGGTAGAAATTGTAGGCTAGAACTAACAGAAACGGTTTGCATATATATGTAAAATTGAAATAGTAGGAAGAATAGGAAGCAAAAGATAGTCAGCATTTCTAGAAAGTCTTTAGGATTTGTTAAGAATTTCTAGAGGATATAACCCTGTGTATCATGAAGAAAGCAAATTATGGTAGCAGAGAAAACTAGGGTATAGGTTGCAGATTGTGAGGTTGTAGGTATTTTACCACATATTCTATTCTTCTAATAGTTTCCTTTCACTTAACATGATCATATTTCAGAGCAGAAAGGGCCTCATAGCCTCCACACACCTCATTTTGCAGATAAGGAAACTGATTATAAGGTAGTTGTCTAAGAGCACATAGCTATTTAGTGGCATAACAGGGTCTTCTAGCCATAGTTTTTGATTTTTTGCCTATGCTCTTTCTCAATATGTTAAGTTCTCTTTTCCTTAAAAGAATTGCAGAAAACTTATTGACTGATCTGAAAACAAACTAAAGCAAATATATCTATGTGTACATCTGCTTTTTATGATTATTCTCTATTGATATTCTTTCATGCTGTGTACATTTAAGGTGGAGGGATAAAGCAGTAATTATTTAAATATTTGCTGTTTTTTTGTTTATGGATTGTACACTTATTGATACATATTTAAACTAAAGGCAGTAAATATTTTCTTTGTTTAGAAATTAGATATACTGAATTTATATGCGATGTGCTATAGATTTACTTTGTCTCATTAACATAAATGCTGAAATCATTTTTTTGGTCTTCATTTTGCAGTAGTATTATTGATTCCACAGAATACAGCCAGCCTCCAGGTTTCAGTGGCAGTTCTCAGGTAAATGTCAACATTATGATTTTAGGGTACTATGAATATAATAACCAGGTTGTAAAATTATAGATTGGTTTACTGTCATAAAAATAGCTATTTTGAATATTGGAACAATGAGTAAATGACTAAGACTTAAATAACTGATGTAAAATCAGCTACTCATTTGCTGTTGTGATGAACTTTACAATTTTGTGAATATGTTGATGATGTTATATGTTGAGAGGAAGAATATAAGAGAAATTATGAATAATCAGGCATGGTTCTCTCAGCAATGTGAAATTATGTTGGTGAGTTATCACTTATTGAAACATTAAGCTTTTCTATGGAAAATAAAATACAGTCTTGAGTAAAACAGGCTAGCTTCATTTTTCCTCTAATTAGAATTTTTACTTTTCATTTGTGACTTGAAGGCATTGGTATTTTATAAAATCTAATCTCGAGGGCTAACAAATTTTTATGACTTTTATGTTGAAATATTTTTAAGCTTCAACTTATTGATAAGAATGGTACAAATAGGGCCTCCATGGTGATGAAAGGGGTTAACTCTTAGCATGAAGCTATCTGCAGCCATTGCAACAGGAGTTCAATACCCAGCAGAGAGTGAAACCACATGGTGCAGCAGACCTGCAGTCACATTCTGGCTGCTCCTCTCAGCAGTGTATCTTTGTCAGTCTGCCTGTTCTGCTCCTCACTGTGTTTCTGATGAATCCTTCCTCTGAACCTCCATACCTCTGGCCTATACAACAGCTCTTAGATGCATAAATAAATAAAACTTTTTTGAAGGAAAAGATCATTTAGTGAAAGCCTGTAAATTATGAAAAATCTTTATAAAATTAACAAAAATGTTTCCCAATGAATGTCATTAAATGAAAATGGGAGGAAAAGCCTCAGAACTTGAATATTTCATTTGACAACTTAATATAAATTAATGGCCAAAAATATAAAAGTAACGATATCTTCAAAAGATAAATGAAATTAATGTGTATACAGTGAAAGATACCATTATTACCATAGCATTAATTCCACTGAGAGCCTTACTCTAAATGAAGTTGAAAGTATTCTGCATGTTAACTGAAATATGCAAATTTTCAACATACAAGGCCTTGTACATTCACACTAATTTCATAAATAAAACAATGCAAAAAGAGAACCTAGCTATTCACACAGAATGTAACCTTTATACGAAGAAAGACTAAGTGCAGAAAAACCTGCTAAAAGACACACTTTTGGGCACTCCCTGGTGGCGCAGTGGATTAAAACACAGCACTTAGACGCAAAAGCCACTTCAGCATGAGTTCCATCCCCACCCTGGAGGTGATCATATGGCACAGCAGACCTCTTCTGACCCCGCTGACTGTTCCCCAAAAGAGCAGTGTACTTTGTCGATCTGCCTGTTCTGCTCCCTACTCTGTCTCTAGTGAATCCTCTCACCGCCCCTGTACCTCTGGCTTGTACTCCAGTTCTGTATGCATAAATAGATAAACCTTAAAAAAAAAAAAAAGACAATCTTTCACAGAAACAGATTTGGGCTTTAAAGAAGAAAAGATTATTCACATTATTACACTTAATAATGTGAATTTTTGATGCAAACTATCAAAAAGAAACAAATACCTATTGAACCAAATTTAACCAATCACTCAAAGAAAAATTGAGTCATTACAATGACTTAAGAATGTTACTCACCAAGTTGCTTCTGTTATATTTTTCTACCACATTTCTACTTTTTGCCCCTTAGCTCATTCCTCTCCAGTCACAACCCTATATGGTGATATAGTATAATCAGTCCTTTCTGTGACAGTATGCTTTAGATCTGTATTTTCTAAAGAGTAAAAACAGAAATGTAGTGGAAAGCTTTCAGCAAAATATGTCTATGAGTTCTGTCTTATAAATACAACTAGGATTTCTTCCTCAACATCTTTGTTCTCCAGCAGATGTTAAGACAGGAGTCTTCTGGGAAATCCATACTATTTCATCTTTAGACATGTTTTTATTCTGCATAAGAGTGATTTACATATTAGGCAGAGAATCCTAATCTTTATAATTTAGTGTAATTAATTTTTGAAATTAAATATATAAGCGTTTACGTAGTCTTTGAGGATAGAGCATTGTTTATCCTAAGTGAGTTTTTTTGTTATCTGTAACCTTAGACAAAGAAACAGCCTTGGTATAACAGCACATTAGCATCAAGACGAAAACGACTCACTGCTCATTTTGAAGACTTAGAGCAATGTTACTTTTCTACAAGGATGTCTCGTATCTCAGGTACGTGTTCCAGATTTACTAATATATTTCATATTTCAAATCCATCTCTTGTGCTGGATTTATGGAACAATCCTACTCATAATGGCAAAGTGTGTATTTTAAACAGTAAACCAGAGCATCGTGTGGTGGTTTTCAGAGATCTTGGAGAACATTGTTTTCTCATGAGTATCATTTTTTTTCTGTATTTGGGAATTTTATGTAAAGTTACATATGGTTATATATGTTATATATAAATGTCTTTGTATATGTGCATGTGTATACTATGTATGTCAGGTTATATATAACAGGTTGTAAAAAAAGTTAGGAAGTTGTTTTTGCTTTTAAAAGATTTATTATTTGTGCATACAGAACTGGGGTCGAGCCAGAGGTGCAGGGGCGGTGAGAGGCTTCACCAGAGACAGAGTGGGGAGCACAACAGGGAGATCGACAAAGTACACTGCTGAGGGGAAAAGAAGGTAGTTCAGGAGAGGTCTGCCTCACCATGTGGATCACCTCCGGTGCAGGCGGGGATCGAACTCATGCTGAAGTGTTTTTAGCTTCTTAGTGCTGTGCTTTAACCCACTGCACCACTAGGGAGGGCCCAGACTCATTTTTTAAATGATTTAACTTCATTTGATCCAAAAATGCTGTTCTGTTTTTCCCCAGAAATTATTGAAAGATTAATATAGAGGACACAATATGTTCTTGTTGGTGTTGAAAGGCACAGTGTCTTTCAAAATATTAAAAAAATTTATTACAGCTCAAAGATCAACCAATTAGTGCATACTAATTTTTCCTAAATACTTTTGAAGTATTATTTGTATTTAGAATATCATTTTTATTCTGTTCATTGCTCTTTGATTTACACAGCAGTTCCATTCAGTTATTTTACTTTGTTTTCTCCATTTAGATGACAGTCGAACTGCAAGCCAATTGGATGAATTTCAGGAATGCTTGTCCAAATTTACACGATATAATTCAGTACGACCTTTGGCTACTTTGTCATATGCTAGTGATCTCTATAATGGTTCTAGTATAGTCTCTAGGTAAGTACTGAGCAATACTCTCTACTCTTTTCCTTTTTTTTTTTTTTTTAAGATTTCATTTTTATTTACATAAACATACAAGAACTGGGGTGTAGGCCAGAGCTGGGTGGTGAGAGGATTCACCAGAGACAGTGGGGAGCAGAAAAGGTAGATGTACTGAAATATACTACTGAGGGAGCAGTGGGCAAGGAGGGAGAGGTGGCATGTGGGTCAGCTCCTTGGCCAGCAGACTCTTGCTGCAGGTGACTGATGATAGCTTGACAGCACTGAGACTTTAATAACCCCTGTACCACTAGGAGGCCCTCTATTGTCTCCTTTTGCAGAAATAATCTAGAGTCTAATTTGATAAGCAGTCCTAGTATATGGTTAAGAGCCTGAGTTCTGAAATTCAAATTTTAGTTTCCTGACCTTAAGAAAGTTTCTGAATCTCTTCATTCCTCTGTTTCATCTCTAAAATGGAAGGATTAAAAGTATCCACTGCTTAGGGTTGGAGTTTCTTTTCTTATGATGTCTCTCTGATTCTGATGACAGGGTATATTCTTCTCATAAGTGTTCCCTCTTCATTGGGACTTGGTATTATATTTCTTCCTTAAATTTATTTTTCAGAAATGTTCAGTGCAACTGTCTCTGCCTTGAGTTTTCTTTGAGAGAAAAATTTTGAATACAAGTCCAATTTTTAAAAGAAATTAGGGCTAATCAATTTGTCCATTTTTATTGGATACTATTTTTAGTTTGTGACTTTCAAGCTTATTTGTTCATTTCATCTAGGTTGTTATGTTAATTGGAATACAATAGTTAATGACATTTCTTTATTATTCATTTTTTTGTTTCATATTTTGTCCCCCCCCTTTTTTTCTTAATCTCAGTTTATTAGCTTTATCTTCTTGAAGAGTCATCTCTTGCTTTGTCACTTCTCTTATTTTTCTTTTCTTTGTTTTGTTGATTTCTGCTCTTTACATTCTTTCTCTTGCCTTATTTGGGTTTAATTTGATCTTTTCTAACTAACTTTTCATAACTGAAATTGAAATACTGAGTTGAAACCTTTCTTCTCTAATATAATTTGTTTTATAAATTTCCCTTTAAGTACTGCATTAGCTAGGTTCCATAGATTTTGATGTGTTTCTTTTCTTTTCCCAATTTATTTTTATTGTGGTGAAATGTACACTGCATAAATTCATAAATTTACCATCTGAATAGTGTGTACTATTGAGTGGTACTAAATATATTCATAATTTCTTGTATCTATCACCAGTGTCCATTTTCTTAATACCTGAAGTTTATAAAACTGAAACTTACTTAGTACCCATTAAACAACAGCTCCTCATGCCTTCTCCCCCCAGTCCAAACAGCCACCACTCTACTTTCTGTCTCTATGATTTTCACCACCTCCTATAAATGGAATCATAGTATTTGTGTGTTGGGGGGGTGGGGGGAACGGGAGAGGGAGAGGGGCTATTTTAATGTCATTGTTCATCCATGTGTCACATGTCAGAATTTTATTCCTTTTAAATAATAAGTAAATTTTCATTATAAATGTGTGTATATATAGGTATATGTGTACACATAGCACATTTTGCTTATCTGTTATTTTATCAATGCATACTTTTAGTTATTATAAATAATGTTACTATGAACATAGGTGTACCCACATCTCTTTGAGGCCTATTCAAATTTTTTTTTATGTACACCCAGATATAGACTTGCTAAATTGTATTGTAATTGTATTTTTAATTTTTTTATGCTCTCCATACTGTTTTCCACAGTAGCATTATACCATTTTACATTCGTCCATATCTTTGCCAGTCTTTGTTTGTGTGCATGTATTAACTTAGTTGAAGTGACATTGATTATAACATAATATGATTCATTTTCATTATATTGTAACAGGGTGGTCCCTAGGAAAAAGGGAAGTTCCTGGTTCCCTGCCCCACCCAGGAGGGTGGAGCTCTGAGTGGGACAGGGAATCTGGAACTTCCCTTTTTCCTAGGGACCACCCTGTTACAATATGAATGTCAGAATATGATTACACAACCAAGATTATATAGCCAACTACACACCTCCGCTATTGGGACTACTGTGATACATACGGTCTGTTGTTGACTGTAATATTGTTAAATGACATTACTATCTACACTTTATTCATTCATCCTTCAGACACAGGTTTCTTGACTTGCTGCAGCAAATAATGTGTAATTTCCTTTGAATAAATTCTCAGAAGTGAAATTGAACCATAGGCAGTTTAATTTTTACTGTTTTAGTAACCTACATATTGTGATTATCTTCCCACTATAGTACACAAATTCTTTTATTTACATCCCCACCAACACTTCATATTTCTTGTCTTTTTGATAATGGCCATTCTAACAGGTGATATTAATGGAATTGATTAGGTGGTATCTCATTGTGGTATGAGTTGCATTTTTCTGATGATTAGTGATATGAAACTTTTTTTTTTTTAAGATTTATTTATTTATGCAAAGAGCTTGGGTACAAGGCCAGAGGTGCAGGGGCAGTGAGAGGATTCACCAGAGACAAAGTGAAGAGCAGAACAGGCAGATTGACAAAGTACACTGCTGAGGGGAGCAGTGGGCGGGTCAGGAGAGGTCTGCTGAGCCATGTGGATCACCTCCCAGGGCTTGGATACTATTTTTAGTTTGTGACTTTCAAGCTTATTTGTTCATTTCATCTAGGTTGTTATGTTAATTGGAATACAATAGTTAATGACATTTCT